>NC_142636.1:14755500-15066000 GCF_059453375.1 Lepisosteus platostomus | reverse complement strand
GGAAGAGGGGCCGGCTCCACCTGCGCGGGCTGCTCTCCCGGGGCTTCCCTGCTGCTCCCCGAGCCCGTGTCTGGCTCCGCGAGCTCGGGCCGGATCCTCTCGATCAGGAGCGAAGGCTGCATCCTGCTGCACTGCTCCGGGGAGAACGGCAGGAGGACGGTGGGGGGCTCCCCCAGGGGCTCCTCCCCGGCGCCCTCTGGCCCGCGGGCCGTCCTCGCTTTCCTCTTGGCCGACGAGCGCCGCTTCCGGCCCGGCCTGCTCGCCGGCGCCGCGGAGCCCTTTCCTCGGGCCTCCTCTTCGGGACAGGCGATCACCCACTTCTCGCTGGGCTGCGGTGTGTCCTGGATGTCCTGGGTGTCCTGGGGCTCCTGGGTGTCCTGGGGCTCCCGGGGCGGGCTCTCCGGCACCCTCGTGGCCTTGCCCTTCCCCTTGACCAGCGTCAGCGTCCAGACGAACTTGCTCTGCTTCTTCCGCGAGGAGCCCTTGGCGTCGCGGCCCGACCGGGCCCGGGCGGAGCTGGCCAGCAGGGCCTTGGGGTTCCTCACGCGCTTCAGCTTGAGCCCGGGGATCCCCAGCTCGGGGCCCTCCGCGGCTGGGCTGCGGCTGCCGGCTTCGGGGGTCGGCTCTGGGGGCTGCGGTGGTCCTGCGGGGCAGACTGCGGGCTCCCCGGCCGGCGGTTCGAGCGCGGCGGCGGCGGGGGCCAGGCTCGCCTCTCTGCCGGCTCTCCTCCAGTGCGCCCTCGCGGCTCGCTTTCCCTTGCCCCTCCGTCCCGGCGGTCTCCCCTCGGTCTTCCTGCCCCCCGCTTCCAGAGGGGGCGCCCCCGCACTGTCGGCACCATCGGCGCTCCTGAGCTCGGAGACGGCCTCCGGCTTTCCGTCTTCCGGACGGGACTTCGCCCTCTTCCACCGGGACTTCGGCCCGGGCCTCGCGGCTTCCGACGCCCCCTCGGCCATCCGGCCCAGAATCTCCGGGTCGGCACACGCGGCGCTGTCCGTCCTCCGGCGGTCGGACCTGGGCCCTCTCCGCCTGCCGTCCAGCTTCAGGCCGGGCCTGCCCCTCTCCAACCTTAGGCTTTCCGCCGCCTGGGCGACGCCCACGGCGTTGTCGCTCCTGCCTTCCCCCGCGGAGAGCGGCCTCCTGCCCCTGCCCCGCGCCCCCTGCGGGACCCTGCCCGGCCCGGGGGCGCGGCCGCCCCTCTGCTGCTCCGGCCGTCTCCCGGTCTTTAATTTCACGTGGGCGCTGGACAGCTGGGCCCCTTGGATTTTCCTGGCTTTCGACACGAACTTGAACCCGGCCACCTTCAGCTTCTGCTTCTTCTCCGTCTTGCCCCGGGCCGCCGGCGCGGACGCCTTCCTGCCCGTCTTCCTGGCGACCAGCCGGATGGTCAGCCGGGGCTTCGCCGCGCCGCGGCCCCGCCCCCGCGCGTAGGGCGGTGCGGCGGTGGCCTTGGGCGCCCGGCGGCGGGGGGAGGCGGCGGCGGGGGGAGAAGAGCCCCACTTCCTCGCCGTCTTCGCGGCGGGAGCTCTCGCCCCTCCGGCTGCGCTCTTCTTCTGCGGCCTGCCGACCGGACGCTTCTGAGCCCGGGGCGGAGAATCCTTCCTGGCTCCCCGCCTGGGAGCGCCGGCCGCCGCCGCCGCCGCGGCCCTCGGGTCTGTCGGGTCTGGGGTGGGCAGAGGTTTCTCGCGCGTCTGTCTGGACCACTTGGCACGGGGAGCTTTGCCTGGCGGAGAGGGGAGGGGCGAGTGAACAAAGCGTTTGTGAAAAGGGCAAAAGTCTCAAAAACAGCGAACACTTATTTGCAGTTTCCCCTCCATCGGGAAGGGCAATGGCCTCCGGGCTACAAACGCGCTTTTAATTTAACTGATTCATTAGCCGGTTGACTAACTAACAAGATCATTATTAAGCTGCATCAAGCATTGCAGCGAAGGAGACTGGGGCCTACATGTGGAGCCCTGGCGCACACGAGTCACCGTCAGCGTCCACCAAACTCACAGGCAGCCAGGCTAAGCCCACCCCTCCCAAGCAGCCCGCTCGGGTGATCCGGATCGGCTCTCTCCTGCTCCGGCTGCTGGGAAGGCTGCGGGACATCCCTGCCTTTCTCTACACCCCCCACCCCCTCCATCCCGGCCTCAAAATCAGGCCAACTCCATCGTTCACACGCGATCAGCACCGTCACGAAGACGGGTGCGAGCGCGAGGAACGCTCTGGGATGAGACAAACCGCCCTCCCGGAAATAAATCTTTGGCAACGCGAATTCATCAGACCTGCCAGTAAAGCTCTAACAAGCCACCCATCGCGTGAGCACAGGGGTGCTGAGTAGAGAGCAAGCGAATGGGCTGCGTTTTTAAAGCCCCGCTCCTGTGGTCTGTCCGCCTGCGCAGACGCAGACACCTGCGCGGGAAGTCTGACACTCTTGAGCCACGGCTGCTCAGAGACGCACACAGCGGGTCGCACAGGAACGCACACGCCCCTCACGCGCCCGCTAACAGGGCAACCCAGACACGTGCACGCAACCGGGCCTACCACGCACATAAGACAAGACCGAGATAGTCAAGCTCAGCTCTCTATACGCTTGCAAAACCACAGGCACACTTACTCTTACCCTACCGAGCCACCCCCATCGCAGACCCTGTGGCAGCCTGGATGCAGCAGCCTGTTACTTCTCAGCCCCTCGAGCACTTCAGTCTCACTCGAATGCGATTTAAACTCCAAGTCAAAGAGCTCTGCTGTCTGAAGAATTACAGGACCTCCAAAGTAATAACCAGCAGAGCTCTCCCTCCCTCTCATGGCGACACTCCAGAGGAGGGTCTGGGAAAACCACACCGGGCAGTCGGCGTTCGGGGGAGAGCGGGCGTGAGTCTGCACAGCAGCCTGTCCGCCGGACGCCCCCCAGCCCAGGCTGGTCCTTCAGGAGGCACGCGCCGCGCCACGCCCGATCCGCCACCCCCCCCGCGGGCTCCTACTCCTCTTCCCAGTGCGGCTGTCCTGTGACGAGCCGCTTCTGAACCTTCGCTACAACGACGGAGTTCACTCTGGTGACAGCGCGTCGTCGGGAGGCGAAGGGAACTGCTCTCTCCTGGGTGTGTCTGCACCCGCGCTCAATTTGCTGCGGTCCAGGACTGACTAGCCTGGCTGCGCTGGGGTAGACTGCGATCATCACACACACCCAGCGCTGCACTTACTTCACTGCTCTCTTAAGAACAGACAAACACAGGGCGATTTTTTTAAGACCTCGGGAACAAATCTGAAAATTCTATTTTCGGTTTATGAATTTACACCACGAGAACAGTTTTTCACGAGAAAAGTCACAGCTTTCGGAAACAGAGGGATGGGTGTGCTGTGCTGAGGCGTCCAGGGCTGTTATCGGGGGGTAGAAAATAATTAGACTACACGCCTCTGTAACAACACAGCTTCCTTGCTCTGACAGAAGCCCTTGCTGTGATTCGGCTCAGCATAAAAGCCCGAAGATGCACAAAACCACAAGCTGCTTGAACTGCGGCCTCCCTCGCCAACCACAGGGTCACCGTGGCTGGTACGTAGTGGGGTACATGTGAAATCGGGGGTCAGATTCCCACGGCTTGAGCTATACTCATCAGCAGCTGACATAACCTGCAGATACCTCCCTTAAAATCAAGGACCCTATAACAATAATAATATAGAGCATATAACTCGCCACTGGACCAGCTGTCCTCCCGGTGTAACAGGACCGGACCTGAACCACTGGACCAGCTGTCCTCCTGGTGTAACAGGACTGGACCTGAACCACTGGACCAGCTGTCCTCCTGGTGTAACAGGACTGGACCTGAACCACTGGACCAGCTGTCCTCCTGGTGTAACAAACCCTGAACTTGAAGCTAATGGCAGTGTAATCACTTTCCCTCAAAAACACAATCTCAGGGCTGAATTTCTGAAATGCTCCTTTATAACTTTCTGTTGCTGACTAAACTAGACGCAAACTTATTAAAAGAAGTCAAGCGTTTTTTCTGCTCTTATAAACATGCTTACATATAAAAAAAAATAATGTATCAGAGCTTAGGCCAATGACAATTCTCAACAAACTCACTAAGAGGAAAACAGCCTTTGTTTAACTTGGATCATGACATGATGATGTAAAGCTACAAAAGGTACACATTACACTATTACATAACTAACAATACACACAAATATCAAATTTCTACTATTAACATTACTATACTGCGGCTTCAAAAGGAACGATATGCATCTCGTACAGCAGCATGGCTGCAAATTCATTCCAAAAACGTGTGCCGTCACTGATAAAGCAGCAGCCACACAGAGGATGCAAAACCAACCACTTTCTGCACAACACCTCTGATAGAGATGCAGCGCCGAGGCTTCAGATTACAAATGACACTTCATTTTCACAGATAAAACAGCGAACAAAACAACAGCAGGTCTCGCCTCCCCGTTTTTCCAACACGTTTTTAATAAGAGGAAGTTCTCGGTCTGCGGGGGTACCCGTCGGCACGGAGCCTCGGATCGGGGGGGCACCTGGGAAAGAGCTCCCGCGCTCCGGCCCCGGGGATCATACTTACCCCTGCTGGGGAGGTGTCCCGAGCGCAGCGGGCTCCGGGCGGCCAGGCACTCCGGCTCGAACCCTCGGAACTCGTCGCCCTGCGAGAGGCGGGACAGGATCGTCAGTGAGGGCGTTAAAACCGCACAGCGCGCCGAGTAAGACTGGACTGGGAATGCTGGGAAACAGCGCACTCAAAAAACGTGGCGTTAAAATAACACCACTCCCGGACCAGTGCAGAGCAGGGCGACGCGGAGATGCTTTAATACAATCAATACGGACAACATCAGGCAACACTTCATTTCCATCAAGGTGTAAATAGCACTGTTTCCAACATCAGAACGCAGAGGACGGTACAGAAGACAGCCACACAGCATGAACCACAGACCGGAGATGGGGCTAATGTGAGGACAAGCTTTGAGCATGACACCGGGTCCGGGTCAGGTACTGACTGTCTGCGAACTGGGCTGGATTCACTAGGGGGGCAGCGTACAGAGGGACAGCCACACCTTGCAGCACAACCATTCGGGGCAAAAAAAATGTAAAAAAATAAAAGCTTTTAATCCAGCATTCAATCTTCCAGACAAACATGTTAGTTTACAAAGCCCGTTCTTTAAATTACACATTAACTTAAAAAATGCTTCAGCCAACAAGGGCCATGTAGTAAAAACACTCGCCCCAGTGTTATTCATAATTGGGAAAAAAAAAACAAGCTGACACGCTGTCTCTCTTCACAATAAGGGAAGGCTTCAGGGAAAGGACTTCTGGGACACTCTCGTCCACTCCATTCCACGGACAGATGAGCTCACGAAGGGACCCGATTCAACTCTTCGAAACCCTCAGGGGCGGCGACACAGTGCGCCCAGCTCTCGCGGCTTCTTCGGTTTGCGGACATGGAGGGGAAAGGCTTTTAAAGGCAAGGACAGAGCTTCTTTACACAAAGGGGTGCGGGAGCGGGGAACAAAGCGCCCGGTCAACCTGCAGAGCGCCGGGCTTCTTTCACGAAACGGCTGGACGGGACCCCCGATCAGTCTGCTACGAGACGGAGCTGAGGGGGTCCCCCCTTCTGTGTCTCGTCTCAAACAGTGGAGGGAGGGGGCAGGAGTGTGGACCCGTCCCTCGCGGACTGAGCGTCCTTCCTTAGTGTCCTTCCTCAAAGCGCCCACATGCCAGAGCCCCACCTCCCGTGTCAGCCATACAGCAAGCTGGGGGGGGGGAGAGGAAGCTCTTCAGCTCCCCAGTAAAAAAAAAAAAACGCCAAGTTGCAATCCGATCGGAGGAAGAGTGCCTGCTGTGCTTCCTTACTTTTAAGATGCAGGAGAGAGCGAACGATCTCAGCCCATGTGGCCCCCCCCTCCCTCGGCTGCACGGGCAGCCCTGGTCCCGGAGAACCCGCGAACCCGGCCAGCGAGCAGAGGCCCGGCAAGCTCACCAGCACCTCTTCCTTAAGACGCCGAGTCCACGGAGCTCTCCGGGGGCTCAGAATCACAGGCCCGCGGGCCGAGCCACCGTGCTCGTCCGAGACCGAGGACAAACCGCGGCCCTGATCTCGCCCGCAGGCGCGGCCCGGCAGCCAGGCCGGAGACCTCCAGGAGACACGGATACAGGAGGAGATCGACAAGCACGGCACTCCGCGGAGTCGCCCCGTTCAAACTGGCACAGGGGTCCACACTCCTTCACTCTTCCTCAGGAGCGCCGGAGGGAGGAGGAGGAGGAGCCCAGTGAGATCAGGAGCCCTTAGGCCCAGCCAGCCTGTGTGATATTCATTAGCTAATTGACCCCCGAGTCTCACACTGCTGGTCTCGAAACAACACGGCTGGGCAGCTTGTTCTACCCTGTCGCCACTCTTTATGTAAATACTCGCCTTCTCTTCACTGCTTTAAAGGGGAACAGAAACGCTATTTTTATTCTTCGAGGTTAGAAAGAGGAGTGCATCTCAAACCACAACAACAGCTAAACGCACAGTAACTTGTAACTTGCCAAACCTCCAAATTGACTTCACAACATAGACAACGTTTCCAGGTATACGCAGCGCCACGTTCCCGCAAGGTGAAGTGGCCCCTATTGCATTTGTAAACCTTTTCTGTACCATCAATAAATTTAGTTTGTTAGTGAGATTTAATAACTGGTCTGAGCAGATGCTGACTGGAGTTCCCCTTTAAATCTGCTGGCCTGGGGACCTGGGGCGCACACTGACTGCAGCGATCTGGGCAACGACTCTGCTCAAGAGAACAGCAGCAGTGCCCTCACCCAGAGTTCGAACCCTTAACCTTCCCTCTACCAGTCCAGAGCCCCTGACCACACTGCTGCCTGCATGTGAACACTGGAACCTGTTTTGGACCAGATCATGTCAACCTTTGAACCAGACCCACTGACGGGGGTGATCAGAGTGCAGTACTGTACCACCTGCGACTCGAACCCGTGACCCTCCAGTGACAGGTGCAGAGCCCCGACTGATCGCCCACACTGCTGCCTGCATGTCAGCACGGTAACCATCTTTATAAATCCATCAAGTCACCTGAGAACGAGTGCTTAACAGCGACAACCTGGGGCCCCGTTCATAAGCCGACTGGAGCGAGCCGAGCCGAGAGCTTTACCCAGGAGACAAAAGAGGAAGTTCCCAGCTGGGATTTGAACCCGCAACCTCCCGATCCGGAGTCCAGACTCCCTGACCTTGACTCCATGTTCCACCTCAGACTGGGGGGGGGACTCCCCTCCTTCCCCGCAGGGAAAAACCTGCCTCTCCCATGGAAATTTGGATCTTACACCAACGAGCTTTTTTTAAAAAGTTAAAGCAGTCGGGAATGCACAGATCACCCGCTGTAACTAGAGTGGATTTCTTTTTAATATCAAATAGCTATCCTAAATCGAGGAGTGGATTTGAATATTACAGTATGTCATACAGATGAAATACCCCCCAGCACCACCACCAAGCAACACTGCCTTCAGTGCTTACAGCTCCTAAATACAGTGCAGAAAGGTGCGTGATAATTCGCCGCACTGACAGCAATCACATGTATTATTACTTCAGTTGTCGCCCTTCTTTTAATCCTTCAGCGATCTGAACACAACCAGCCGGACCACCCCACGGTCTGAACACGACACCAGGTGCGGGCCACTCGTGTCCGAGGGCTATGCAGCGAGTGCAGCTCAGGCAAAACCACAACAGGGGCCCGCCTGCGCTTCTCCTGTGGGGAGGGGACCTGAAACGCACCGGGGCTCGGTACCACCGCTGTCACCGCGGGTCAAAGCGTGATCCCCAGCTCTAGCCGGGGCCCACTCCCAGCCGGGCAAAAAAACACGCGGGGCAGGGTGCCGTGTGCCCCCGCAGACCAACATCGCACCGCGCTAGCCGCCAAAATAATAAAAAAAAAAGGCAACGAGATATCTAAACTTTTCTGTGCCATTGTGCCATTGGTCCAAACCGGCAGCTGATGAGGAGTTGGGCGGCTAACACACGGGTGGGTTTTTTTTTTTCATTTCACCGCCTCGATGAGCCACTTCCACGCACCGGCGTGGGCCGGCCACCTGCACGCTCACCGGCCGGTCTCTCTCGGAGGGGCGAGGGGCGGAAAGGGGGTCACCCAGCCGCCCCCCGCAGCCCTCTCCGGGCTCCTCGGGTTTCCCTCCTTCACCCCGTTACCGCCCCCCGCTCGGCTCGGCGGCACCGCGGCCGCCCGGAGAGCCAGCAGTGCGCTTTACAGAGAGAGATCAGCGGCTCGGCTGAGCGGGGAAATGACACAACACACACAGGCACACACACACACAACAGCCGTGCTGGTGCGGGAAAAAAAGCCCTCGCAGATTTCATCAGTAGCGGTACATACAAACACACAAACACACACAACACCTCTGCTCAGCGCGAACCGCGTATGAGCACCGCAGAAACGCTACCGGCCTCCTCTCCCGAGGAAGGCAGCCCCCCCCCGGCCGCGGCTCACCTCCTCGCTGGAGCTGGAGCAGTAGCCGGCCTCCCGCCAGCGGCCGCGGTGCGCCGCCAGGCAGAGCAGGCGGGCGAGGGACGGGTCTTCGGCGGGCGCGGGTCCGAGGCTGCCGGGCCTCAGGCCTCCGGCGGCCGCCTCCCCGGCTCCGAGCGCCCCCCGGCCGATCTGCGAGCGCTTCTCCGACCTCAGCCGGCTGCGGGAACCCCACGGCCGGCCCGGGAAGCGGCCCCGGGGCACGGCCGTGCCGTTCGGGCCTCCCCCAGCGGCCGCGGTCGCAGGTACCGCTGCCGCCATCATTAAAACTTCAACACAAACAACAGCTCGAGAGAGAACCGACGGCGCGGGGGAGACTAGAGGGGAAGGGCGCGAGGAGGGAGGGGGTTAGCTCGTGGGAGCCAATGGTCGACTGGGAAACTGAGTCTTTTTCGGCGGCCTTACCACGCCAGAAATCTACACCAGTACCTCTCTTTCCCTTCAAGTGCAAACCGAAACTAAAACCTGGGGGGGTTAAACGCCTTCGCCCGGTTGCTGCTGCGCCCGGATCTCCCATGCAAATAAATAAAACACGCGGTCTTCCAGGTACCGGGGACGGGTGAGATCTGTGCACGCCGGAGCCGGATGGACTTCATTACCCAGTGGCCTCAGCGGTCGAGGCCCCGCTCGAGCCCAGCGCTCAAGCTGGCGTGACGCCTCTGAACTACAACCCCCAGCGTGCATCAGTGCACTGTGTGCGCCCAGACTGTGCTGTGCCGGGTTTGACAGTCGAGGGGCTGTAGTTTCATGTTAATCTGCTCTTCACGGGCACAGTAAATAAAGGAGTGTACCCTGCTGTCATTTCATTTCCTGAAATTCCAAGTTTAAATATGTACGTTTATATCGTTGCCTAATCAACCGCCGTGCGCTCGTCCAAATTCGAGAGGTCATAATTTTATAGAAGATTAGATATGACGCCGTTTCTTAAACAGGAAAAGCACCGAGAGTGTTTGGGAATCTCCTGATGTCGTTTCCCATCGTATTGCCTTTTCAGTGTGCCATGAGAGCTCTTGTCGATTAAATAAAGGGGATCTTTAATTTAGCCGGCGAGGGCAGAGTGGGATTTAGCCAGGAGCCGCCTGCTCTTATAAACAGCGCCAGGGGACCTTTACCGATGAAGTAGGAAGGACGTTGTCTTATTCCCTCACCGGAATATGTGCCATCTCCTCCAGCACAGTGTCCCTGATCACTAGAGCGCCCAACCATCCGACAGCCCTCCCCCCCACCCGGTCTCTAGGACAGGGTCTTGGGGGGCTGGAGTCTATTCCAGCACACAATGAGCACAGGGCAGGGTACACCCTGGACAGGACACCAGTCCATCACAGGACACACTCACACACACACCCTGGACAGGACACCAGTCCATCACAGGACACACTCACACACCCTGGACAGGACGCCAGTCCATCACAGGACACACTCACACACCCTGGACAGGACGCCAGTCCATCACAGGACACACTCACACACCCTGGCCAGGACACCAGTCCATCACAGGAGACAGACAGACACTCACACTCACACCAGGACTAATTTCCCCAGAAGCCAATAGACCCACCAGCACGCCTCTGGACTGTGAGAAGAAACCAGGGCACCCAGAGGAAACCCACACGAGGCTGGGGAGAACATGCAGACTCCACACAGACAGTGGAATTGAACCCAGGATCCCAGTGCTGCGAGGCAGCAATGCTGACCCCTGCGCCACTGTGCCCAGTTATCTCTTATTCAACACGTGTGTGGTTTTCCTTCTTACAGCTGAGACTAACACTCCAACACTCCCTTCATTTAAGTCCTGAAGCATGCTGGGGGGTAAATGGCTTTGGGGAAAATTGACCCTGGTGTGAAAAACAGAAGACGCCAGACCAGGGGTGGTATTCCAACCTCAACCCTTAGTTTCCTGGTGGGACTAATTGATTGATCGCATATTCATATCTTGGCCCCGATGTGTTTTATTAGTAACATTGCCTTTAACAAAGCGTTTTGAGCTTTACAGGAACTGTAATAGACCTAACATCCTGTGCATGTCTGACTAAGGAAATATTGAGGTTAATTGTTTATTTGACGACTGAGGTTGGAAGAAAACTCAGAGACACTTCCTGGAGGAAGCGAGTCTCACACCCTGCCTGCGTGACCTACAGAGCCCTCGCGCTCTGCGGCAGCAGAAATAAAACTACAACTCCCAGACTGCACTGCGCCCTCAGCCCTCGCCTATAAGGAAGCGGAACTGAGAATCCAGAACTGTGTGTTTCTTGTTTTTTTGTGTTATGGAAGTGGGGAGCTGTTGTTCGTTTTCTGCCTGAGATCTTCGCTTTTTACTTATCAGCGGGCGAAAAAGGTAAGCTCTTTAACGAGTAATCTTTTCAAGTAAAGCATGATATAGCCGGTGCTGTTTCTACAGCCGACTAGGGTTAAGCTGCTCTGAGCGCCGTCGCGGGTCTAAGATAAATTTTTACATCAGTCACGGGAGGTTGACGCCTTCATCTAAGGGCTGCTTTTGCTCTTGAGGAGGTTTGCGGTGAGCAGATGGTTCAGAGCGCGATATAGCGGCGATCTGTGGACTGGTCTGGGAGATGGCGTGAATGTTAACGGGGCTCCGAGCGATCAAACCAGCCGAGAGAGAGAGACTGGTGACTCCGACAATGGGAAAGTACCGGACACTCGGATCAGCGAGGAAAGTGGCGTCCGGCTGTGCTGGAAGTTTTTCTACAGGTGGCCCCTGAAGCCGAGGGCCAGTTGTCGGATATCTAAACCGCTAAACTTTTACAAACTCTGCTTTTTGTTTATTTTTGGGTTGTTTTTTTTTGCATCTTCCAAAAGCCACTGACCGATCAGCAGGGCGACCACCCAGGAATCGGGAGGAGAGGCCGTCAGAGCGTCGCCATTTCTCGCCATGAACCTGGAGCGCGTCCCCAATGAGGAGAAGCTGAGCCTCTGCAGGAAATACTACCTGGGTGAGGGGGTGAGCGTGCAGCCTGGCGCTGTGTGCTGGGCCTGACTCCGGCTTGGTCACCGGCGCTGATCGACTGGAAGGAGTCCCATCCACTCCACTCCTCTCTCCTTTCTGTCCATCTTTCCCTTCTGTCTCCCCATCTCGCTGACCTCTCCTCTCCCTACCCCCCTCTCTCTCTCTCTTCCTTTCTGCTCTCTAACACTTCTCCCTTCTTTCTTCCCCATCTCCCCTCTGACGCGTCTCCCATCTCCTTTCTCCTCTCACTGCTCTCCTCTCCTGTGTCTCAGGGGGCTTTGCGCTGCTGCCCTTCCTGTGGCTGGTCAACGTGGTCTGGTTCTTCAGGGAGGCCTTCCTGAAGCCTGCCTACGCCGAGCAGCCGGCCCTCCGGAAGTGTGAGTATCCATGGGGCGGGGCCCCCCCCTACAGGCCCCCCAGTCTGTGGCGAGACGCTCTGCCCCTCTGGGGGGAGTTTGTGCGGTCAGGGGACGGGGGGCTGGCCGGAGGGGCGCGTCCACCGCTCTTGGTGGGCTGGGGGGGGCTGGTAACATGAAAACGCTGCAGTGTCTTAAACAGCCGGGTGAAGCCCGCGATCCGCGAGCCGAGATCTCCTTCTCCGTTCGCGGTCGCTGGGGGCGTCGTCCCGGCTGACCGCCTCTCTGCTTCCCCGCTCTCGCCCTGCAGACGTGAAGCGGTCAGCGCTGGGGCTGCTGCTGTGGGTGGCCGTGCTGACCACCTGGATCACCATCTTCCAGCACTTCCGGGCGCAGTGGGG
Organism: Lepisosteus platostomus; assembly: GCF_059453375.1. NCBI lineage: Eukaryota > Metazoa > Chordata > Actinopteri > Semionotiformes > Lepisosteidae > Lepisosteus > Lepisosteus platostomus. The sequence goes on along the minus strand of NC_142636.1, from coordinate 15,053,770 downwards.
CGAGGTGGCCGACTACCTGTCCTTCACCATCCCGCTGGGCATCCCCTGACGGCGCCGGCGCCGGAGGGAGGGGCTCCTTCCGACCGGGAACCGCGCCCCTCTCTTCCGGGAGGCTGCAGTCCGGTCGGTCTGCGCTAGAGCAACCCTAACCAATCGGGACGCCTCGGACTGTTCGCTCAAACACCCGAGAGATTGGTTATCGACACCTCAGGCCTGGCTCGGTAGAGGAGTTCTTCACTCGATTAAAGGGGCCCACCTCTGATCACCTGCTGCCAACGGTACAAATTTAACCAAGTGTCCGTGGAGACGGCTCTCACGGCCCTCCCCCTAGACTGGATCACGCCTGACGATCTCCGATGTTCTTGTGCGCAGACAGAAGTAAGCGACTACCTACGTGGAAGAAAAGGTGCTTTGTCCTGGAAATTTAAAGGGTTCAGTTTGTATCCCTCCTCACCTCCACTAGTCAGGAATCTGCCGTCTTGCTTCTAATGCCAAGCTATAGCAAAGGTAGGGATGCAGCCGGCTGTTTCAGCGGCTCTTTACAGGAGCCCCCTGTAAATGAGCTGTGACTGATCAATTGGCCGTGTTCCTGAGAATCGGTTAAATGGTTTACTCGATCACTTGCTTAATTATGTGATTATTCCTAATCCTGAAGACCAGTTAAACAAAGGGTTGGAGCTTAGTTAATTAAGTTTAATTGACCCTTAATTGCCACGCTCCTTTAAATCAATTAAACAATTAAGGTGTTGTTGGAGTCAAAGACTCGGAATGCAAGGAAACAGACCATGTTTTCCTACTGCTGCACGTTTCCAGGAATGACATTGCGAATTTCTCCATTTGCCGAGAAATCAGGAAATTGTCAGACTAGTTTTTATTCTGCAAGCCTTGAGTATTTTTTTCTTTCTTTCACTTTGTTGCATTTTCATTTTCTCAATTTGTTTAACACTGAGGCTCTGTCTGACTTCTTTAATCTTCAAATTAAACACTAACCTGTAAGTGCGATAGCGATTCTCGTTTTCATTCCACCAAAAGAGTATCGTTCTTGACATCAGTCTCTGCACACCCACCCCTCTGAGGTGCAGGTGATGGTGGGGAAAGGGAGACCACACACACACACCCCAAACCCAGTTTCCCCCAGCCACTCAGCTCTGTCAGATATCCTACTCATTAATCACTCTTGTTTATTTTTTTTGGTATGTCAATAATTAACATAGTAAGTAGTAAGATTAATTAATAATTAAGTAGTAAGAAGAAACAGTCAGTATCATTTCTGTGTTTTGTTTAATCTGATTTATTATTTGAAAACTTTTTTAAATATATCAAATTCTATTAAAAACACATGCATGTATGAATGATGGGCGATGGTTAATGAGAGTGTGATTCCTCCTGGACTTCATTCAAGAGCTCGTCCACCCTGCTGCAAGAAAATACAAAAAAAACTTAGACGTTGAATTTGTACAAGTATCTGCGTCCTACAGGCAGTCTGACTGAGCCACAGCAGACAGGGACATGGGCACACATGCTGATCCGTTTGCAAGTGTATTAATCCTTTCAAAATGAAACGCCACAGTTTAGTTTACTGGAAACTCATCTCTTCTCCAACTGCCTCCTGCTCCCAGCACTGATCTGCAGAGGCTAAAGTCTACCAGCTATGACTTGTTAAACCTGGAGTCTCCAATCCAGCAGGAATTTTATAGTGAACCATTAAGAGACCTGTAATCAGCTAAATGGCATCATCAAGAGATGAGATAAAAAGAATATCATTCAGCCTCCAAAGACCACGGTTCCTCAACTGAACAATATTACTCACTGATGAATAACACACAAAGCCTTCCCCTTCTTAAAGATATGTAAAGTCTCTCCGGAATGGGATAGTGACAGAGACACAGCAGAGCATTCAAACTTGTAGAAAAAAACAATTAACTGTTATTCTGATTTCCTATATGCCCTCCCTCCTTCTGTATATTTTAGATACAAGTGAAAAGGGGGGTACTGTCAGGCATGTGAGTCCATAAAGCAGGAAATCCCTGCCCTTCTCCAGAAGCAGATAAAGAGGAGGTGCTGGATTAGAGCTGTGCAGGACCCTGCACTCTGCTCACCTGAGCTGCTCTATCACCTGCTCCCTCTGCCACCTCAGCACCTGCAGCAAGGAGTCGTCCTCAAACTCCAGCCCATCCGAATCTGGGGAAAGGAGACACGGCACGTCAGGAGAGGAGACACAGCGTGTCAGGAGGGCCCGCGAGGGAGAGGAGACACAGCGCGTCAGGAGAGCCCGCGAGGGAGAGGAGACACAGCACGTCAGGAGAGCCCGCGAGGGAGAGGAGACACAGCACGTCAGGAGAGCCCGCGAGGGAGAGGAGACACAGCACGTCAGGAGAGCACTAAGGAAGAGATTTGAATTTTAACTGAACTAACAAGTTGCCGCATTGGAATATTTGCCAGTTTTTTTTTAATGCAACAATTAAAATGCAACTTCCAACACGTTTTAGAGCCTGAAAAACACAGACGGCTCAGATTAATCCTGATGCTCCTCAGTTCAGGGTTTGGCCGTGTAACAGAGCTGGGCTGCAGTATAGCCCGGCAGGCGTGTGGGTCTCTGGGAGCAGGACTGGATCAGCGCTGCCCCCTTTCTGCGGCGCAGTGAGAAATGAGCTGCGAAGACTCTCTGGCCTCCGGTGCGAGAGGGAGGAGCTGATCTCTTACCTTCGGCGTCCTGCAGCAGCTGAGCGACGACCTCGGAGGGCTGAGGCTCTCCTGGCACAGGAGTGGAGGACTCTGGGAGAGAGGAGGGGGCGTCTCTCTGGGGATCCGGGGTCTGGGAGCGCTGGGACCCAGGCGGGGAATTTGGAGGGGAAAACAGCACCTCGGACACGACCTGGTCAGGACAGCACAGCGCAGTCCATCAGCGGAAAACACTGCAGAGACCGGACTGGCAGAAACTTCTCAGAACCGCCGCAGGCATCCTCACGAAGCCTTAGACCCTGCTACAGCACCAGCTGCCTCCGGAGGGCTATGCTTGTGCCCTCGTGCGTTTCTTCACGCAACACAACGCAATCACACGCAACGCAATCACACGCACTCCCGAACAACAGCGGACGGCGACAAGCGGATTTCGACTCTTATTCGACTCGCAGAAACGGCGCTTCAGACGTGAAGGGTAGAGGCTCGGGTCACGAGGCCGGTGTCGCCGGGACGCCGGTTCTCCTACCTGGCCCAGGGCGCTGTGCACCGGAGAGGCCGGGGCGGCTTCCCTCCTCGAGCCCGGACCCCCTCTCTGGGCTTGGGCCGGCCCGCGGGGCTTGTGGCTGTCCCGTGCCCGGCGGGCGCTGGCGCTGGCGCTCTCTCTGCCCTGTCCAGACGCCCCTGCCGCTCCGGCCTCCTTCGTCCCAACTCCCGGAGGACCCTGGGAGCCCCCCTTCGCGCCCCTGCCCGGGGGCGGTGGGGGCTCGGCAGACGGGGGAGGGTCGGCCGCTGGGGGGGACCCCGGGGCGGGGCGGGGGGGCTGCAGGGGGCAGGGCAGGACGTCGCAGAGCAGGTGCAGGTGGGCGGGCACGTCGGGCGGGCCGTGCCCCGGAGGAGGATGGGAAGCGATCAGGGCCGGGCTGGCGACGGGGAAGGACGGGGGGGCCGGCGTCGGTGCTCCCGGACCCCTGCTCTCTCGGGGGGAGGCGTCCAGGTGAGGGGCTCCCCGCTGAGACGTCACCGCGGGGCGAAAGCTGTGCGATTCCTTTGCAGGGGGGTAAAGCAGAACAGAATCACCCGAAAATCGCCGTCCTGTTCCAGGAAGGACAAACCACTTCTCCATCAGCTGGAGACGTCAAAACTCAGAACCGAACCAGTAAATTAGATCTGCAGTGACTCCAGGGTCTCTGGGTCTGTCACGGGCGTCAGTACAAAGTGCCTCTGTCTGGTTTTCCTGTCCAGTTAACGACACGTCACTGCCTGCAAGCTGGTCAGGCGACATCAAACAGCGGCTCCGGCCCTGAGTCCTGATGGGACAGACTGAACGGCGCGTCTCCCTGGAGACCTGGAGTCTGGGAGCGTTGGGAGAGAGCGGGACAGCTGCCCAGGTTCAAAGCTCACTAACCAAGGAAAACCCCAAACATTCGCTCGAACCCACTTGCATGCGGTCGGTGGGCAGGATGTCCTGGGGCACCAGCAGGGGGCGCTCTCGGGCCAGCTCCATCTTCCTGCGCAGGCGCCACTGGAAGAGGATGTCGTCCTCGGGACGAGGGCGCCCCCCCGCAGAGGGGCGTGGCAGAGCAGCCAGCGTCACCAATCCTTCAACAAAGGAGAGAGAGGGAGAGAGAAAGGTTGAGAGAGGAGGGTGGAAATAGTGAGAGCCAGGGGAAGAGAGAGAGAGAGAGGGTGAGCGAGAGTGAGAGAAGGGAAGGGATAAAGTGTGAGGGAGAGAGAGTGAGAGGAGCAAGAAAGGGTGGAGACGGGGAGTGAGAGAGGGAGACAGAGGGCCGGAGGAGGAGCAGGGGGACAGCAGGAAGAGAGCCCTGGGGAGGAGTGGCCGAGAGAGAAAAACAATGCACTGTTGCACTGATCCGGGTCACCGGGGCTGTAGGAACTAAGACTGGCGCTGCAGTCTGAAGCAGAGCAACTATTTCATTTACACTTAAATCACAGCCACGTGTCCAACAAGGAGCTCAGCTGTGATTCACAGATCCGGCAACATCCACAACACATCCACAGTTTCACTCCCAGCAATGATGGAAGGGACCTGCTTGGACACAGAATCACATCTTTCTCATCAACCCTTCAGAACCTCCAAATCCCATTCTTCAAACTGCACCCCCCTCCCCCAGACCTACCAGTGGTAGGGTCGAGGAGACTGGGAACCGTGGGCCTGCGGACCGGCTCATCCACGCTGACGGGGGAGGACGAGTCCAGGGTGCCCAGGCCTTCAGAGCTCACAGGGATGGAGCTGCTGCTGAGAGAGGTCTCGCTGCCGGGACATCGGACAGGAGAAACCGCCGTCAGGGGGGTGTGGGACAAACTACCACCCGTCCAAGGATTCAGACTCCTCAGGTGCACGTCAGCCCAGCGGGCTTGAGAGAGGCTCTCGAACCCGAGCTCAGGAGAGGAGAACACGGGACATGCGTTTGTAGCGGAGACCAGAGGCAGTTGCGCTGGGATGCGTCAGGGAAGACCCGTGTGCCAAGATGCTGGGATCGGTCAGCTGCCAAGCCACCCTACCTCCTCTGCACCAGTCGCCTGGCCCTCTCCTGGAGCCGCAGGATCTCCGGGTCTCTGGGGTCACGTGGGGAGCCGTCCGACAGAGCCTGGGGGAGCACAGGCAGGGAACACGGCCCACACCTTCAACACCATCATCATCATCACTGAGACAGCAGTGTACTCACACACCCTCAACACTGGCTCAGCAATGAAGACAGGGCAGCAGGAAAAAAAATTCTCAAAGCTGTTATGGGGCATATAGCCCCAGTACCATCCTGCCTGGGGATCGTAATTTAAGTTAGGATATGGGGGGACAGTATTCAGTCTGATATTTTTTGTATTATTTAAGTTACATTCTGTGATTCTGTTTCTCCTTAGGAAAGGAGTTAAACAGCTTCAATCTATAATTTCACTCCAGCAGTTATATCACCCTGCAGCTCCCAGCTGGCAGCCCACTGGAGCTCAGCAGTGTGAGCCTGGTCAGTACCTGGAGGGGAGATTCCTGGGAAAGCCGAGGCTGCTGCTGGAAGAGGTGTTAGTGGGGCCAGTAGGGGGCGCTCACCATGCAGTGAGGGCTGCACACTGGTGGTGGTGCAGGGGGGTCCCTGTTTCCTAGAAAGCACTGTGAGTGGAGTGCCCAGAAAAGGAATTTGTTTTGAGCAGGTCTGCCTGCAGTGGCAGCTGTGCCCACTAGGTGGCGAGAGGCTCCTGCTTTAACTTTAATCCCCCGAGTCCCTGCGCTGGATCTAGACTGTTTTATGGCAATGGGTTGAAATTAAACACCTCGCAGCCCTCAGCCCCCAGGCCAGCCTCCTGCAATCGGCCGCAGCGTCAGGCTGGGCCGGGCAGAGGAGGGCGGGAGCAGACCGGGGAGACAGACTCACCGCGGGGCTGAGGTCCAGCGCGGCTCTGGGCGGGGAGACAGGGGGGCTGAGCCGGGACCGCGCCGCGGGGCTGGGGGGAGAGGGAGAGAGGGACCGCGCCACCCGGCGGGCCGTCGAGGAGCCTGCAAAGACAGCGCGACGCAGAGTGAGGCCACGGCCCTCCGCTCCGTCCCAGGAATCAGTCCCCAAGATCCCTGCCCCGGGAACACCGGGAACACCGAGCCGGCAGAGCACAGGAGAGGGGAGAGGAAAGCGGGGCGCACCTTTCTCGGACGTCAGCGCAGGGGGGGAGCTGGAAGGCGGCGAGGCGGGCAGCCACCAGAACCGTGCCCCCTCTCCCTCCGAGGTTGCGGAGCGCCGGCGCTCCTCTCGGCTCTGCGGCCGCCCGCGCCGGAAGCGCTCGACGTACCTGGGGAGGAGACGCAGAGCGGTCAGGGCAGAGGGGCGTCAGCGAGGTCCGCTGGGAGCCTAGTGCACTGCAGACTCGGAGCCTGATGGGCCTCGGATGTCAGAGCCCACAGCTCGTCAAGCCCATCCAATTAGTTACCGGGAGCTGGGCTGAACGAACAGCCACAGACCATGAAGCTCTGGCACAAGGAGGCCCATCCCAGAATCAGAGCCAGACGCTCCGGAAGGGCAACACAGACAGCTGAAAGGAACAGGACTCCCGTTTTAGTCCTGGTTGGAAGGGATTACACATAGGACCTATTGAAAAATCCTGAAAGGCTGCTGACGAAGTCGACCCAGAAGACTATTTCGGCCCAGTGGACCAGAAACCGTGGACACAGGTGGAAACTAACAGGGCGTGCATCTAGGACTTCAACCAGAAAGCCTATTTTTACACAAAGGATGGTGGTGGGAGGTATCGAACTGTGTGCTTGAAGACAGTTCCCCGGGATTATTCAGGAAACAGCTGGATGAGATAACTGGATCCTCCGAGCTGCTAAGAAACCCATCGAGCCAGATGGGTCCCACGGCCTCCCCTTGTTTACAACCCTCACTGGCCACCGTACACCTCACCTTGCCAAGACAGAGTCTTCCCTCGGGCCTACAGGTCCTGCCCAAGCCTGGGGCTTTCCTGCTGGGGCTGCAGGCGGAGGAGCGTCGGCGCCGGGGGAGGGGGCGCAGTCGGCCCCCTGGGGGGAGCCGAGGTCCGTGGAAGGCCAGGACTCGGAGAAGCTGGGCTGGGGGTCTGCGGCTGGGGGGCCGGCCGGGAGCAGGCGGTTGGAAGCCGCCAGCAGGAATCGCTCGTCTGCGGGGCTCAGCGTGTCCGGCGGTGGGGGGGGACTGGGGGGCCGGGAGAGACGGACGGGGCTGAGGGCCTGTGGGGGGCAGAGAGCACGAGAGATTGAAACTGAGATGGCAGGGGAATAGGCTAGAATAAGTCTGAAGGGAAGGAGGGATGGAGGGAGGAGACAGAAAAAACAACAGATCTTCCCTCTTACTCTCAAGGGTTATAAATCTGGAGCGCTATTATAGATTAGCCCTTTCCTCAGTATAATTACTTGGAGAAACCAAAGCTCCCTTTAATACTGCAACCAAAGCATATCAGGTTGTCTTTCCTTGCCATCCCATTCAAAACGGCCTGAACCAAACTCCAGACATCCAGTTCCGGCAACGGGTTTACTCAGACAAGCCCTGTAGCAGGCAGCGAGAGCTGGAGCGGACCGGCTCAACTCCCACACCCGGTGCTCACCGTCCTCCTCTCCGGCCTGGGCAGCGTCTTGGCACGGGAGGGGTTGTAGTGGGTCTTGGACAAGGGCGGATCGGGAGGGAAAGGGTTCTGCCTGGAGAACACAGCACCACTGTGGAGGGGAGAGGAGGAGCAGGACAGGTCAGTGTCATACAGCACCGGGCTCCACCCACACACACCCACACACACACACACACCCCCACACCAGGGCCAGTTTCCCAGAAGCCAATTAACTGTCTTTGAGCTGTGGGATGAAACCAGAGCACCTGGAGGAAACCCACCTGAACACAGGGAGAACATACAGACTCCACACAGACAGCACCCCGGGGTCCCAGCGCTGTGAGGCAGCTTCTCACCTTGATTTCATGTCTCCTTCGATACGTGCTCGCTGCCGGCGGCTTCTCTCCCTGTCCTGCCCCGACCTCCGCGCTGCTCCTGAGCGCCAGCAGCCGGCCGGGCCCGGAGGAGGCCCGCAGACCCGCACGCTGATCCCACGGCCACGCAGGCACCTGCTAACAACCTCACGGCTCACGGCTGGAGGCTGGACGCCAGGACGTCACGCCTGGTGCCGATCTATCGCCGCAGTGCTATCTCACCGGAATTCGCTTAAAATGAGAAACAAACACCCAGTGCGTCTTGCGTTAGTTTAGTGGAGGTACAACTGAGCTTTTCTGTTGCTTGTACTCTGAAAACCCTCAACTGTGTGGTATTATGAAAGTTTCAGCACTATAATAACCGATTATTGTTGTTTTGACTGTCAAAAGTGATCCGTAACGAAGACGGTCACGAGTTTTAAAACGCCGTGTTTAAGGGAGACAAATAATAATTTTACAACAGGCCTTCGTGTACACGTAAAGAACCTTAATCTCCAAACTGCGATACCGTGTATTAGCTGTCAGCTGTAAAAAATAAGATGCAAGTTATTTACCTCCGCTCTCTTCGAGTCTCCATTTCACCCCAACCGTAACCAAACAGCGCGCGCTTCCGGAGGCTCCGGCTCGTCGCCCGGCAACCGCACCCAATGCAGCCAGTGAAAACTACGCTTCCCATAATGCATTTAGGTGCTTTTTTTAAAAAACTATTTTGAGAAATAGAAAATAAGTTAGATTATAGATGGAAACAAAAATAACCCTGAATTCACCTTTAATGTAACACAATTATGGTTTTTAAGGCTCCATATGAATGAAAAAGATTCATCTTGAGCTTGATTAATATTCTGGGAAATGTAGTTTTAGAGCACAGACAGGCGCTTTCCCCGTTTTAGCCAATCATATTGACGTAATTCGATGAGTGACAGGATGATTGAGCAATGAAAGTGGGAGGCAGCCTTCGGTTTCCACCAATAGCTGAAGAGTGATCGGGTTGCGCGCGGAAGAGGAACGTCTTTTGGGAAACTGTCTGGGTAAACAAAAATATTTGATTTTAAAATGATGGTGTCTTTTTAAGTTGTCACCGTTTCCTTACCGAGGTGTTTTTGCTGTTATAGCACATGCAGCCTTGGCGATATACACGGAAATGAAAATTGTTTTGCTTCCTAAATGACGTCTACGTGTAAAGTCTATGTGATCACTTTGCTTTTTATAACCGTACCTACGTGGTCGGGGTTGATGTCGCTGCGATCTGCACGGCTACCATGAAAGGGGATCAGGTCTATTAATTAACTGTCTTAGTCAGGGAGGAAGACGTGCGGCAGGACTCTTTCTTTTTTGTCATACCATTTCTGTAAATGAATACAGTGCACAATAATATTAATACTCCTCTGCATTGAAAACTTTAAAATGCCTGAGGTTGGGCACTACCCTGCCGCTCCTATTGGCTAGGGTTAGAAATGACGCCTTACAGTCTACTTTAAATGAGTACCCCATAACGTAGCTCTCCGGTTAAGTCTGCAGAAACCGTCAGGATTTTGATTGCGCTCGTTAACCGAACGAGTCGTGATAAGTTTAATCGGGTTATGTCGGCGATCCCGCCCGTCGCCCTCTCTGCTTTGGGATGTTTTTAGACCTGGAGGGGGGCACGGGACTGCCCCCCACCCCGGGGAAACCGGAGCCGATCTGGTTCAGTCAGGTTCTGACCTGTTGGTCCCCGCTGTTCCACGGGCTGCTCCTTTAAAGAAGTCTGCTCTTTGCTCTCTTTTTACTTGAAAGTGACTTGTCTTCTTCCCGGCGTTCCAGGAGAGAAGGAGCTGTGGCCTCCGAGCCTCTCGGGCCGATCCACCATGCTGCCCATGAAGATCAAAACTGAGAAGCCAGGTGAGGGACGTGGAACCACAGTGGCCTGGGTCGTTCCCGGTCCACTTTCCTGCCTCTTTGGTGCCGTTTGACCCACCAGCGCCAGTCACCCATAAGCCCCAATGCAGATCGGCGTGCTCTGTGTGGATGGGAGTCTGATCTGTTGGCCTTTGTGGCCATGAAGAAATGAACCTCTCAGACTGCGCGGTGAATCAACACACAAGCCAGGCGTTGGGCTGGGGCTCGGCTCAGGCGTGCCAGCGGAAAAGAGGCATTATGAGTGTAGCCAGTGAAAATAAGGCAAAGCACTTGGGATAACCCATCGGCAAGCTACTCGCTGTAGTCATTGGCTCTGTAGTACAGGCCAGGAGCCAGACCCTTGCAGGACAGATATGAACTACGGGTCACCATTCGGAAGCCACTGTTGTCAGGGAATAATGATCTCCTCTGTCCCCTCTTGCAGATGTGGAGGCGGTCAGCGCCAGGAGCAGGCTGGAAGCGGTCCTGCAGGGCCTGGTGGAGAAGAGTGACAGCGAGAGGTTCGTGACTTTGTGCCAGATCAGCATCTTAAAGACTACGGCTGTACCCAGCTGCTTCCGAGCAGGTCTGGTGACACCAGGAGGACAGCCGGTCCGGTGGTTCAGGTCCAGTCCTGTTACACCAGGAGGACAGCCGGTCCAGTGGTTCAGGTCCAGTCCTGTTACACCAGGAGGACAGCCGGTCCGGTGGTTCAGGTCCAGTCCTGTTACACCAGGAGGACAGCCGGTCCGGTGGTTCAGGTCCAGTCCTGTTAGACCAGGAGGACAGCTGGTCTAACAGGACTGCTGTGGTTCAGGTCCGGTCTGCATACTAATGGTGCCTGTTTTACTCTGTGTCTTGCAGGGAGCAGAACGAGGAGGACTCTGGGAAGATGGGAGCAGACTCGCTGAGCAAGTAGGTAGTTGGTCTGAGTTAATGAGCATGTGGTTACTAAACATGAAGTAAAATTAAAGTTGCTTCAGCCACTGAGCACCATGCAGACATCCCCTTCTCTTTCTTTTCTACACAATCAACAATCTAAGAATAATAATCTGTCATTCTTGATGTCAGACAGGAGTTTGTTTCCCTAGGGAGGGTTTAAAATGCTTTGCACGGTCATTTGGAGAGTAACGTCACTCTGGATGAGGAGTGAGCTCCAGGCTTTTGTTTATTCCTAAATCATTCCCCTCTGAATCTCTGGAATGCCCTGCAGGCGACAGAAACAGCACAGGAATCTCGGTGCGTTTATTGTCCGTAGGATTTGTGGGATTCGGTGCTCGGCAGCCCCTTCGGGAGCCGCGGGGGAGTCGTTTCTGTGCCGTGGTGAGATTCCAGACGTTCGGCACATTTCCTCTAATTCGTTCTCCGCTGTGCTTTGCTCCGCAGGGACCTGTCTCCGTCCTCCGCGGGGAAACGGTGAGTCTGTGGCGGTGGGCCGCCTGCGCTCAGGGGGGAGTGGGGGCCGTCGGGCGGGGCGCTGCAGAGGGAGGTCTGGTGGCGGTAGTGATGATGTCATCGGGACCCCCTCGCTCACGCCTCTGCGCCTCTCGTCCCGCAGGCCCTCCTCGCGCCTCCCGCAGCACCGCCGCAAGAAGAGGAAGGAGATGGACGACGGGCTGGCGGAGAGCAGCCAGCACAAACCCAGTGAGAGCGGCCCCCTTCGCCTCCGTCCTCCCCCCCCCCCCCGCCTCTGGCCCCGCCTCCCTCGCCACCCCCTGCCTCTGGCCCCGCCTCCCTCGTCACCCCCGCCTCTGGCCCCGCCTCCCTCGTCACCCCCGCCTCCCTCGTCACGCCCCGCCTCCCTCTGGCCCCGCCTCCCTCGTCACGCCCCGCCTCCCTCTGGCCCCGCCTCCCTCGTCACGCCCAGCCTCCCTCTGGCCCCGCCTCCCTCGTCACGCCCAGCCTCCCTCTGGCCCCGCCTCCCTCGTCACGCCCAGCCTCCCTCTGGCCCCGCCTCCCTCGCCACCCCCCGCCTCCGCCCTCGGCTTTGTCTCGCCTGTCTCTCTGCCCCACGGGGCCACTGTTTCACGCACACTCTCTGTCTCCGCCTGTGTTTCTCCCCGTCTCTCCTGGGACGTCCCACTGCCGGCCTCTCTCTCCATCTCTCCCTCTCCCCCCTGCAGACACCTACATCATCAAGCTGTTCGACCGCAGCGTGGACCTGGCCCAGTTCACCAGCAGCACCCCACTGTACCCCATCTGCCGCGCCTGGATGAGGAACAACCCCTCGGTCCGTGAGAGAGCGGGGTCCCCCAGCCCCCCACCCAGCCTGGTAGAGGAAGAGGTGAGCCGTCGAGGTGGGGGGGTGGTGGGACGGGCAGAGACAGTCACCGCCCTTTACACAAAGCGTGGCAGGGGTGTGAAACAGCTGCAAGACCTCCCTGGATCAGTGAGGCAGGCTGGACAGTCCAAATGGATGACCCAGTGGTTCAGAACCCATCCAGTCACCAGGTGGTCCGGGCCTGAGGGGGGAAGGTTGCAGGGGTACCCTGTCTAGCTGTAGCTGAGAGCCTCCTGGCGTGTCCCTGTCTCTCAGGTGGCGGACATGCTGAACGGAACCGGGACCAACGTGTACCGCCTGCCCCCGCCCACGCCCTGCGCCGTCGCCGCCCACAGAGAGCCCATCAGCCTGCGTATCCCGCCGATAGAGAAGGCCCCCGTCAGCGAGGTGAGCCCCGCAGTCCTGGGGCGCCAGATGGGAGCCCCGCTCTCTGGGGGGAGGTACGAGGTACGAGCCCCGCTCTCTGCGATGTTGTAGGGTGCGAGTCGGGTGACTCCTCCACGGCACACAGCTGTTCTGGGTGTCATGTCCCTGTTGGGCCAGCAGGTGTCTCCCTTGCTCTGCTCTGTCCTGCGCCGTGTTCTTGCTCTGACTCGGCTCGCTGTCGCCTGCAGGTCTGTGCCACGCCCCCCGCGCCCTCGGCCCTGATGTTCAACCACATGGAGCACTGGAAGAGAGTCCGGCAGAAGTAGGTCTCGCGCCGGTGCCCCCAAGGAGTTCCCCCCCCCTCTCTCTCCTGGCTGTTTAATCCCCCCCCGTCCCCGTCCCACTGCCCGTCCCACTGCCCATCCGGGCCTGCGGCTCTCGCCGCTGTCTGGCCGCCTGGGCCGCTCGGCCTGCTGGGACGCTGGGTGAACGGTGGCGCGGGGGCCGCGGGGGGGCGATGGCTGCCCACGCCGAGACGGCGGAGGCCGGAGCTCGACCCGTGCCGCCCGCCCTTTCTGGCTCCGTTTCTCCGCGGTCTTATTTTCACGGCCGGTCTCGTTTCCTGCAGGTGGAAGGAAGCTTCCGGAAGGAACCAGCTCCGCTACAGCGAGAGCATCAAGGTCCTGAAGGAGATGTACGAGCGTTAGGGCGTCCTGGGGCGTCCGGGGGCACGGACCGGCGCCCCCTCGCCCCGAGCAGGAGTGGCAGCTCCCTGGGGGCACTCTGGGCCGCGGGCAGAAGACCACGGGCTGTACCAGCCTCCTCTGGGGGAGGGCGGGGGAGCGTGTTCACCACAGAGACTCTAGTGCCACAGCTTATTGTTTTACTGACGTCACTGCGGGCTTGTTTCCTAGCCAGCTGCTTCCTCTGGGGGCAGATCGTTCCCGATATAAAGAAACTTCACGCAATTTAATAAAAACCGCAGTTTCTGTTTTTGTGGCGTCTTGCTTTCAGTTCTGAAGCCTCCCCCTGTCTTCACCGGCTCACGATGGGCTCCGTGTCCTGGGGAAAGGTAACCCAGTCCTCCGTTCTCCCATGCTCGCGATGTTCAATCTTTTCTTTACAATTCTAACAAATCCTGTAACTAGGGCACAATCTAAATTAATCCTGTGTGGAGGCACGTTCACATTTCCCATTTCAATCCCTTGGACCACGATACTAGAATTACACAGGGAGTGATCAGAAAAGGGCAGTGTGCCTGCAACAACAGATGACTGTGCTGCTCCAGTAGCCCTCACTATCTGAATTTCTCTTTGATCCTTCAGTTCTCCAGTTAACGAAACTAACCCTTTCACAATGGAAGGCTCATAACCAGGATGGGGAGTACTGTCCCTTGTCGAAGGACCGACAACATGGGAGACAGCCTGGCTAAGCCCTACACTCAGCTTGCTGCTGCCCACGTTTCAAGGACATGCAGTCAGCAGTAACATGACCTCTCCTGTGACAGTTAAAACAGTCCCGCTCCTCTTCAGGACGTGAGGAACTAGTTTTTAGTGGGGTAGACTGAGGTTGTGAACTGAAAGTAGACAAAGTCTTTTCCACATGCGCAGACATGAAGATGTTTTTGTGCGCGAGCACAAACTCATCTGCCAAAAGAGTGGCTTGTGACAAGGAAGACGCTTTTGGTTCACTTAAACAGACAACCACGCGTTCAGGCAAACAGTTCTTAAATTCTGCTAAGAGCATTAACTCGCGCAATGAGTTAAAGTCGCTCACTTCACTGGCTACACACCATTTATCAAAGAGAATTCCCTTTTCTCTGGCGAATTCAACAAATGTTTGGCCTGACACTTCACGATGATTTCGGAAGCGTTGTCTATAAGCTTCAGGAGCTAATTCGTAAGCCCGTAATATAGCAGCCTTCACAGTAGCGTAATGCAAACTTTCTTCTAAGGAAAGTGTAGAGCACACTTCCTGAGCTTTGCCCACTAGTCTACACTGCAACAGCAGTGACCAGACTTCCTTAGGCCAGCGAAGCGATGTGGCAATGTGCTCGAATGCACCAGCATGCTACCGCTGTGCTGGTGAACTTCTACCGCTGCACCAGCGAGAGCGTCCTCTCCAACGGGATCACCGTGTGGTACAGCAGCACCTCTTCTCGAGAGAGGAAGGCACTGCAGAGAATGGTCAATATGGCCCAGAAGATCATCGGCTGTGGTCTCACCGAGATTCAACAGCTCTATGAGGACCGCTGCCGTGGTAGAATTCTGGCCATCACAGAGGACAGTCACCACCCCGGGCATGAGCTCTTCACCCCGCTGCCCTCAGGCAAGAGATATAAGAGCACACGGACACTGACCACCAGATTCCTCAATAGCTTCTACCCACAAGCAGTGCGATTGGAGAACACATTAGGCCATGCCCCTCGGACCACTCCTACACCATCCACCTCATTATGATTTCTTATTTATTGCACATCTCCAGTCGTTGTTTACACGTCTGCATTGTTTATATTCAAACTGTTTACTTGCACATTGTCTGCTGTTTGTTTGTACATTGTCTTGCTGCACTGTCTGCACTGTTTTTACACTTGTTTTAACAATCGAGAGACTTTCTGTCAGTAAGAAACCCATTGTACCAGTACACGTACCGGTTACATACGGCAATAAATTTCAAGTTCAAAGTACGAATCAACTTCCGACTCCCTGAATAGAGGGACTAAAGCACTGTGCTTACTTACATCGAAGGTGGTCGAGAGTGGATCTTCCACAGGAGACACTAGAGGCCTCGGAGTGGGGCGGCTGCGCACCAGGAGCATTCTTTCTCGCTTCCAGCTCAAGCTGTTGGAGCTTGACCTCTGTCTCCGCCTCGATCTCCAAGGCGCAATTCAAATTCTGCCTGGCGCACCTGGGCTTTTTCCTGCGCCTCCAGGTGCAAGCGGGCCAGACGAACTTTCGGGCGAGTTGCTTTTTGACCCAGTGGAGTCTGGAGAGAATGGTTCAAAGGGAGGCAATGTGGCCTTGACCTCAGCCACCCCCCGGTCCTGTTCTTCCGAAGTCCTAGCAGGGTTAGCACCAGCCCCAGGAGAACTGGCATCCTTGCTCGCTAGTGCAACGACCTCTAACTCCACCAGCCCATCCATCACAGCTCTCTTGATGTCCCTTTCAAGAGCTTCTCCGATACCTGAATACAATTCGTCCTTCCTACACCTGTCCAGCTGCTCAAAGGAAGGTTCCTCCACAAACTTTCACAAATCAAAAGTAGCCATAATTACAGTACCTTGTCAAAACACAATCCAGATCTCCTAAACCAGTTCTTATCCCACAGAAAATACCAAATGACGCTTACCAGTCCCAGAATGCACAAAAGTACAAACACCAAAATTCTGCAACCGAAAATCAATCCTTAGGATGGGAATGTGAGATCTCGGACGAGTCCCCAACAATGTTACCACCCCAAGTGTCTAGGGGTAAAGGGGTGTAACATTTAAGCGCTTTGAGAAGCCACCTTTAAAGGCACTATATAAAATAAAGTTTATTATTATTATTATTATTTAGGATCATTTTTGGAAGCAGGTGGGGTCTGGTGAGGGACTAGGAAGCGCAAGAACAAGGGTCAGTGCAAAAGTGAGGATTTTAAGGTGAGTAAGGGACTGGGTGTAATTGGAGACAATAACACACAGGGAGAGGGAGCTAGAGCAGTGCCGAAGAAAAGAAAATCACACACAAAATGGAGCTGGCTAGGAAGGTGAGGGAAAGCTGACCTGACTACAGAAGAAAACCCGAAACACACGGTCTTCAGCGCCTTCAACAGCCTAGCTAACCTCCCCTGACTCCCCAAAACCACACAAGACAAACAGCACTCACCCGTCCTAAACTAGTGTGACTAGTACAAGAATCAACAACGTGTGTGCAAAATGTACCCAACAACCTGAACTAACTCTGTACACAAAAATACAAGTGAACTACGAACACAAACGAGAGTAGACAAGTAACAGGGTAAAAAAACACAGGTTGATACAGTTACAAGTTTGGGCAAGGTAATGGCAAAATTAGGATAACACGCACAAACGACAGTACAAAGAGACAAACAGAAACCAACAAAACAGCAAAGCCAAAGCAAAATCAAAAGCCAAGCAGGATCCAAGTGAAACAAAAGGCCCCTTCCTTCTGAAAGCCTCCATGTTTTATACTGAATAAGATGAGCTGTGATTGGTCGGGAAGCTAATTGAAGATGATGTCATACGGAAACAGTGGTGCAATGATGAACCAATGGGGAAGGGAGAACAATCAAAGTCAGAAGTTTGGAACAACAACAAAAACACACAGACCACACACTGGGACGTTACAACTGAACAGAGTCCATGCAGACAATTCCAGCAGACGCCATTGTTGCCCCATTGCACGTTAATGACATTGCTGTAGATGGACTGCAAAGTTCAAATACAAACTGCATCGCAGTAGTCCCTATCAATTAGTAAAAAACGTGTTACGGACTCTGTGCAGACTGCAGCTGTCCACGTGCTGCCTTTGCAGAGACCTGACCTGGCATGATGCACTATAAACAGACACACGGGCCAAATGGCTCTTCTTGTTTTTAACTTGATTATCTTGCTGCCGAATGCCTCATTATCATCATCGCTATCTCCTGAGATCAGCACCTCTGAGACCGAGTTGCAAAGAATTAAATTTATTACCGTGCTCATCAGAGGTGAATGTCACATATGTGTGTCTGTTGCACCAGCTAGCTGTGAAAACCTCAGGTGAAAGCAGAAACAAGATTTGAACCGCATTATGAGATACGTGAGTGATCATAATTCGTCTCAAACCACGACAGCACATGATCTCTGTCTCCTTCAGTTCCCATTAGGCCTTAATTCCCATTACGAACTGGGGCACAGGGGCAGGAATTGGTACAGGACGCCATGACAGCATGCCCCCTCCCAGTCTTCTAACTTTAATTGGTTTAATTAAAGCACCGAAGCAGCCAGGGGAACTAAGAGATGAGCTGGAACAGGTAGAGTACAATATCGTGCACCACTGTGCCACAGTGGCAGACCAGCGGGGGCTGTGCAGAGCGATGATCTCCCCCCACACAGCACCAGGCCGTCACTGTGCTCTTGTGCTGCACTGCAGGGGCAAGGCTGAGACCTCTGTGTGGGAAACTCAGCTTCCCTAATCCTCCAAACAACCTGCTGAAGAGGCTTGGGCCATCACACCCACAGCGACAAGAACTGCAGAAGCCACAGATGACATCAGATACCCTCCCCCCCGCCTCTGCGAACAAGCACAGAGCACGCACATGTCCGTGGCCATCTCCCAAGACGGGACATGCGTGAGCAGAACCTCCAGGCGGTCCTGCCTTCTGGAGTCGCACACGGGTCCGAGGTGATGAGCAGCCACAGTTATCCTGCGGTCCTGATTGTGTACTTCAATCTGCCTGCAAGTTGAGAAGTGATGGTGGAGAACAGAGAGCCTGTTAACCGCCTGGTTTCAACACTAGAGAAGTGGCCTGTCACTCCGAGCACTGATGATGATGAAGAGGATGAGTGCAGTTTGAACAGTACAGGAAGTGGCCTGTCGGTCCCACAGTTGGGTATTTCCCTGCTGACGAGTGCAAAGTGCTGGTGTTGTTCTGGGTTTGGGGTGAGAGAGGGGTGAACAGTGTGAGAGAGGGGTGAACAGTGTGTGAGGGGTGTGTGAGAGGGGTGAACAGTGTGTGTGAGCTGTGAGAGAGGGGTGAACAGTGTGTGAGAGGGGTGAGAGAGGGGTGAACAGTGTGTGTGTGAGGGGTGAGAGAGGGGTGAACAGTGTGAGAGAGGGGTGAGAGAGGGGTGAACAGTGTGTGTGAGCTGTGAGAGAGGGGTGAACAGCGTGTGAGAGGGGTGAGAGAGGGGTGAACAGTGTGAGAGAGGGGTGAACAGTGTGTGTGAGCTGTGACAGAGGGGTGAACAGTGTGAGAGAGGGGTGAGAGAGGGGTGAACAGCGTGTGTGAGGGGTGAGAGAGGGGTGAACAGTGTGAGAGAGGGGTGAGAGAGGGGTGAACAGTGTGTGAGGGGTGAACAGTGTGTGTGAGGGGTGAGAGAGGGGTGAACAGTGTGTGAGGGGTGAGAGAGGGGTGAACAGTGTGTGTGAGCTGTGAGAGAGGGGTGAACAGTGTGTGTGTGAGGGGTGAGAGAGGGGTGAACAGTGTGAGAGAGGGGTGAGAGAGGGGTGAACAGTGTGTGAGGGGTGAACAGTGTGTGTGAGGGGTGAGAGAGGGGTGAACAGTGTGTGAGGGGTGTGAGAGAGGGGTGAACAGTGTGTGAGAGGGGTGAGAGAGGGGTGAACAGTGTTTGTGAGCTGTGAGAGAGGGGTGAACAGTGTGAGAGAGGGGTGAGAGAGGGGTGAACAGTGTGTGTGAGCTGTGAGAGAGGGGTGAACAGTGTGTGTGTGAGGGGTGAGAGAGGGGTGAACAGTGTGAGAGGGGTGAACAGTGTGTGTGTGAGGGGTGAGAGAGGGGTGAACAGTGTGTGAGGGGTGAACAGTGTGTGTGTGAGGGGTGAGAGAGGGGTGAACAGTGTGTGAGGGGTGAACAGTGTGTGTGTGAGGGGTGTGAGAGAGGGGTGAGGGGTGTGAGAGAGGGGTGAACAGTGTGTGAGAGGGGTGCAGAATCAGCTAGCGGGGTGCGAGCAGTTAAAGAACGCGCCTCCCTTCTGTCTCTCAGCTCCGGAGCAGCAGCCCTGAAGCTGAGCTGATCTGAGCAGCCCTGAAACCAGCTGGACGTCCCCAGCAGCGCCGTGGGCGAAGGGTGATGGCAGCGGGGACAGCCCACACCCACTGGAGAAACACGCTCTTGTCAGCACCTCCAGGGTGTTAGGAACACTTTCTCCCAGAACTGAGCTCGGCAGCGCTGTCGTTGCAGACACCTCTGCGTCTCAGTCTTCCCGGCGAAAGAGGTGGGGGTGTGGGAGACCCGCTCGTCTCTGCAGGTCCAGACCCGGCCGGCACCCCAGCGGGACGTTCCTGCCTCGCGAGAGCCAGCCGGAGGGCGTCCTGGTGAGGTGGGCGACGCCTCTGGACGGCCTGAGACATCACCTGTGGGAAGGGACGTCCTGCGGCCACGCGCCGCCTCAGGTATCCGTTGCCCCGGGGTACCGTGTTTCTGCCCAAGGCTCAGTTCAAAACAGAAAATTCATTCGTTCTCCTTCTGCAGTGTTAAATCCCAGAGGTTACTGGGGTTTTTTGTCTTCAAATAATATTACTTAATTAATTTATATTAATACTTCGTTTGACTCCCTATTGTTACTTGAAGAGGGTTAAGCCTTGCAAGTTCGTTAATTTTTATGATCTTTTTTGTATATTTGTTCATACTGTAGCACTCTCGGGTTCACGTGGGTATGCGCCCTCGCCGCTGCCGCCTCAGATCGGCCCCCCCACCGCTGGTGACTCGAGCCCGGGCCTCCAGCGTCACTCAACAGGGACCCAGCCCGTTGAGCCAAAGGGAAATCTCCCCTCAGCCCGCAATGTCTGCCGTATGCGTTACACTACTCTTGCACATATGCGTTGTTTTTTTCTCGCGTCAGCATCGGAAAAGCGTCGTGCCACCCCGCCTGTTAAAGCCCACAAGAAAGCTGCTTTTTTAAGATACTTGTGGTGTTGGGTGTCGTATCCTGGATGAAGTCTACCCGCTGTGAGGCTCCGATGTCAGCCTGGAGCGCAGAGTTTTTCTTTCTGGCTTCTGTTTCGCGCACAGCCCCCTCTGTCTGGCCCTGTGGTCACCGACTGGGCTGTCGCTCGCCTGCGCCCCGGTTTCTGAGCTGCCTGACCGAAGAAGTGAGATCAGTGGTTCTCGCCTGGCTGATGTGCGCACGGGGAACTCATCTGCCCGAGAGGGAGCTTGTTGGGACGGAGGAGGTGTCGAGCGAGTTAGAAAAAACCCTGACGCTGGAAAATCAAGACGTTTGCACAGTGAAAACAAAATTAAAGACGTCGATCCCTCTTGCTGGAGAGATTGAAAATGTGTTTTTTTTACAAAGGCGATGTGGTTAAGCTCTTCACAGGCCTCCACACAGTTTCCACGCAGAGCTGCGACCACGCGGTGCCCGCATCTGCGACACGCCGCGAGTCATTCGCGACCAAATAGAACACTTTTTTAAAAAAAGAGTCAAGTGAAAGATGACAGTGGTTGCAGGTCAGGGCGCCCCAGTGCCTCTGTCCCAGCATCTCTCTCGAGTCTCTTAAACAGGCCGAGCAAGCGGAGGGCTGTTGGAGCAGATCCCTGGTTGTCGCGGGGTAAAAGGCGTTACTTCACGGGCGCAGGGCGGTTTTCTCACACTGTAACCTGAGCTGTTACTCCGGGGTGCAGTGGGATTTCTCAAAAATCAAAATATTCCTTTTCCTAAAAGAGACATGGGTGGAACTGCCGGTGTTCTTTCTGCAACAGTGAGAGGACCACTGACACAGGACAGAGCAGAGACTCAGAACAGCCCTGACCCCCACAGCGCAGGACAGAGCAGAGACTCCAGAACAGCCCTGACCCGCACAGCGCAGACTGGAGCAGAGACTCAGAACAGCCTTTCTTACTGTGACAGATCAGTGCTGAAGTGATAATGAAGTTATTTGTCAGTGACGCATGTGCAGGTGGACCAGTAGCTCTGTATATGGCTCCAATGTTGTACAATAATCAATGCCCCGATCAGTACCTCTGGACATTCATTTATGGTTTGTTGAAGCTAAAGAGAAACAACTATTGATCAAGCTCTGCTGTGATTATAACCCTCTTCAGTTTCACAATGAAACCAGATTGACTAAGAGGTTTATATCACAGGAAAATTACACTCTCTGGTGAAACTGAGCTTTTGCTCTGAAGTTATTCAGAACGTTTTCTTGAAATAACTGTACTGGGGTCGTCTTCCCACGTGCTTCACTTCCCTGCTCTCCTCTCTCGGCGCTGTGCCTGGAGGTCAGGTCTGCTGGCCTGCTCTCTCCACAGTCCACAGTCCACAGCCACTGTGGGCAATGTGCTCCGGACACACACTCCAGCTCCCTGCCTCTCAGTCTGCACCCTGCAGGGACTACGCCCCCACGGGCTGCAGCTCCTCACGAGCTTCTAGGAGGGTGTGAGGAACTGTGCTGGAGGGCGGTGTGGTGGCTCTGTGGCTCAGGTTCTGCGCCTGTGGCTGGAAGGTTGCCGGTTTGTATCCCACAGCCGGCAGAGGAATCCTACTCTGTTGGGCCCCTGAGCAAGGCCCTTAACCCCAGCCGCTCCAGGGGCCCCGTATAAATGGCTGACCCTGCGCTCTGACCCCAAGCGTCTCTCCCTGTCTGTGTGTCTCATGGGAAAGTTGGGGTCTGTGAAAAGACAAATTCCTAACGTGAGAAATTGTACTGTGTATGGCCAATAAAGTGATCTTAGATCTTATCTTATCTTACTGTCTTGGAGAAACTCCTCGCTGGTCTGGTTACTGAGACACATTAATTCAGATTTCATCAACACACATACCTGCAGACATGTATGCACATACACACTCGTACATTCACACACACAGACACACACAGAGACACACAAAGCACTCACACACAGGCACACACAGACGCAGACACAGGTACAGAGCAGGAGAAACACGCCAAACCAGATCTTCAATTAGCAAGAAGCAGAAACCATTAATTTCCTGTGGGGTGGTGGGCTACAACAGGATGTGATGAAGATTGCAAATCCCCCCAGAACTCCTGCCTAAGCCCCCCTCGCTCTGTCTCTTTCTGATTAACAGAGTGCGCTGGGGCTAGATTGATCTAGGAGATAAGATTTCACACCACGACACCTCCTCCGGTCTGTTCCTGCCAAAACAGCAGAGTTCCTGTCAGGCAGAAAAAACTCCCGCCGTGCCCTCAGCGGTGAACTCTCCTGCCGTTTCGGGCGAGCCGAAACCGATCAGCTTCCCCATCACAGACAGGTCGCGTGCGAGATGTCTCCTCGATACCCAGGCCTTGCGCTCAGACAGAGCGGCGGGGCCTGTCCTTCAGCTCCCAGCCCACCTCCCCTGCCCGGAGTAAAACTGGTCTGGAGGAGGTGCCTGTCCCTCAGCTCGCAGGGGGACGCCCTTGCTCAAGCGCGCTCTCAGACTGAAAGGCTCTGCTCTCTGGTCCAGCTGCACTGCAGGCCGGGCTCCCAGCACTGCTGACAGCAAGGAGCGCAGGGCAGGCCCAGAGCAGTGGGCAGAACCGCAGCTCACAGCTGGCAGAGGACAGGAGGTGGTAGTTGACTGAGCCCAGGATCTCATCCAGCTGTTTCTCCGGAAAAAAACAGGGAATCCGCTCCTACGACATGGCTTTTCCCAGTCCAGACCAGAACCAGAGCTCTGTGGGTCCAGTTCTACAGCCCAGACCAGAACCAGAGCCCTGTGGGTCCAGGTCCACAGCCCAGACTAGAACCAGAGCTCTGTGGGTCCAGTTCTACAGCCCAGACCAGAACCAGAGCTCTGCGGGTCCAGGTCCACAGCCCAGACCAGAACCAGTCCAGCACCAGAGATCTGGCAACAAAATGTCCCTCCATCTCTTCCAGCTTCAGGTTTTAAGTCACTTTGGGGGGCAGGGGGGTCTGTTGGGCACAAAAACATTTCACCCCAAGACTATAAGCCAGCACCTGGATTTCCGCTAAGTAAGGCTGACTGGGTAAGTGTGGATCAAGGTTCCTGCAGCATGAATCTAAACATGATTATAGTCACAATAAATTTCATGAGTATAAAGCTTTATTTAACCAGATTAGTCAGCCTTCTCCCTCACTTCTCCCTCATGGCCATTCACACATATGGACAGCACATTGTATAGGGTGTACAGAGTAAAAACGTACATTAAATAGGGTAACACATTCCAGACTTTTACTGAATATTGTATAATTAAAAACAATATGTCAGATGCTATAATCTGATTTGATAACAAAAAGATCAGAAATATTGTCAGCTCTGGAATACCCTTTTGTCTGTTTGCTGTTATCCGTACGGTGCTGAATGAACTTCCATTTTAATATCCTTAATTGAACTGTCAATAAGCTTAATTGCACATCTGTCCCTAACTGTACACAGCTGTGTGACATGAATTTGCAACCTTATATGCATTACAAACGTTATAAAAGACAGAACGAAGCCTGATTGCATTTGCTAATGAAACAAAAAATGGCTGTCCCCATCACCAGGCCAGGATCCCCCTGAACCAGGAGAGGGATATTTGAATATTTTCACAAATGAACACTACAGGAAATGACAAAAAAGATTAACTCAGAGCTGTGCCTGCAAATTCCCTGCTGGCACTAGAGCCTGGAGCTTTCAGAACTCACAGAATTCATTCGTCATATACAGAGTGCACAGAAAACACAATCTTCACCTGCTACAACGAGTTTTCAACACGCAAAGCTTTGCTTAACAGTAACGTGCAACATGAATGATCTCAAGACAATGAGACAGGAGCAAAGGTGGGGAGTGTAGCGCCCCCTGCTGGTCTAAAGGGAGCCGTGCTTCAGTCCTGTCGTCCAGTTCTCCTTCTCCACTCAGAAGCTGGGAAGCTCTTCTGCTGTCTGCCCCTCCGTGATGCCCTTTGCCCCACACTCTCCTCTGGGCCCGTACTGCCCTCGTGGGAAAGGGGCGAGGAGATCTTGGGGTACGGGGATCACTGCGCTCCTCTACAGCGACTCGTGGGCGCCGTTGTCTTCATCGGGGAAGTCAGTGAACAGAGTGTTCTTCCGGTGCACCTGCATGAACGAGTCGGGGTGCGCCGTGGACCGGCGGGTGAAGCTCAGCAGGTGCTCCTCCAGGAAGGCGCTCTCTAGCACCAGCAGGAAGGACCTGCGGAACTTCTTCCGGAAGTCCTGGCACATGCACACGTACAGGATGGGGTTCATGCAGCTATTGAGGAAGCCCAGGCTGGCGGAGATGGTCGCTCCGTGCATCACTGCATCTACCCCTTTGAACTTCAATTCCAGGAGCTGGAAGATGTGGAAGGGCACCCAGCAGAAGAAAAAGGTCAGGATGACGGCCAGGATGACCCGGAAGGGCTTGAGGGACTTCTTCCTCTGGATGGTGTGGAAGCGGTAGCCGATGGCCACATAGGAGCAGATGATGATGATGAGAGGAAACAGGAAGCCCATGAAGAAACGGAAGAGAACCAGCTTGTTGTAGGCCTCAAGTCCAGACTCGTTATAGTAGCATACTGTCATATTGTGTTCATTAACTTTGGTGTCTCGGTAGGCCGCGAAGGGGATGCTGCAGCAGCAGGCCAAGACCCACACCAGCAGGCAGGCCACCTCCGCGCGGCGGGGGGTGCGCCGGTTGACCGCCCACACGGCGGCCATCACGGACAGGCAGCGGTCCAGGCTGATGATGGTGAGGAGGAAGATGCTGGCGAACATGTTGAGGACGATGACGAAGTTGTTGAGCCGGCACATGTCCCGGCCGAAGGGCCAGTGGAAGCCCATGGCGGTGTACGCGATGGTGAAGGGCAGGAAGGCGGTGAACAGGAAGTCGGCCACGGCCAGGTTGAGGAACCAGATGGTGTTGACCGTCTTCTTCATCTTGAAGCCGGTGATCCAGATGACCAGGCCGTTGCCGATGGTGCCCAGCACGAAGGCCAGGCAGTACATCATGACGGTGGCTATGATTATGAAGTACATGGTTGTGGCATGGCCTGCCTCATAATCATAATCATAATATTGTGAAGTGGGAGTGACAGTGGTGTAGTTCATTTTCAACTGCTCAGAGTCCTCCAGATGATCCTGCAACAACAGGGCAACAGCACAAACCAGCTCAAAACCCTGGACAGCAGCTCTCAAGCTCTGTGCAGACAAGCTACTGACCCGACACAACTGCACAGCTCGACCTGCAACCCTCTCCCCCCAGCCTTGTGTCGGACTGGGATCGGACGGTGAAAACAGCCACCGCCCTCGTCTTCATCGACGAGCTCCGCAGCCGATTCAGAATATCTGAAAGGAGGGGTTAGTCTCTCACTCTCTCAAAATAAAACAAAATAAAAGTGATGTGAGCCTTCTGCAGTGTTGGCTGGGGAGCTGATTCTTGGTAAAAGTAGCAAACCTGATGTAATCACCAGTCAGACCGAGACTGCACCTCAAGAAGGAACAGTGAAGAGCAGAACAGTGTGCCTCTGCAGTAACTGTAACGAACAGACTCACGTTCCTCCTGTACACAGGGGTCGGCACTGCTGCCTCACAGCTCTGGGCCCCTGGGTTCCATTCCTGAACTGTTGTCTGCGTGATGTTCGTATGCTCTCCTTAGTTTGGTGTGAGTGAGTGTGTCTGTGTGTGCGTGTCTGTGTGTGTCCTGTGATGGACTGGTGTCCTGTCCAGGGTGTGTGAGTGTGTGTGTCCTATGATGGACTGGCGTCCTGTCCAGAGCGTATCCTGCCTTGCGCCTGTTGCTTGCTGGGAGAGGCTCCAGCTCCCCTGTGACTCTGTCCTCGATAAAGTGGTTAGAGGACAAGTGGGCGGATGGTATAATTGTTCCTGGACAATTCCTGATCTCTCTGGGTGGGCAGTAGGGGGCTCTGCTGTCTTTGTCGTAGCTCTGCGGTGTACTGCCAGAGTGCTCAGTGTGGAGTCCAGGCAAGATTAACACTTGATACAGTTTTTGTACATTTTAACCAACTGAGTTTCTAAATCACAAAGTTAAAAAACAGCAGCAAGTGAAATGAAATCAAAGAGAAAAGGGAACTGAAACTCCCTGGGCAGCGTGATTGTGTATAACTTGAGCCTGAAGACTGTTTTGTCCTCAGGGCTGAGTGTCCCTGAGGTCTCCCGCAGTTTTCTTCTTCATCGCCCCTCACCCTCTGCAGCAGAGCTTACAGGCACAGCCCTGCTCCTTTTACTGCTCTAAGGCTCTTGTATTGTGCACTGCGGAAAACCTGCAGACTAAATCTTTAAAACACAGTGTGCACTCAGAGGGAGGTCAGAGGAATTGATACTACTGACACTACTACTGATACTACAGCTGTTACTGCCACTACTACTGATACTACAGCTGTTACTGCCACTACTACTGATACTACAGCTGTTACTGATACTACAGCTGTTACTGCCACTACTACTGATACTACAGCTGCTACTACTGATACTACAGCTGTTACTGCCACTACTACTGATACTACAGCTGCTACTACTGATACTACAGCTGTTACTGATACTACAGCTGTTACTGCCACTACTACTGATACTACAGCTGTTACTGATACTACAGCTGTTACTGCCACTACTACTGATACTACAGCTGCTACTACTGATACTACAGCTGTTACTGCCACTACTACGGATACTACAGCTGTTACTGATACTACAGCTGTTACTGATACTACAGCTGTTACTGCCACTACTACTGATACTACAGCTGTTACTGCCACTACTACTGATACTACAGCTGCTACTACTGATACTACAGCTGTTACTGGCACTACTACTGATACTACAGCTGCTACTACTGATACTACAGCTGTTACTGCCACTACTACTGATACTACAGCTGTTACTGATACTACAGCTGTTACTGCCACTACTACAGCTGTTACTGATACTACAGCTGTTACTGCCACTACTACGGATACTACAGCTGTTACTGATACTACTACTGATACTACAGCTGTTACTGATACTACAGCCGTTACTGCCACTACTACTGATACTACAGCTGTTACTGATACTACAGCTGTTACTGCCACTACTACTGATACTACAGCTGTTACTGATACTACAGCTGTTACTGCCACTACTACTGATACTACAGCTGTTACTGATACTACAGCTGTTACTGATACTACTACTGATACTACAGCTGTTACTGATACTACAGCTGTTACTGCCACTACTACTGATACTACAGCTGTTACTGCCACTACTACAGCTGTTACTGATACTACAGCTGTTACTGCCACTACTACTGATACTACAGCTGCTACTACTGATACTACAGCTGTTACTGCCACTACTACTGATACTACAGCTGCTACTACTGATACTACAGCTGTTACTGCCACTACTACTGATACTACAGCTGTTACTGATACTACAGCTGTTACTGCCACTACTACTGATACTACAGCTGTTACTGATACTACAGCTGTTACTGCCACTACTGCTGATACTACAGCTGTTACTGATACTACAGCTGTTACTGCCACTACTACTGATACTACAGCTGTTACTGATACTACAGCTGTTACTGCCACTACTACAGCTGTTACTGATACTACAGCTGTTACTGCCACTACTACTGATACTACAGCTGTTACTGATACTACAGCTGTTACTGCCACTACTACTGATACCTACAGCTGCTACTACTGATACTACAGCTGTTACTGATACTACAGCTGTTACTGCCACTACTACTGATACTACAGCTGCTACTACTGATACTACAGCTGTTACTGCCACTACTACAGCTGTTACTGATACTACAGCTGTTACTGCCACTACTACTGATACTACAGCTGTTACTGATACTACAGCTGTTACTGCCACTACTACTGATACTACAGCTGCTACTACTGATACTTCAGCTGTTACTGCCACTACTACTGATACTACAGCTGTTACTGATACTACAGCTGTTACTGCCACTACTACAGCTGTTACTGATACTACAGCTGTTACTGCCACTACTACTGATACTACAGCTGCTACTACTGATACTACAGCTGTTACTGATACTACAGCTGTTACTGCCACTACTACTGATACTACAGCTGCTACTACTGATACTACAGCTGTTACTGCCACTACTACGGATACTACAGCTGCTACTATTGCTATTACTGCCACTGATATTGCTGCTTGATTATTGATACTACTTCCACTACTTATACCACTGTCACCGCTACTGATACAGCTCCTGATAATACTAATGCTGCTACTACTGATACTTACTCTGATACTGCTACCGGTGCTGCTTTTACTAACTGCTACTGATCTGTCCCACTTTCAGTGACACTGTACCTCAGCCGGCCACAGCTGGTCACAGCTGGCCAGCTGCTCTGACACACAGCCAAGCCGTGAGCACCAGGCGTCCAGCTCTCAGCTCAACACGACAGACGACACTAAGCCTAGCTCTTCGGCAGTGAGCCACAGGTCTTGAAAGGGCGGGGCCCTGGGCTTTCAGACACGGAAAAGGACTGGGAATGCATGCTACAGCCCCGCCAGCTCAGACTCCCTGGGCAATAGCGCTGCTCTCCCCCTCTCGAACCCTTGACTGGCCGGGTCAAGCAGGGGTTCACCCATCTCCCATGTCCTGTCTTTCACTGCGGAGCTGCTGTCCAGGAAGTGGACAACAATGAGCTCGAGGCCTGGGGGAGCTGTGGGCCGTGAGAGACCCTCCTGTCTCACCTCTCCCTGCCCCCCCTGTGCACCCCGACACGAGCCCCGATCGCGCTGTTTTGAGACATCTGACCTCTCTCGGCTTTCAGCTGCTGTAATTCTCGTTTCTGCGGCTCCAGCCCTGACGTCCGAGGACCAGACTGTGCTAGTTTCTGTCTGAGTCCGCATCTGAGCACCAGCAGCACGAAAGCTTCGTCCCTAATTAACCAACAAGCTCATAAGAAATGAATTCACACCCTTACAGTGTCGAAGTGCACTAAAAACCAATGCTCCAATCTAAGCCACACTTCTGTTTCACTAGTGATTCAGAGATTCACGGGGAAATACAATAGTGAGTTGGTGCTCCCCAGGATACTTGCCAACACAGATTACGAGTTGTTTTGTGCACCGTAGAAGGCTTTGATAAAATGTGTGCACATATGAATGTCTTACTTCGGGTGATGCACGAAACGTGACAAAAAGGGAGAGGATAGGAGGAAAGAGATTAAGGCAATTCAGAAAAAAATTTAGACAAGCCAATTAATGCAAAAAAGTTGTCTTTGTATGTGCACTTTAAATGCATGCAGAAATAAATTCATTTAAGAGCTCGTGATGCACAGATGTGTGTTACTCACTCTTTGCCATAAGGAACAAATATAGACGTCTATATGACGATATAGAAACCCAGGCAGTGGTCCCCTCACCTGCGGGTTTCTGGGAAGGTGTGGCCCCCAGCTCCAGCGCCGTGGTCAGTGCCCCCGAGTTCAGCCCCTCTGCCCCGTGCCTCCAGCCCTCTCACTGCGCCCGTGACAACGCAGCGACTGCACTGCACCGGCTCCTCTGCAGCCAGTTCCTGTTCACGCAGAAAAAAAAAAGAAGAAGTGAAAAAAAAGCTTCCTCCACTCATTGGCAAACAGGAGGCAGAGCACCACAGCAAGAGCTTTCTTAGAAGCACCGGGGCTCGCCTCAGGCGAAGGCTGCCCAGTGGTCAGAGCTTCAGGGACCGTCGGCCGAAGAGGGAAATATTCTGTTCCCAGCACTGCGATTCCCCACAGACAGGACTCCAGACGCTCACATCCAGCAGCAGCCTGAACGGGTTCTTGGCTCCGTGTCTCCCGGTGAGATTTCCCTGCAGATATGGCTTCCTTTATTTTGTTGCCCGGAGCGCGGCAAAGTCTAGCTCGGGCTATTCCTTCTTGCATTCTGCAGGATTTGTCCCGTTTATCATGGGGCAAGAATCCGAGGTTAGGAGTGACTCCTCCTAGTTAAGTCCATCTGGAATCCTTTTTGGGGATTTTGCTCCATAACGGAATTTCCCTGGCTGCCTGCCCGGGCTGGACAGAAGGAGCTGGGCGCTTTCCAGAGCCCGACGCCTCCTGCTCCCTCAGCGCCGTTCCCCTGAGGGCGAGCAGCTCACCAAACACACACACAAAACAGGACTGTCCAGCTGGGATTTGGGAAGCTGGCTCCTCTTCCCCGCCTGTCTTTAGTTCCAAGGGGTCGGACTCGGAGCTGTTTGCCCGCTGGGAATGCAGGTCTTGGACAGCCTGGCAGAGGCAGGAGTCAGAACACGGGGCATCGGAGAGCTCCCGCTCCCAGTGCAGACCCTCACCTCATCTCTAAATCCAGGCAAGGCCTGTGCCCTCAGACGACTCCACGGGCCTCTGGACATGTCCCAGCGCTGAGCCCTGGGTATCAGACGCTTCAGGCCTATAGAGCAACACTGATCCTTAACACCTGGAAATAATACCGCAATCAAGCTAGGGGAAAGGATGCTCAACCCTAACACTTGTGAGGCTAACTGAGGCTTAGTTGGAGCAGCTTATCCCTCCTCCGCAGGTCTTAATTGGCTCATTGGATTTGAAAGAGACCTTCGGACCCTGCTGGACTGCCTGTGGCCCCATGAGGCTGCAGACAATGAGGCCCCTGAGTTCCGATGTGAAAGAAACTGTAGCTGGACTTCTGTCAGTCTCAGAGCAATCTCTTCAACACACTGCACACACACAACAAATATCACACACTCAACAAGCACCGCACACACTCAACAAGCACCACACACGCAACAAATGTCACACACACACGCACCACAAACCTCACACATACGCACTACAGCTCATGGAGTTCAGAAGAAGACCAGAGTTGCTCATTCTTCCTGGCAATAAGTGGCTTAAAGGTCTTCTAATGAATTAAGTCATGTCAGATACTGCAAATATCTGAAAAGGGCAGGCAAACCTGCTGTCAACAAAACCACTCAATAAGTAACCACTGTTTCTGTTATGACTGTCTGTGCTCATATTATACACTGCAAACTACTGATGAGGCAGAATAAAACAAGTGTACTTCATATTACAATATCTTTTACATAACAGGTCTGTGGGTCTGTGCAACAAGGCCTCTGTTGTAGAAGAGAACACGGCAGCTCATTGTAAAACCTGGAGCGGATTAGACAGCTGGGAATCTGACTGACAGCATGGTAAAACCTGGAGCGGATCAATTTTAAATTGCTTCAATTTAGAGGCTGTGTTTGATTTTCGCCATTCCCTCCAGCACAACGTTGCCAAGCTCTCCTCCTGGTCTCTATATCCGACAGGGAAGAACCAGTGGAGAGGGCAGCCAAATTGAAGGATTTGGGGACTGTTCCGGACAGCAAGTTATATTTTGGGGCAAACATTCATTCTATTTTCAAAACAGGGCGACAGTGTCCATTTTCCTTGAAGGATGAACAGGAAGCTTAAACATTTTAAAGCTAACAGTTAGCTGTTGATCGGTCTTTTATGGCGTCTGTTTTGACTCTTGCCCTGGTTGGCTGCTCTGACAGTGAGCGCAGGCTGGAGAGTACGCCCCTGCTGCTGGTCTTTCAGCCCTTCGCCACCAGGCTCCTCCTAGTGGACTGGTCCCGACCCCCTACTCCCCTCAGAGCGCAGGTACAGATTTCCCCATTTAAGAACAAACAGGTTCAGGTTTTCACTTATACCACCAGCTATAACCGTGCTCCACAGATTGTCTTGTTCATGTTTATGTGCTTATCTGCTTTGTCATTTGGGACCAGTAGGGGGCGCTCACCCTGCGGTCTGTGTGGGTCCTAATGCCCCAGTATAGTGATGGGGACACTGTGCTGTAAAAAAGGCACCATCCTTTGGATGAGATGTAAAACCAAGGTCCTGACTCTTTGTGGTCATTAAAAATCCCAGGGCGTTTCTCGAAAGGAGTAGGGGTGTTACCCCGGTGTTCTGGCCAAATTTTCCCCCTGGCCTTTACCAGTCACCCCCCTCTCTGAACTGGCTCCATCACTCTGCTCTCCTCCCCACTGAGAGCTGGTGTGTGGGGAGCGGACTGGTGCATCATCCAGGTGGGGCTGCACACTGGTGGTGGTGGAGGGGATCCCCATTACATGTAAAGCGCTTTGAGTGGAGTGTCCAGAAAAGCGCTATATAAGTGTTAGGAATCTGTATTAATTATTATTATCGAAAGAATTGCTCTCAGCTAAGTGAATCGCCTCTGTGTGTCTCCTGCTGGGGTGTGTGGGTCAAGGAGCTGGTGCACATGTCGGGAATTCATTTCAGTCTTTTTTACTCTCTGTACACACACTCAAATAGATTTACTGAACACAAACACAACTGGTCCTAACACTTGTAGAGCGTTAAAGATAAGATGCTTTGATATGATGTTAACTGGCTTAGAGAGAAAAACACTATTTTTGGCCGTTTTCATCACTTCACATCGCTGTAGGAAGGCAGCTGTTTTTACCTCGTGTTTTAAATAGCTGTGACGGTATGCTTGGGCCCAGAGTAACACAGGACCGTGTTTACAGTTTGTTTGCTGGTTAAATGGTTAACACTTCTTCAGGCTGCAAAGCTCGCTGCGCAGACACATCGACAGTTTCTTGAAACAGAACCACCTTAATGTTAATTTACACGCAGATCATCACAAGCAAAACCCTGTTAGTGCCCAGTCAAGAGCAGTGGATCAGCACTCTACCACATTAACCCCTCTCTCTCTCTCAGTGCAGTGTTCATGTACTGGAGTGTCCAGTCAGTGTGTCTGTATTAACCCCTCTCTCTCTCAGTGCAGTGTTAATGTACTGGAGTGTCCAGTCAGTGTGTCTGTATGAACCCCTCTCTCTCTCAGTGCAGTGTTCATGTACTGGAGTGTCCAGTCAGTGTGTCTGTATTAACCCCTCTCTCTCTCAGTGCAGTGTTAATGTGCTGGAGTGTCCAGTCAGTGTGTCTGTATTAACCCCTCTCTCTCTCAGTGCAGTGTTAATGTACTGGAGTGTCCAGTCAGTGTGTCTGTATGAACCCCTCTCTCTCAGTGCAGTGTTCATGTACTGGAGTGTCCAGTCAGTGTGTCTGTATTAACCCCTCTCTCTCAGTGCAGTGTTAATGTACTGGAGTGTCCAGTCAGTGTGTCTGTATGAACCCCTCTCTCTCTCAGGGCAGTGTTCATGTACTGGAGTGTCCAGTCAGTGTGTCTGTATGAACCCCTCTCTCTCTCAGTGCAGTGTTAATGTACTGGAGTGTCCAGTCAGTGTGTCTGTATGAACCCCTCTCTCTCTCAGTGCAGTGTTCATGTACTGGAGTGTCCAGTCAGTGTGTCTGTATTAACCCCTCTCTCTCTCAGTGCAGTGTTAATGTGCTGGAGTGTCCAGTCAGTGTGTCTGTATTAACCCCTCTCTCTCTCAGTGCAGTGTTAATGTACTGGAGTGTCCAGTCAGTGTGTCTGTATGAACCCCTCTCTCTCTCAGTGCAGTGTTAATGTGCTGGAGTGTCCAGTCAGTGTGTCTGTATTAACCCCTCTCTCTCTCTCAGTGCAGTGTTCATGTACTGGAGTGTCCAGTCAGTGTGTCTGTATGAACCCCTCTCTCTCTCAGTGCAGTGTTGATGTTTGGCTCGTGATGAGGTTGTGATGGAGGTGTTTACAAGCTGCAGCTGGAAGGAAACCACTGTGGGGGTGTGGGGGTGTGGGGGGTGTCAGGCACGTGTGCAGTTGTCAAGAACACAGCAGCTTCACACCTGATAAGCAGTAGCATCACAAACCCCAAAAAGAAGGTGGAAGAGGTGACCCCCCCCCACCTCAAGCCTCAGAAACACAGACACTCCCCCCCTCGCTGCCTCACACACATGCACAGTGGCACGTACACACACACCTCCACGTGCACACACACACACACACACCCCAGAGGCACCGCACGTGTGATGGAAGATCGAGGGGCTGGGAGGGCAGTCTGGGGGCTGTGCAGGGTTTTGGAGGTGATGAACGCACACGAGACTCACGGCACTCCTGACAGCTGTACAGCACAGCAGAAGGAAAGGCTCACGGGTTCGAACGAGAGGAGCCGTTCAGCCCAGCCGGCTCGTGGGGTCCGTGCTTGTTCCAGCGCCCCCTCGTAGGCTCGAACCCCGACTGTTTTCAGAACCATCTCTTTACTTCAGGCAGCGGAGGCCCCTGAGGTGTCCGTGTCCTGAAACGGGCTTCTTCCTGGCCCGATGGGCCACAGTCCTCAGAGCAGCGGTGAGAGGGACAGGCTGAGGGATCTTATCAGGACGACCCGCGATCAGCTCCAGCGCCGAGCAGGACCGAGCCGGGCTCTCGACGAGAACCTCAGCCCAATCGCAGTCCGACAGTGAAACCCAGAGCGCTCTTCCGCGAGAGCGGGGACCTTCCACCCCCACTCTTCAGAGTTGCAGGGACGGGTTCATGACCCAGGGCTTGGAAATAAGTGTTCTGAAGGAGGCCCGACCTGAGCACGAACCGAACCGAGCCCAACCCAGGACAAACCTGAGCGTGACCCGTGCCTGAACTGGGCCCAACGCAAGCAAACTGAGCCTGACCCTAGCCCGACCCGAGCCCGACCCGAGCCCAACCCGAGCCCAACCCGAGCCCGACCCGAGTTCAACTCGGGACCGACCCAAGCCTGGCAGCATCTCCAGCTGAGATCACAGCCTCCCGATCCTGATTCTTGTTCAATTCCTGTCTTTCCCACGTGTGCAGGATTGCACAGGCCAGCAACCTCCAGAGTCCAGGTCAAGCCGAGAGCTGCAGTGATGGAGTCGGACAAGTGGTCACTCTGCCCACCCTCCTGACCCGCAAGGGCAGCTGTGATGCCGGTCCAGGTTCGAGCTCGGGTGCCATGACAACCACAGAGGCTGCAGGATCCACATTCATCCAGAGAGACTCCAAAGCAGCCTGGGACGTTCCTCCTTATAGGGGACAGGAAGAAAGAATCTTGCTGAGGCCTCGACGGTCCAGCCTCCCAGGCATCACTTCCTGCTTCCTGCTTCCTGTTTCAGCCAGGGTGGCACTGCAGTGCGGTGTGGTGTGGTGCTGTGTGTGCGTCAGCGTGGGGACGAGTCAGGAGAGAGCTGCTGACACAGACCTCCCCACTACCGGATATGACTTTTGTTATAGAGCAAGGTGCATCTTTTAAATCTGAGATTGTCAAGGCTGTTGATGAAGGTTGTCTTCCCCCTGTGTGGAGTGTAAGAGTGCGACTGCATGTGGCCATGAGTGTGCCTGATTGTGAGAACATATGCACCAGTATGACTGAGTGTGCACAGGCCAGTGAGTGAGTGTGACTGTGGAGGAGGCTGGCTTGCATCACCTCAGAGATAGGGCTGCACGTCTCTGTCAAACCAAACCACATGGTTTTTAGTTCTAAGCTATAACCAGGGGCAGTCACAGCCAGGAGGGCAGAGCAGTTTTGGGGGACTAGGGGGACCCCAAAAACACCTATGCTGTGCAAAAATAAAAAGAAGAAAAACACTTCTACCCCCACAGATGGAGACCTGGTCCAGTACAGACATCCAGACACTTTTCAGACGGCATCAGGGCCAAATCAAATTTCCTCTCCACGCATGTGTGGTTTCTGAACAACGGAACTTCTGATGCGAAACCTTTGGCTGAACACTGAAACCGTACATCGGTTGTAGGCTTGGAATTCCTCTTCAATTTCACCCAGAAAACAACATCCCTCCACCACTGAAATAAACTGAGACACACCGGGCCAGACAGGACCCTGCTGGCCTCGCCCACCCAGCGCCGAGCTGGGGGTCTCCAAGTCATCCAGCCCTCCCAGAGCTCGCTTGGCACACTAGCAGCTAAAGCCCAAACACTTCCCCGGGCCACAGTCCAACCCAGCTGCTCCGCTCCGGGCCTCACCACCCGCAGGCCCGCGCCACACA
The DNA here is from genome assembly GCF_059453375.1 of Lepisosteus platostomus. Taxonomy (NCBI): domain Eukaryota; kingdom Metazoa; phylum Chordata; class Actinopteri; order Semionotiformes; family Lepisosteidae; genus Lepisosteus; species Lepisosteus platostomus. Next base: position 15,017,606 of record NC_142636.1, on the reverse strand, counting down.
GGCTGGAAATCAGGACAGGGGGCAAGCGGCCCAGCTGGATGTCACCCCCCGCGCCCCCGGGGGGGCTGGTTAGATCAAACCCCAGCCAGTGCTGCGCGGCGCGGCACGGCATATGGTGCTCAGAAGCAATACTGGTCGGGAGGTCCTGATTTCCCACCTGTCTGAAAAAAAGCACGTGGGATTTCTACTAAAAAACTGAATCTCGTGGAAAAGAAATAAACTACAAAAAGAGTCTGCCTGCTTTTGTAGTTTCATAAAAACACATCCCGCACTAGAGGAAAAAAAAAGCTTTGTCATCCTGTGGCTGTGGTCGAGCATGTTTGCGATAACTTTACCAGATTCGGGTGTTTTCTCTCCAGGCTGAGCCCTCGGCGGTTGTTTCTCAAGACGACAAGCTTTGCTTATTTTGGAAAATGGATTCTTGACTCAGTCCCTTCTTTGTTTTTCTGAGGGATCTCGCTTGAAATAAATAAAATGGAAGACAAAACGTGGCCTCTGTCACCTCTAAAATGGATTTTGAGACTGGTACCAACATTCCTTGACACAGCTCCAGTCCCCCTGCTTCGTCTTTCAGTCAGGGTCAGCTGACTGTTGACTGCCGGAACGGCGGTGGGAATGTTTCCCTTACTGGGTCAAAACAAGTAACCCCACTGGAAATCGTGAAAGGGTTAACGTTGTTTGAAGTTAAAATACGGTGAGGTACACCTTTGATAAAACGTTAAAAAAAGGACAACAGGTGGAGCAAAACCAACATTAATCTAAAGAAAACCTGACCCTTCCTCACGCTGCAGAGAATCCGGTATTTTTTAGCTACAGTTTTGTTTTTTACCTCCCTATACCGCAACTACTGCATTTTCGCAAGTTTTATCATCATGAAACAGAAAACGGGTGAAACATGAAATAGAAACAGCGCTCGTCGGTTCTGTACCTACTTTTAGCTTCAAATCTAAAACTAGCTAAACCGTTCGCTTTGCTTGCTGCTTTTAGTTTCTTTGCGGATGCGAAGTAAGCTTTTTTCCTGAATGGAAAACTTGAACTTGAACTTGAACTTGAACTTTATTGCCATATGTAACCGGTACTGGTACAATGGAATTCTTACTTACAGAAAGTCTCTCGATTGTAAAACAAGTGTAAAAAACAAGACAAAGTGCAAACAGTGCATCAAGACAATGTACAAACAGTAGACAGTGTGCAAGTAAACATGTAGACAGTTTGAATGTAAACAATACAGACGTGTAAACAACGACTGGAGATGTGCAATAGATAAGAAATCCCAAAGAGGTAGATGGTGATGGTGTAGGTGTGGTCCGAGGGGGATGGCTAAATGTGTTCGCCAATCTCACACGTTTTACTGGTAGGGAAGAAAGCAACATTAAAACAACCAAGATTACTGAGCTGTGGGTTATGAAACGCAACACAGATCTACAAATTATAAAAAAAAGTATTGCTCAATGTGACGCATATTGAGCAGAAGGGGCGTGTAGTTTAACCCAGTAACCTGTGATTTTTGCTACTTGGATATGTGTTCAGTCAAAAAGCATCTGATAATACTCTGTTAATGCAACCTGACCACAAGAGAAAAGCAATCTTTTAACACATCCTTCCTTCCCAACATTTTAAAATATATATATATAGTTCTTAAAGTTTAATCTGTGGTTAATTGCAAAACTGTTTTCCACTTAAATTGAACCTCTGACAGCTGAGTCAAAAACAAATATCTCGTTCCCGATTTCTGCCATTAGCCACTTAGCAACTCATCCCTCTCCACCCCGCCTCCCTGTTTCTAACCAATCGCGTAGAACATTGATTCCCCTCAGCCAATTAACTGCTAGGAGGCACCTTGCCAATGGGCGGGGCCCGAGGCTCATATTTCTTCCCTATTGGGAGGAAATAAGGAGGCTGATCCTTTGAGTGACGTTGGCATCTCGTATTGGCTGCTTGGATGTCATTCTGGCTCGGATTGCTTGAATGTACAGAAGCCTTAATTGACCCAAGAAAGTGCTTTAATTGATTATTTGAATTTTGTTTTTTCACGAGTTTGAGTTTTTTTTTTCCATTTACAAAATACGACGGTTAAAGCTCCGACGTGTTTAAGAGATGGGAACTAACTGTTCAAATGAATCCAACAGTTATTAAGTCAATGGAGGGTTTGATCTGGAGCCACTGTCACGAACCAAGAGGCAGCCGACGGTGGTCTCTGGCTGCAGGGTGTCAGGAGATCCATTTCTGAAGACCCATAAACTCATTCATTCAGTGATAATGAATCAAATCAGATGCTTCCGCGGCGTTTCTGATCTTTACATTGCTGACTTGAGCCACGGTGACCTTTAAACTCGGGATCACTCCAGTGCCACCCCCTCTACAAACCCCCGCTCCTCTCCAGACAGTTTTATCTTGCCTAACTCTGTTCAAGAACAGTCACCGAATGATGGAAAATGTGTGACCCGTTTATATAAAAACAGAGACGTTTCTTTGTACTTGCCCACGCCCCCTTGTGAGAATCGTAATAAATACACTCGTCGTTTTCTGGTACTCCACACTGGCGGACCCGTTCTGCTCGCCGACTATTCGAATAAAAAGAAGCTCGTTTTAAGAGGTCATGTTTTTTATTGAATTCAGGTGTGTAGCTGCGTCAGCATGCGTAGGCTGCAAACGAACAATAGGTGTATTCCCTGCTGAAAAAAAAAGAAGAAAGAAAACACAACGTTTCGGCCGTGGAGCCTTCTTCGGGCTGCTGGAGACGTGTTTTCTTTCTTCTTTTTTCAGCAGGGAATAAACCTATTACACGTTTTTTTTTTATTTAGACGTCGCAATAACCATCACGCTCCGTGAACGCGGGCGCGGTCCTAGTTGTAAGCCACGGTCTGGTCGATCCACTGCCGCAGCGCGGAGACGCGCGCGTAGACGGCGGGCGCCCGCACGTTGCAGTTCTGGGTGCCCCAGGACACGATGCCGATGAGGTACCAGGTGCCGCTCCTCTCGTACACCAGGGGGCCGCCAGAGTCGCCCTGCTCACACAGACAGAGACAAGGAGGAAGGAGTGTTACTCCAGCAGGGAATTCCTCAGGGGGAGGAGAGAGAAACTGCAGCACCAGGTGGATTAAGGGGGAGCTATACAGAGGGCCGACTGTACAGCCCAGACTGCCTTTCTCTTACAACCAGCCCTGGGATTTTTGATTATCCAGGGGTCAGGAGCTGATGCCAGATGTTTGATGCCTCATCTGAAAGACAGCTGCTTCAGTCCCTTGTCCTCCCAGTGGGATATTGGTCTGGAACTTCTGCACCAGGGGGAGGAGAGCCTCCTACTGGTCCCCTAACACAGCTTACAGCAGCCACCTGGTGTCCCTCAGAGGTCTCCCACCCCAGGATGTTGTAGGCCAGGTGTTGCTGAGCTCCTGATCTAATCAGGCTACGGGGGGCGGGGGCTGATGTCAAGTCAGTGACGTCATATTGTTCACCTGGCAGGACGAGACGCCTGAGGCCCCTGCGCAGATCATGACGTCAGAAATCTTGTTTCCCCAGTACTGCCTGCAGGCCGCCGGGGTCAGGAGGGGCAGCGCCACCTGCTGGAGACGAGGGGGAGAAGCTGCAGAAAAACAGAGAAGGATGTGAAATGAGAGACAGAAAGTAGATGGATAGACAGTGAAAGAGTTATTCAGAGTAACGGAGAGAGAGAGACAATGGAGATATACAGACAGGCAGAGAGACAGGAGATATGCAGAGAGACAGAGAGACAGGAGATATACAGAGAGACAGGAGATATACAGAGAGACAGAGAGACAGGAGACATGCAGAGAGATAGAGAGACAGAGGAGATATGCAGAGAGACAGTGAAGAGATGAAGACAGTCTGACAGAGGCAGATGATGACGAAGAAGATGAGAGACAGAGGAGACACGCAGACGGCGATGCTCACAGCTGCTGGCTGTCCGGCCCCAGCCCGTGGTGACCACCGGCGCTCCAGACGGGACGCTCATGCCAGCGCTGGCCAGGCAGACGGGCGAGACGCGGGCAGTGATCTGGGCGGGTGAGGAGAGCTTCAGCAGGGTGATGTCATTGTTGAAGGTGTTGGCGTTGTAGTAGGGGTGAGTGATCGCCTGAACAAAACGCAAACGCATGCCGTCAAGACACTCCTGCGGTCACTGCTCCCACGCCGTATAGCGCCTTTCGCCTGGGGAGCACCCGAGCAGAGCTCCTTACAGCGGCGGCGGACGAGCAGGAGATTCCAGCACTGTGACGCCGCGCACTGTGGGGAGCTCGTTGAATGTAGGGGCGCGTGGACACACGATGTCGTACTGGGATAGAGGGGGGGGCGTTACCTTGGCGATGTTCTTGACCTGGATCTGCTCGGTGTTGGAGGAGCGGTCGTACTCCCCCAGGATGACGCGGTGCTGGCTGGGGCTGTGGCGATACAGGCAGGAGAAGCCGGGTTTGCTACAGCTTGTTTGACATGATCAACTTCAACATCCCCTCCCACTCTCCAAACTGTCACGTCATTGAAGGGGGAACTGCACGCCCGATTTCTCAGACAGGAGTGCACAAATGTGAAAATTTTGAGTTAAGTGCAAAATCACGAACTTTGTGAGAGTACTTCATGGTGGCCATGTTGTCGCTGGCAGACGAGAAACCGCTGGTCTCGTCACGGACGAGAGCGAGAGTTTCGCGCAAATTGTCACGTGAAAGTGGCCCTTCCTGCTCGCTAGTTGCTGAAAGTGATCAGCTGATCAGCAGAAACTTCTGGGAAATTCCTTTTCCAAGGAATATTCAACTAGCCAAGAGCTGGGTAGTAAACATGGGCACTGGCGCTGGTCCCATCATGAAGCTTCTCGACGAGAATCAGCGCGATATGCAATCAAGTAAGTACAAATAAGCCTCTAACGAGCTGGTTGAGATCGTTAGGAGCCCAGCTGGACTGAAACCCTGGGGACACACCAGACCCTCCAGGACCAGGACTGGGGCTGCGGGGGCTCAGGGGGCTCAGGGGGTGAGGATCATACCTGACGCGGCAGTGGGCGGCCGTGACCACCCAGTACTGGCTGATGAGGGAGCCTCCGCAGAAGTGGAACCCAGAGAACTGCTGCAAAACACAGAGACACCCCACCGCTGAGAGACAGGAGGTGCTGTGCCCCTGTGCCCCCCTTGCTGGCCTGCTTTGCTCCTGCACTCTCTCCTCCAGTCAGGGAAACACCCTGCAGCTGCTCAGGGTCCAAAACCAGATCCCTCGGGGTGGATTCGCAGGCACAGACACACAGAGCTGCAGATGATGCAGCCGGGCCTTGGCCTGCTGTTCCTGCCACTGTCATTGACACTGGATGGACAGACAGACAGACAGGCAGACAGAGAGGGAGACAGGCAGAAAGGGAGACAGACAGAGTGACAGAAACAGGAGGGGGTGTGTCTGTGGCTCACCTGCAGAGAGACCTGCCAGGGCCAGGAGCCGGGCACAGCGTTCTCGCCGTTCACGATCTTGTTGTAGCCACTCACCACGGGCCTGATGCTGGGCACCCCGCAGCCTGGAGGGGAAAGGGTTAACACACCGTCACACCCGGACAGCAGGGGCTCTGCCTCACAGCCCGAAATAAGCATTTTGTGGCGTGTATGCGTGTGGCAAATGAACTGAACTGAACATAGTCCTAGTCATAGCAATGCGATAACAATGACCGAACTGCAGCTCAAGTGTTACTGTGGCTGGTGCTGCAGGACTCCACTCTCACCCAGGGCTGAGCCCACCAGGGCCAGGCAGCTGACGATCCACAGCGCGGCCATAGCTGAGACGCAGGGTCTCCTCTGGTGTGCCCTGGGGCAGGGCGGTCTTTATACCTGCCCGCGCCTCGCCCCAGCCCCTGTGGGAAAGAGTGTGTGTGTGCCCAGGTGAGGGGCCCCCCGCTCAGACACACACACACGGTTTCCTCTGCTGGACGTGTGCCCATCGGGCGCAGGAAAACAAGAAAACATCGAGAGCAGGAAAACAAGGAAGGTTACAAGGCCACTCAGTCCCCCAGCGTCTTGAGTGAAACCAGAGCATCGACTGTGACAACCACGTGGCTGGGCTTGTTCCACACTCCCAGAGTCCTAGTTGATTTTGTCTGGTTCATTCTGCGTCATGACTACTGATTGGTAACAGTTAATAATAATAAACATTGTATTACTCACACATAGCTGGACAGAGGAGACTACGACCTGAATAGTATCAAAACTCATTTGAATAAGACAGATAATAATCATGTTTTGTGTCACACAACTGGCAAACACAGTTTTACAATCCCCTTTGATGATCTAACTGGACATTACTGCACTGTACTGTAACTTCACCACAATCTCCCCGTGCTTTACCACACTGTACTATACTTTTACCCTGATCTCACTGTGATTTACTGCACTGGACTTTAATTATACCACAAGCTCACTGGGTTTTACTGCACTGTGCTGTGCCTTTACCCTGATCTCACTGTGATTTACCGCACTAGACTGTGCTTTTACCCTGATCTCACTGTGATTTACTGCACTAGACTGTGCTTTTACCCTGATCTCACTGTGATTTACTGCACTAGATTGTGCTTTTACCCTGTTCTCACTGTGTTTTACTGCACTGTGGTTTTACCATCATCTTGTTGTACTATAAAAATACTATAATCTCTTATCTCCAGGTCGCCTGTCCGCCACTAACCATTAACAGGGCCGTAGTGCTCAGCCGCCTTATCGTGTGCCTGCAGGGGCAGGCAGACACCTGGCCCCCACGTGCAGGGTTCCCACCACCTGCAAGGTCAGGGCCCAACAGCAGCAGCTCTCGGCCCCGAGCGGAACTTGAATCAAGCAGTGAGCCCTGATTTATAACACAATGTGCAACTGGGCTCCCTGCAGTCCAATGGCGAAAGCAGCCTGCGGCTGCGAGGAGAAGGTGGCTCGTACTGTGGCGCTAACTGGCCTGGCCGAGGGAGTGACAGGGGGTGGCCAGAGATCAGCGCTGCCACGCGTGGGCCGAGACGGGGAGACCCTGCCCGGCGGGTCACGCCGGGACAGAGGAAGGGCGCGAGGAGTCACGCTCAGCCAGCTGTCCACAGGGCAGAGGAAGTGTGAGACTGGAGTCTGACCTCCGCACAAGCCTCTGTTTAGCAACAACTTACTGCTGCTCTGCATGCAGTGACAACAGGCCGCAAGCAGTCAGGACAGCTCTAGATTTCAAACAAGACTCCAGTGGGTGTAGAAACAGCCACTTGGCTCATGGAGACACATCTTCACAACCCTGTTTGTGGCTTTACTGTCACTGAAGGCACATATGGCTCAGATTTTGTACCATATTGATAGCAATACCTAGTGGCACACACACACAACACATGGACACAGAGACACACACACACACACACCACATGGACACAGAGACACACGCTCACCGCCGACACTGGCACAGATAAACCCACAGTCACACACACTCACACACACCACATGGACACAGAGACACACACACACACACACACACACACCACATGGACACAGAGACACACACACACACACACCACATGGACACAGAGACACACGCTCACCTCTGACACCGGCACAGATAAACCCACAGTCACACACACTCACACACAACACATGGACACAGAGACACACGCTCACCGCTGACACCGGCACAGATAAACCCACAGTCACACACAACACATGGACACAGAGACACACACACACACACACCACATGGACACAGAGACACACACACACACACACCACATGGACACAGAGACACACACACACACACACCACATGGACACAGAGACACACACACACACACACCACATGGACACAGAGACACACGCTCACCGCTGACACTGGCACAGATAAACCCACAGTCACACACACTCACACACACCGCATGGACACAGAGACACACGCTCACCGCTGACACCGGCACAGATAAACCCACAGTTACAAACAGACATACAGTACAGCACTGAAACACACTCAGACGTTGACACAGATACACTCACACACACACACACAGGAGGAGATCGGCACATGGCCATTGGCCCAGCAGTAGTTTCTTTTCGATTATATGAGGCATTATGGTTCGTGGTGAATGTCCAACAGAAATCCTTCCATAAGTAAATCAATCAAGAGACACAGGAAGAATCCAGTAAAGGCTCAGATCTTTATTTCTCTACCGGAGCTGGCCAGTGACACACAAGCAGAGATCTGAGGACGCAAAGCGCTTTAACACCAGGGCAGAGCTGCGATTGGTCAGGAAGGGCAGAGCACTCAGCACAGAGTCAGAAACAGACCTGCCCCATTCCGGCAGGATCCGTGACAGCGCAGGAAAGCTGAATAAAACCAACATCTCAAACGTTATCAGTGACACAACACCCCAAGCTCAATCACGAAGTCAGCCCACGCAGCCCATTCCCAGTCCCGATCCCTGGCTTTCTGTGGGACAGACTCAAAACCCCCAGAAGAGAATATGGACAATGAGGGGGCTTCTGGGAACAGCAGTAGGGTTTGGACCAGCGGTCTGAATGGAGTTTGTGTTAAAGGCACCAGACTGTCGCTGGATTTCCTGTCGTTTTCTGCGCTGGAGCAGAAGGCTCACAGAAAGGGGAAGGTGTCGAGAGGCAACTCTGCCAGATCCGAGGGGATTAAAAACTCCGGGGCAGGGGGGGAACTGAACACGCACGTTTGGCCAAGTAGAATTTTAAGATTCAATTAAAAATTCAATGAAGTAATCAGAGGACTATTATTAATGATTCAATTAAGTTTCAGTTAACGTGGAGGGGGTCAATTAAGGAAATGGAGTGCTGGTCCGTCAGTGAGTTGGAGTGTGCAGATTAATTCAGTGAGTTGGAGTACCCCGTTAACCCAGAGACCTCCGCTGGAATGGGCCTGAGGCTCACGCGTGGCTCTGTGAGCCCCTCTCCCCAACCCAGGCGCCGTGTGCTTTTGCAAAAAGTGGATCTGGAAGCTGCTGGCATCTGCCCCTGCCCTCCTCCTCTCCTTCCCCTGCGACGATTAATCCACCTCCTCGATGGTGGGGCCGGAGGAGGCCCCGCCGGCGCCCCCTGCGCCCCCCGCGCCCCCCGGGAACCCCCCTGGCATGCCGCCCCCCGCGCCCTGGTACAGCTTGGTGATGATGGGGTTGCAGACTTTCTCCAGCTCCTTCTGCTGGTGCTCGTACTCCTCCTTCTCTGCCATCTGCGAAGAGGAAAGAGAGAAAGACACGCTGAGATCAGAGGGGGGCAGAAGCCCACTGAAATGGGCAGCAGAAATGACCTTGACAAATTCGGTGTCACTTACAAGTCCGGATTTAACACTACGATACAACCTGCATTTACCATCCAGCAATTTTCTATCATTAGCAATTGAAAATAAAATCACTTTCAATAAAGTCAGTGATAGAATGAACCTGGACCTACCACCTCTTTTGCTAGGGAACCAACATTTCCACATCCACTGTTGCATGTGGGGACCTTCTGAAGGTCGGACCACCCCAGGCCCCTTACCTGGTTCCTGTCCAGCCAGGAAATGACCTCGTTGCACTTGTCGATAATCTTCTTCTTGTCCTCCGGGCTGATCTTGTCCTTCAGCTTCTCGTCCTCCACCGTGCTCTTCATGTTGAAGGCCAGCGACTCCAAGGAGTTCTTGGCCGTCACCTTCTCACGCTGGGCCTCGTCTTCGGCCCGGTACTGATCCGCTTCCTGCACCATGCGCTCGATCTCCTCCTTGCTCAGCCGGCCTGTCAGTGGGGGAACGTGGGAAAGCTCAGGAGCAGAAGCCGATGGCTCCTGCTGCACAGCCCCCACTCCTGACAGACCACCTCCCAGACAGGACAGTCGACTCACAACTCACGAGCTTTCCACTGGCGCGGAAAATAAAGAATATTGAATATTGAATATTGAATATTGACACGTTCGCCAAGCACACCTTGCGGGAGCTCGTCAGCAGCCTATACAGTCGTCTTATTTACTTGTCTTTCCTGTTTTTAAACTTAGATTTAAAGTCTTGAATTACGGTAAGAGGTTATCGGGGGGGTTATAAGGGTTACAGGGTAAAATTCAAGTACATTTACGAGCTGTTAGCAACTGTTAATGCTGAAGATATAGACCCTGTACAGGGTTCAAGTAGGTAAATACCCAGAATTGTAGCAGGACGTCTTTAGAGTCACGGATCTGAAAAAAAACACAAGTCCCAGAATCCGCAAACCAGTGGGCAGGCGATAGTCACAACCGGGTAGAGACAGCGCAGCCGAGCCCACCCATCCAGAACGCACAGCCGGGATCGGAATCGGGAGGCAGGAGGTGAGAAGAGACCCACAGTGGAGAGACGGTGCGCGCACTCGCGGGCTCCAGGAGAGAATCGTCATAGTGAGCGAAGGTCAGGGGGAAGGGGAGGGAGAGTGCTGATGGGAGTGAAAGGTGGTGGGGGGACCTGCTCCGGCGTGGGCGAGCGGACTGCGAGTCGACTGCACTTCTGTCTCGGCCGCTGGGATCTGCTGGCACGATCGGGGCTGCCAGCAGACCCCCGGCACAGCCCTGCCCGCGGGCCCCGCGCTCACCCTTGTCGTTGGTGATGGTGATCTTGTTCTCCTTCCCCGTGCTCTTGTCCACGGCCGAGACGTTGAGGATGCCATTGGCGTCGATGTCGAAGGTCACCTCGATCTGAGGGACCCCGCGGGGGGCCGGGGGGATGCCCGTCAGCTCGAACTTCCCCAGCAGGTTGTTGTCCTTGGTCATGGCCCTCTCGCCCTCGAAGACCTGCGGGGACAGAGGAGGAGCCACAGCGGTCAGGAGCCCGGTCTGTGGTGGACAGAGCCAGCACCTGAGGCACACGAGAGTCACGTGGGCAGACACACTGGACAGACAAAGAGCGATCTCATAGACTCTCACACAGACCGGTGGACGACAGGAGGATGGACAGACAGAGGAGCTCACAGGCAGGTGGACAGACGGATGGACAGGCTCACAGACGGACAGACTGGCAGGTGGACACAGAGCCAGACCTGGATGAGCACGCCGGGCTGGTTGTCGGAGTAGGTGGTGAAGGTCTGGGTCTGCTTGGTGGGGATGGTGGTGTTCCTCTTGATCAGCACGGTCATCACGCCCCCTGCCGTCTCGATGCCCAGCGACAGCGGCGTGACGTCGAGCAGCAGCAGGTCCTGCACGTTCTCCGACTTGTCTCCCGCCAGGATCGCCGCCTGGACCGCTGCGGTCAAGCACGGGGGAGAGAGACCGGTCACTCCACAGCCATCTGCCTAGGCCACTACCTGCTGGCAGATGGCTTGAGAAACCCCCAGACAGAGAACAGATACTTTGTAGAGGCTGAAGGGGACAATTCAGAGCAGCCAATCAAATATTATCCACAGCAGTGTGGAGGAAACCTTAACCTTCAGGCCCTGAACCACTGGACCAGCTGGCCACCTGGTGTAACAGGACTGGACCTGAACCACTGGACCAGCTGGCCACCTGGTGTAACAGGACTGGACCTGAACCACTGGACCAGCTGTCCTCCTGGTGTAACAGGACTGGACCTGAACCACTGGACCAGCTGTCCTCCTGGTGTAACAGGACTGGACCTAAACCACTGGACCAGCTGTCCTCCCGGTGTAACAGGACTGGACCTGAACTGTAAGGCGCGACACTGCCCCCTGTAGGGAACACAGCCCTCCAACATCACACACTCCCGTCAACAAGGGCACTATGGGATAGCGGAGGCACCCACCGGCTCCGTACGCCACCGCCTCGTCCGGGTTGATGCTCTTGTTCAGGTCCCGGCCGTTGAAGAAGTCCTGCAGCAGCTTCTGGATCTTGGGGATGCGGGTGGAGCCGCCCACCAGCACGATGTCGTGGATCTGGGCCTTGTCCAGCTTGGCGTCGCGCAGGGCCTTCTCCACGGGCTCCAGCGTGCCGCGGAACAGGTCGGCGTTCAGCTCCTCGAAGCGCGCCCGGGTGATGGAGGTGTAGAAGTCGGCGCCCTCATACAGCGAGTCGATCTCGATGCTGGCCTGCGTGCTGGACGACAGCGTGCGCTTGGCCCTCTCGCAGGCCGTCCGCAGCCGCCGCACGGCCCTCTTGTTGTCCGTGATGTCCTTCTTGAACTTGCGCTTGAACTCGCCGATGAAGTGGTTGACCATGCGGTTGTCGAAGTCCTCGCCGCCCAGGTGGGTGTCCCCGGCCGTGGCCTTCACCTCGAAGATGCCGTCCTCGATGGTCAAGATGGAGACGTCGAAGGTGCCCCCTCCCAGGTCAAAGATCAGCACGTTACGCTCCCCCCCAACCTGACAGAGAGAGAGAGGAGTTAATACAGACACACTGACTGGACACTCCAGTACATTAACACTGCACTGAGAGAGAGAGGGGTTCATACAGACACACTGACTGGACACTCCAGTACATTAACACTGCACTGAGAGAGAGAGGGGTTAATACAGACACACTGACTGGACACTCCAGTACATTAACACTGCACTGAGAGAGAGAGGGGTTAATACAGACACACTGACTGGACACTCCAGTACATTAACACTGCACTGAGAGAGAGAGGGGTTAATACAGACACACTGACTGGACACTCCAGTACATTAACACTGCACTGAGAGAGAGAGGGGTTAATACAGACACACTGACTGGACACTCCAGTACATTAACACTGCACTGAGAGAGAGAGGGGTTAATACAGACACACTGACTGGACACTCCAGTACATGAACACTGCACTGAGAGAGAGAGGGGTTAATACAGACACACTGACTGGACACTCCAGTACATGAACACTGCACTGAGAGAGAGAGGGGTTCATACAGACACACTGACTGGACACTCCAGTACATTAACACTGCACTGAGAGAGAGGGGTTAATACAGACACACTGACTGGACACTCCAGTACATTAACACTGCACTGAGAGAGAGAGGGGTTAATACAGACACACTGACTGGACACTCCAGTACATTAACACTGCACTGAGAGAGAGAGGGGTTCATACAGACACACTGACTGGACATCTCGGGTGCTGACGCACCTTCTTGTCCAGCCCGTAGGCGATGGCGGCGGCCGTGGGCTCGTTGATGATGCGCAGGACGTTCAGGCCCGAGATGGTGCCCGCGTCCTTGGTGGCCTGGCGCTGGGAGTCGTTGAAGTAGGCGGGCACAGTGATGACTGCGTTCGTCACCGTCTGGAAGGGGAACAGAGGAATCCTAGTCTGTAGGGCGTTTTTGTTTCAGAATAAGTATTACACGTGCCACTGGGCTCCTCGGGCTGGGGTTCGGCTGCTGTCTCTGAGACGCCCGCCTTTATCAGTGACGGGGAGGAGTCTGAATGTCGGTAACAGGTTGTCCTCTATCAGCCTGTGGATGTAGGGACCTTCCCGAGCTGGTGAACACAGTCGGGTTGCTCTTCTCTGGATGGATTCCAGAGCAGCAGTATTTTGCGCTCACTGGTTTATAAAAATAGTCACCTTCACTGTCTGCTTGGCAGAAAATACTACCTTTCTAGGGACGTTTTCTTCATGTTTGTTCCCTCTTTGAACAGAAATAGATAACCACACACGCATGCCGTGCAGACACGCACGACTAAACTCACACTTGCCTCACACACGCGCGCCCACACACACCTGCACACCCACACACACACCACCTACACCCACAGCAGTCTCTGCCTGTGAAACACTCTTCCTCTCCTGCTCTCACTAGGTCTGCTGTTATCACAGCACTACAGCACCTAATCTATTCTACTTTTTCAGTCTAGGGTTATCTTCTTTACTTCATTCAATGATTTGCCTTTGTCCTGCTTAAAGAAAATACTAAGACAACATCTACCAGCAGGGACAGTGGTGATTTCAAGTCTGCATGGTCTCGCCACAACCTCTAGTAGCTTGAATCAGCTCATTCGTGGCTTATTTTCTCATTTTAACAGTTTGTCCTGCTATTTAGGTGCTGCAAAGATAATGAGACCTGGACAGCCCTGCAGACACACTGACCAGTCTCTCCAGGACCAGGACTTGACAGCCCTGCAGACACACTGACCAGTCTCTCCAGGACCAGGACTGGACAACCCTGCAGACACGCTGACCGGCTCTCCAGGACCAGGACTGGACAGCCCTGCAGACACACTGACCGGCCCTCCAGGACCAGGACTGGACAGCCCTGCAGACACACTGACCGGCCCTCCAGGACCAGGACTGGACAGCCCTGCAGACACACTGACCGGCCCTCCAGGACCAGGACTGGACAGCCCTGCAGACACACTGACCGGCCCTCCAGGACCAGGACTGGACAGCCCTGCGGACACACTGACTGTCCCTCCAGGACCAGGACTGGACAGCCCTGCGGACACACTGACTGTCCCTCCAGGACCAGGACTGGACAGCCCTGCAGACACACTGACTGTCCCTCCAGGACCAGGACTGGACAGCCCTGCGGACACACTGACTGTCCCTCCAGGACCAGGACTGGACAGCCCTGCGGACACACTGAGCAGGCCTGTGGCGTCGGTTCTGGTGGCGTCTGCAGGGGAGCTCCAGTGTGCAGACCGGGGTACCTGCTAGGCTTTCCCTTTCAGGACGTGGCCAGCGCCCCACACGCCTGCGTTCCTGCAGACAGCAGCTCGTGATATTGAGTCGGCACAGGGGTTCACACCTCCCCTGGCTGCTGCAGATCACTGAGCCCACATCCTTCCTCCTCCGGACGCGCCGCGCCGCTGCCTGCAGTCAGGGGGAGCCGTATCCTGCCGGGGGGGGGGGGCGGGGGGCTGCGCGGATTACGGGTGAGCCGTGCCGGCTGGGTCTCCCAGAGCCGACTCCTGCGCTGCGTTGAGCCCAGCACGAGGAGCAGCGCCCGTATCCCAGCATTACCCAGCTCTGCCCGCCAGTCCGCCACCCCGGAGGCGCCGCCTGTCACACAGCCCGCGCGCCTTTCCCGCTCGGGAGGGGCTGGTCTTCCCTGTGCTTGAGCTCCACAGCTCCCGCTCCGGAACAAGACTCAGCCGATCCGCTGGCTCCTTCACAGTTTATCTCACTGGTTTGTGCCGTCTGTGTCAGAAATCTCCAACTTCAACAAGTTCGGCACACGGAGCTGTACTCCGCCTTTCCTCAAACTGATGCGTCCCACTAATCGGAACTCTCCCCAAAGAGTCTGGGGGTCCCCTGGGGGGTTCCAAAAGCGCTGTTTTAATTTTCGCCTCATCTGATTCAGGGCCTGAAGAGAACAGGTGGTTTGGTTCTTTTTCATTCCATTCGTCTAAACAATCAGATTGAGTAAAGGCAATCGCGTTCATCAATAACGAAGCATCAGGGAAGGCCCCTTCAGACTGGCACTGCCCATCCCTGTCTCTCTCTGCTCCTTCCTTGGGTGCGATTGTTTTAACGACGAGAACACTCCGCGCCCTGGGGCGCCGTCTGACACGGTTAGTCAGCACAATAAGAAAGAACAGACACTGCATGAATGCTGCATTTCCTCCTTGCGGTTTTCTCCTTCGCTGTAATCACCACAACTTCCAAATCACAGCGGGGTCGATTTCTAGGTGTGGCGGTCGACCCCCCCCCCCAGCGCAGCGCCCCCAGTTCTGTCACACGCCCAGTCTAGCGCCTTCCCCCGTGTGGTGGGGAAGGGTGTCGTGCACCTCCAGCCTGGAGCAGGGGCACCCGTCACTGGCGCTGCTGTGACACCGGACCAGGCGCCGCACCACGCTGCGCCACGACCGGACACCCCAGCAGGCACCGGCTTCACCAGCGCCCTCCAGCTGGGGCCCGGTGTGCCCAAGGTGCAAAACTGCCACACAACTGCCAGCATCCTTAATCAATCAGTTTGGAGGTGAACTCACTGTCTGGCAGATCTGGTGACTCGGCAGCACTGAGTGCCCAGGGTTCAATTTTGGACCTGGGGTACTGTCTGTGTGGAGTTAGTATGTTTAGCTGGGTTTCCTCCCACAGTCCAAACACATGCTGGTGGGTAAACTGGCCCTGGTGTGTCTGTGTGTGCCCTGTGATGGACTGGTGTCCCATCCAGGGTGTAATAATAATAATAATAATAATAATAATAATAATAATAATAATAATAATTGCTACACTTATATAGCTCTTTTCTGGACACTCCACTCAAAGCGCTTTACAGGTAAAGCGCTTTACTGGATGATGCACCAGTACTCTCCCCACACACCAGCTCTCCACTCACCAGAGTGATGAAGCCAGTTCAGAGAGGGGGGTTATTAGGAGGCCATAAAGGCCAGGGGAAAATTTGGCCAGGACGCCGGGGTTACACCCCAACTCCTCTCGAGAGACACCCTGGGATTTTTAATGACCACAGAGAGTCAGGACCTTGGTTTTACGTCTCATCCGAAAGACAGCGCCTGTTTACAGTATAGTGTCCCCGTCACTATACTGGGGCATTAGGACCCATCTGGACCGCAGTGTGAGCGCCCCCTACTGGCCCACTGGGTGTACCCCTCCTTGTGCCTGCAGGCTGCAGCTCCCCCTCCCCATGACCCCGAATTGGAGGAAGCAGCTGGAAGATGGACAGATGGAGGGATGGATCTCAGTTACCTTGCCCAGGTAGGCCTCGGCGATCTCCTTCATCTTGGTGAGCACCATGGACGACACCTCTTCAGGGTAGAAGGTCTTCGTCTCGCCCTTGTACTCCACCTGCATCTTGGGCCGCCCGCTGTCGCTGATCACCTTGAAGGGCCAGTGCTTCATGTCCGACTGGACCACCGGGTCATCGAACCGCCGGCCAATCAGGCGCTTCGCATCTGCCCGAGGGGGAGGGGCCACAGGTTACCCTGCCCTTTGGGTGAGACCTTGAACAAACACCACTGATATCCTGGTCTTTGAAGACCGCAGGGTTGGTCTTCAGAGTAGGGGTGTCAGCCCCAGTGTTCTGACTAAACCCCACACTGGGCTGTACATCCCGTTCCCCTTTAGTGCACCTGGTGCCGCAGTTTCTCTCTCCTGCCCCTGATCTGTGAGCAGAGGGGCTGCTGTGTGTCTCCCAGGTGGGGCTGCACTCCAGTGGGGGATGTACTGGGTCCCCTTCAGTAGTACAGCACTACCCACCAGGCCACAATAACGTCCAAGAACTGAATGAACTGTGAATCAGGTATTCAAACTTAAAATACACACAGCCAAATCAGAAGAGCCTACTTCGATATTTATCAAATTGAATAATTCTGTAATCTAAAAACATTCTCTACAAATATAGGAAATGATATCTTTGTTTATAGCTAAAGCTTCATCCTTAAGCCAAAACCTTTCCAGACCAAAATAAACCAGGTTATGCAGCAGCACTAGGTTGCCACCTAGTGGCCACAATGACTATTACAGGTCCTGGACCTGAACCGCTGGACCAGCTGCCCCCCTGGTGGACGAAGACCAGATCTCAGGCTCACCGAAGACGGTGTTGCTTGGGTTCATGGCCACTTGGTTCTTGGCGGCGTCTCCGATCAGCCTCTCGGTGTCTGTGAAGGCCACGTAGCTGGGCGTGGTGCGGTTTCCCTGGTCGTTGGCGATGATTTCCACTTTGCCATGCTGGAAGATTCCCACGCAGGAGTAGGTGGTACCCAGGTCGATGCCCACTGCTGGACCTTTCGACATCCTGTCAGGACCAACCAGTGAATTAATCAGCCCAGTGTATTAACCCCCCTCTCTCTCAGTGCAGTGTTAATGTACTGGAGTGTCCAGTCAGTGTGTCTGTATTAACCCCTCTCTCTCTCAGTGCAGTGTTCATGTACTGGAGTGTCCAGTCAGTGTGTCTGTATGAACCCCTCTCTCTCTCAGTGCAGTGTTAATGTACTGGAGTGTCCAGTCAGTGTGTCTGTATTAACCCCTCTCTCTCTCTCAGTGCAGTGTTAATGTACTGGAGTGTCCAGTCAGTGTGTCTGTATGAACCCCTCTCTCTCTCAGTGCAGTGTTAATGTACTGGAGTGTCCAGTCAGTGTGTCTGTATTAACCCCTCTCTCTCTCAGTGCAGTGTTAATGTACTGGAGTGTCCAGTCAGTGTGTCTGTATTAACCCCTCTCTCTCTCAGTGCAGTGTTAATGTACTGGAGTGTCCAGTCAGTGTGTCTGTATTAACCCCTCTCTCTCTCAGTGCAGTGTTAATATATTGTACAGTGTGCAGTCAGTGTGTATTAACCCCTCTCTCCCTGTCTGACTGGCCTGCAGTCTGGGATTACTGGTCACACAATGCTGAATAGCCGTTTCACCACCAGAGGCCGCAGGCTGACCAACACGAGTGCAATTCAGCCCAGTGCCAGGCGGAGGGATGTTGCTCTCTGGATACAGCTCTTCCCACGGGGCTGTTATCTAATTGCCCCACGTCTGCTCTGTGGTGCCGTCTGTGCTCCAAACACAGGGGGCTCAGCGGACTGCCCCTCATGTTCTGCCCCCTGCAGAATCTGGGAGGCGGGAGGAAGCCCCAGTGCGTGGGGAACATGCAGGCTCCACACAGACAGGCGCCTCAGCCGGTAATCAAACCCAGGACCGGGCCTTATTAATATACAGAGCCCTGGCAGCGTGCCTGGGCCGCGCAGTCTGGGCTGCAGCTGCTGCCTGGGATGTCTCTGCGTCCCGTGAGGGCGAGCAGCTGGACGGGTGCCCACGTGCTGGAGCAGACGTGACTGCTGGGTGCCCTGCCCTTCTAGAAAGGGTGTTAGTGGCTGTGTGCCCCCCCCAGGGCACTGCCCCCCCCCCTGAAAGAGACCACACCCATCACCAGCAGCCCTGCAGCACACTGCTCTCACACAGGGCACACACACTGTGCTTTTACCCTGATCTCACACACACACACACACTGTGCTTTTACCCTGATCTCACACACACACACACACACACTGTGCTTTTACCCTGATCTCACACACACACACACTGTGCTTTTACCCTGATCTCACACACTTACACACACACACTGTGCTTTTACCCTGATCTCACACACACACACACACTGTGCTTTTACCCTGATCTCACACACACACACACTGTGCTTTTACCCTGATCTCACACACACACACACTGTGCTTTTACCCTGATCTCACACACTTACACACACACACTGTGCTTTTACCCTGATCTCACACACACACACTGTGCTTTTACCCTGATCTCACACACTTACACACACTGTGCTTTTACCCTGATCTCACACACACATACACTGTGCTTTTACCCTGATCTCACACACACACACACTGTGCTTTTACCCTGATCTCACACACTTACACACACACTGTGCTTTTACCCTGATCTCACACACTTACACACACACTGTGCTTTTACCCTGATCTCACACACACACACTGTGCTTTTACCCTGATCTCACACACACACACACACACTGTGCTTTTACCCTGATCTCACACACTTACACACACTGTGCTTTTACCCTGATCTCACACACACACACACTGTGCTTTTACCCTGATCTCACACACTTACACACACACTGTGCTTTTACCCTGATCTCACACACACACACACACTGTGCTTTTACCCTGATCTCACACACACACACACACTGTGCTTTTACCCTGATCTCACACACACACACACACACACACTGTGCTTTTACCCTGATCTCACACACACACACACACTGTGCTTTTACCCTGATCTCACACACTTACACACACTGTGCTTTTACCCTGATCTCACACACACACTGTGCTTTTACCCTGATCTCACACACACACACACTGTGCTTTTACCCTGATCTCACACACACACACACTTACACACACTGTGCTTTTACCCTGATCTCACACACACACTGTGCTTTTACCCTGATCTCACACACTTACACACACTGTGCTTTTACCCTGATCTCACACACACACACACACTGTGCTTTTACCCTGATCTCACACACACACACACTGTGCTTTTACCCTGATCTCACACACTTACACACACTGTGCTTTTACCCTGATCTCACACACACACACACTGTGCTTTTACCCTGATCTCACACACACACACTGTGCTTTTACCCTGATCTCACACACACACACACTGTGCTTTTACCCTGATCTCACACACACACACACACTGTGCTTTTACCCTGATCTCACACACACACACACTGTGCTTTTACCCTGATCTCACACACACACACACACACTGTGCTTTTACCCTGATCTCACACACACACACACTGGGCGGAGTCAGGCGAAGGGGAGGCTCCGGCGCCGTGCACGGGGGGGAAAAACAGCAGGAAAGTCCAGCGCGCGGGCGGGCGCGGCGCGCTCACGCCGGCGCGGGCACGCGCTCCCTGCGCTCGAGCGCGTCCGGCTGGGCTTCAGAGCGGGGCGCGAGGTACCTCAATTACCATGTTATACACTGCCGGTAACTCTTCGCAGGACTGCTGTCCTTCCTTGTTGAACTGCAGAGTTTTCTTATTTTCAACCGCGCATTGTGGAATACACTCGCTCTTTGTTTCAGTACAGGCGATACGTTCTACAGCAGCACGAATTTATGTCCTTAAAAGTGGTTTCAAAACAAAACTTTTTTTTATTTTCCGGGGGTGGGGTCTCCTTTCCAGTGACTCGGGCCCGGGGACATTTCAGAGAGGACACCCGTACAGGCGCGAGGGGCCGAATATCGCCATGACGTCACGGCAGACTAATTATAGAGCCCGAGCTGCACGCGCCTGTGCCGTGAGTGACGTCACCAGAGGGGTGCTGTCGCCGGAGAGCGGCTCTCTGCGGCCGGCCCGAGACCTGGGCGTGTCCCCGGACCCGCGTCACCCTGCAGAGGAGCGGGCTGTCGGCTCCGCACACCGAGCAGGACGGGCCAGACCGGGCTACCTGTGGGCGTCAGGGCTTGAAGTAAAAAGTGCCCACTCTCCTGCAAGAGCCGTGGAGTTTGAAACGAGCCAAGAGCGCCAGAGAGCGAAACTACACCTCGCAACTCGAGGACTTCGTCATTATCGTCGTCCTTGAGTCTTTATTTATTGAGGGTTTTCCGAAAAGTCGCTGCTTTCAGCAGCGGAGCAGAAGAGTTTTAAATAACTTGGAAACTCCTGATTTTTTTTTTCAGGAGTAGAAAAGGCAGCGGTATCCGGATCAGCAGTGTATCTGCCCGTTCTTGCCGACGGTCAGCGGTCGCTGGGCAGCTTGGAAGCGAGCAGGTCCAGCGAACTGCAGCGCAAAGCTCCTCTCAGAGACAGAACTTCGAGAACTCGGTCACTCAGCCCCAAGCGGACAGCGACAGCACACAGCGACACACACGGCGCGTTACCTTGCTGGGTTCGCTTGCGTTTGGTTTTGTACTGTGAAATGAGAATGAGAAACAAATCGGGAAAAACAAAATCGATCAACCGCAGAAGGCGCCCCGCGCGCAGCTGTGCTCCGGGTCCGGCGGCGCCCGCCGCGCGCTCGCGCGTGCCTTTATACCGAGGAGCCGCGGCGCGCGGGGCTCCGCTCGCGGTCAGCTGACCGGCGCGAGAGAAAGTTCTGGGTCCCCGCTCGCGTGCGGCGCCCGCCCCGTGGCCGAGCGGGTCCCTGCCCGGTGTCAGCAGATCTGCACGTTTGGACCCCCCCGCCTCTGTCTCAGACGGCCCCTGAATAAAGTCTGGACTCCCCGCGTCGGTGCCGAAACAGCGTTTTCCGAAAAGGGTCCGTGTGTTTTTTCTCCGAACGGGGCGGTTGCTGAAGTTGAGCTACACCCTGCTCTCTGGGTGGAGGAGGGCCGACAGTCCAGAGAAAAAGACGAGTGCGAAGGGGTTAAAATCGCTCTGAGGTGCCTGTCTTAAAGGCGCTATATAAAACCCACTAGCATCACCGAGGACATTACAGCAGGAGACTGTCGCCAATCTGGAGTGAACGTCGACGTGCGTGTGTGTGTGTGGGGTAGTGTAGTGGGAGTGTGTGTGTGGGGGGGGGTAGTGTAGTGGGAGTGTGTGTGTGTGTGGGGGTAGTGTAGTGGAGGTGTGTGTGTGTGTGGGGGTAGTGTAGTGGGAGTGTGTGTGTGTGTGGGGGTAGTGTAGTGGGAGTGTGTGTGTGGGGGTAGTGTAGTGGAGGTGTGTGTGTGTGTGGGGGTAGTGTAGTGGGAGTGTGTGTGTGTGTGGGGGTAGTGTAGTGGAGGTGTGTGTGTGTGTGGGGGGTAGTGTAGTGGGAGTGTGTGTGTGTGTGGGGGTAGTGTAGTGGAGGTGTGTGTGTGTGGGGGTAGTGTAGTGGGAGTGTGTGTGTGTGTGGGGGTAGTGTAGTGGAGGTGTGTGTGTGTGTGGGGGTAGTGTAGTGGAGGTGTGTGTGTGTGTGGGGGTAGTGTAGTGGGAGTGTGTGTGTGTGTGGGGGTAGTGTAGTGGGAGTGTGTGTGTGTGTGGGGGTAGTGTAGTGGAGGTGTGTGTGTGTGGGGGTAGTGTAGTGGGAGTGTGTGTGTGTGTGGGGGTAGTGTAGTGGAGGTGTGTGTGTGTGTGTGTGTGTGGGGGTAGTGTAGTGGGAGTGTGTGTGTGTGTGGGGGTAGTGTAGTGGAGGTGTGTGTGTGTGTGGGGGTAGTGTAGTGGAGGTGTGTGTGTGTGTGTGGGGGTAGTGTAGTGGAGGTGTGTGTGTGTGTGTGTGGGGGTAGTGTAGTGGAGGTGTGTGTGTGTGTGGGGGTAGTGTAGTGGAGGTGTGTGTGTGTGTGGGGGTAGTGTAGTGGAGGTGTGTGTGTGTGTGTGGGGGTAGTGTAGTGGAGGTGTGTGTGTGTGTGGGGGGTAGTGTAGTGGGAGTGTGTGTGGGGGGGGTAGTGTAGTGGAGGTGTGTGTGTGTGTGTGTGGGGGTAGTGTAGTGGGAGTGTGTGTGTGTGTGTGGGGGTAGTGTAGTGGAGGTGTGTGTGTGTGTGTGTGGGGGTAGTGTAGTGGAGGTGTGTGTGTGTGTGGGGGTAGTGTAGTGGAGGTGTGTGTGTGTGGGGGTAGTGTAGTGGGAGTGTGTGTGTGTGTGGGGGTAGTGTAGTGGAGGTGTGTGTGTGTGTGTGGGGGTAGTGTAGTGGAGGTGTGTGTGTGTGGGGGTAGTGTAGTGGGAGTGTGTGTGTGTGTGGGGGTAGTGTAGTGGAGGTGTGTGTGTGTGGGGGTAGTGTAGTGGAGGTGTGTGTGTGTGTGGGGGTAGTGTAGTGGAGGTGTGTGTGTGTGTGTGGGGGTAGTGTAGTGGAGGTGTGTGTGTGTGTGGGGGTAGTGTAGTGGGAGTGTGTGTGTGTGTGTGGGGGTAGTGTAGTGGAGGTGTGTGTGTGTGTGGGGGTAGTGTAGTGGAGGTGTGTGTGTGTGGGGGTAGTGTAGTGGGAGTGTGTGTGTGTGTGGGGGTAGTGTAGTGGAGGTGTGTGTGTGTGGGGGTAGTGTAGTGGAGGTGTGTGTGTGTGTGGGGGTAGTGTAGTGGAGGTGTGTGTGTGTGTGGGGGTAGTGTAGTGGAGGTGTGTGTGTGTGTGTGGGGGTAGTGTAGTGGAGGTGTGTGTGTGTGTGTGTGGGGGTAGTGTAGTGGGAGTGTGTGTGTGTGGGGGTAGTGTAGTGGGAGTGTGTGTGTGTGTGGGGGTAGTGTAGTGGAGGTGTGTGTGTGTGTGGGGGTAGTGTAGTGGAGGTGTGTGTGTGTGTGGGGGTAGTGTAGTGTAGTGGAGGTGTGTGTGTGTGTGGGGGTAGTGTAGTGGGAGTGTGTGTGTGTGTGGGGGAGTAGTGTAGTGTGTGTGTGTGGGGTAGTGTAGTGGGAGTGTGTGTGTGGGGGTAGTGTAGTGGAGGTGTGTGTGTGTGTGGGGGTAGTGTAGTGGGAGTGTGTGTGTGGGGGGTAGTGTAGTGGGAGTGTGTGTGTGTGTGGGGGGGTAGTGTAGTGTAGTGTGTGTGTGTGTGTGGGGGTAGTGTAGTGTAGTGTGTGTGTGGGGGGGGGCAGCAGGTTCCCGGTGACGCAGGCGGCCCCTTCAGTGTGGGGGTCACGCCCGTGTCTCCAGCCCCCCGAGAGAGCCGGCTGTGTCGTTTAATATAGACACTGACTCTTCCTCCTCTCACAGCGGAAATGTCAGGAGGTGATCTTTAAATATCGCCCCTCCCACCCCTCCGATCCGGCCCTTCCCCAGCCTGAGCTGACCGGACCGGCTGGAGTCCACAGCAGGTTCGGAACCGACCTGAAGGCAGGTCCAGGGCTGGAGACCAGACCTCCAGGGTGAAATCACAGTCTAGTGCAGTAAAGCCCAGTGAGATCAGGGTAAAAGTACAGTACAGCGCAGTGCATCCCAGTGAGATCAGGGTAAAAGCACAGTACAGCGCAGTAGAGCCCAGTGAGATCAAGGTGAAAGCACAGTACAGCACAGTACAGCCCAGTGAGATCAGGGTAAAAGCACAGTACAGCGTAGTACAGCCCAGTGAGATCAGGGTAAAAGCACAGTACAGCGCAGTGCATCCCAGTGAGATCAAGGTGAAAGCACAGTACAGCACAGTACAGCCCAGTGAGATCAGGGTAAAAGCACAGTACAGCGCAGTAGAGCCCAGTGAGATCAGGGTAAAAGCACAGTACAGCGCAGTAGAGCCCAGTGAGATCAGGGTAAAGGCACAGTACAGTGCAGTTAAACCAGGATGGAAGTCTTGGGAAATGAGGACTCCCCCTGGCCCGGAATCATGGTGGACGATGGCCGTGTCGCAGGACTGCACTGTGTCCCGGGGCAGGTGTGGCTCAGTCTCGGGACGGAGGAGGAGAAGCTGTCCTGCCTGTCCTGGGCTGGAGGTGTGAGCAGGAAGTCTTCTCGGGTGAGCTGGCCCCCCCCTCCCACACAGACACACGCCCCGCGAGCGGCACCGAGAGAGAGCCCCAGAACCCCAGAGCCCAGGGGGCTGCCTGGGAACTACCCAGGGGAACTCGCAGTCAGGCAGAAACACAGACGCAGTACAGAGCCTCCTGGCTGCAGGTTTACACAGTAGAGACACTGAGCACCCAGACAGCTGCTGTCTTTACTCAGTGTAACACTTCAAAACATGACGAATCACAACTCCAGCAGGATAAATGGACAGACTGCCCGACAGACAGCTAGGTACAGACAGACAGGTCGAGAAATAGAGACAGACAGATCGAGAAATAGAGACAGACAGACAGACACACACAGAGACAGAAAGAGAGACAGATAAAAGATGAGATAAAATACTTGGGTTTGTGTCAATTTAATATTTTGGGGCACCCCTTCCCCAAAATACCTTGCACCTTGCATTAAACACTATGTAACATTTGCCCCCCCCCCCCCACACACACACACACACACACACACACACACACACACACACACACACACACACAGTCGCAGGAGCAGCAGTGCAGAGCCGACTGTCTCCACAGGCCTTGACCTGCTGGTGATGTGAAGAGACTCCAGGACGCCAGCCGAGCTGGACAGCATGAAGGGTCAGGAAGGGGAGTCCCTGGACTCCAAGTCTCCGGCTGGGAGCAGCAGGACAGAAGACGTGCTTCCGAAGGTCCGTCCTGGGCTCAGCGGCTCTGCTGTTAGCCGCCCTGGAAAGATCCAGGCTGGAAAACACTGTGATTCCCCATTCCATGGCAAGGGTTCAGCTGGATCCCCACACCACCCCAGCAGCTTTTACATCCTCTCCTCCTGATCCCTGGACGTTCCGATCAGGAGAAGAGGCTCCGGAACTGCAGCAGGAGGGGCTCCTTGCTCTTGCGGCTCAGGAACCTGCTGCCGAGCCCCTGCCAGGAGGCCCTCTTGAAGTAGTTGAAGAAGTGCTCCTCTGCCTTCTGCAGCACGGTGTTCAGATCCAGCTTCCCCTGCAAACTGTGAGACAGCACACACAGGTCACAGGTCACAGGTCACAGGTCCAGACTGCTCTGCTCTCTCACTCACACACACACACACACACACAGGTCGCAGGTCGCAGGTCGCAGGTCGCAGGTCCAGACTGCTCTGCTCACACACAGGTCACAGGTCACAGGTCACATGTCACAGGTCCAGACTGCTCTGCTCTCACACACACACACACACACACACACACACACACACAGGTCGCAGGTCGCAGGTCGCAGGTCCAGACTGCTCTGCTCACACACAGGTCACAGGTCACAGGTCACAGGTCACATGTCACAGGTCCAGACTGCTCTGCTCTCACACACACACACAGGACACAGGGCTGGGCCGACGGTACCTGCTGGTGAACTGGATCAGCTCCACCTCACTGCGGCAGCGCAGCAGGGCGTCTCTGTGCTCCAGCAGGATGGCGGCGCAGATGAAGAGCTCGAAGGTGAACGCCGTGTTGAGCGTCGGGGGCGGCGCGGCGTCCGGGTCCTCGTCTAGCAGAAGCACCAGCAGGGTGTCCAGGAAAAATGGAACAGCCAGAGCTCTTAGCGGTCTTCCCAAGTGTCCTGAGGAAGGCTCACCGGGTCTGCAGGGCTGCTGCACTCCCAGACATGTGTCATGTGGGGTTCACCTGCAGCTCTGCCACTCTCACTCCCACCAGGGCACAGTACCAGGACCGGCGGCTCAGCTAACTCTCCACAATACGGGTTTCTCTAAATGAGCCCTTCTATCAGAACTTGAGGAGGTCCAAATGCAATGCAAGGTAAGATAGTAGCAGTAGCAGTAGCTATAGTAATAACAAAAGCAGTAGTTTTACCAGTCTCCCCATCCAAGCTGTGGAGAGGCTCACCTTGGCTGCGGGTTAGAGACAGCCTCTCCTGGTACCTGGCCCGCTCCACGGCCTGAGAGATGAGCTCCAGGTGATCACAGCTCAGGATCTCGAAGAGCCGCAGGGCATCGCTGTGGTGGAACTCTCGCTGGAAACCCAGCAGCAGCCACCTGCAGTGAGGTGTGTCACAACACAAAACTTTCACATTTACAGTGCAGCTCTAACAGAGTTATTACACTTCTACAGTGCTCTCATAACAGTGTTATTACTAAACTACGGTGCTATTATAACAGAGTTACTAGACATCTGCAGTGCAATGATAACAGTATTATTGCAAATCTGGAGTAAAGTTATAACAGTGCTATTACATATCTACACCACAGTTATAACATGGTTATTACTGGGGTCTGAAGGGAAGAATGAGAAAGATGGACAGGGGTGAGGGTGCTGTTACCTGTGACAGAAGGTCAGGGTGTCCATGGTGTCGGAAAGGAGATGGGAGTGGAGCTGAGGGTCTAGCTCCTTCAGCAGGTCAGCCTCCAGCTCTGAGAGAGACACACAGTGATGCAGTGATTCTCCCACAGACCCGCCCCTTCACCCCCTCCACCAATCACTCACTCACACACAGACCCGCCCCATCACCCCCTCCACCAATCACTCACTCACACACAGACCCGCCCCATCACCCCCTCCACCAATCACTCACTCACACACAGACCCCGCCCCCCTCACCCCCTCCACCAATCACTCACTCACACACAGACACGCCTCCTCACCCCCTCCACCAATCACTCACTCACACGCAGACACGCCCCATCACCCCCTCCACCAATCACTCACTCACACACAGACCCGCCCCATCACCCCCTCCACCACCCTCAGACAAACTGCACTCAGGCACAGGCACAAGTGCAGCCCAGCTCTCGTACCGATTTTGCGCCGCAGCCCGTCCTCCCGGAAGTCCCGGGACACCCGCTCCATGTAGGAGGAGAAGCACCAGTAGGCGTCGACCTCCGAGTCCAGCACCTCCAGGAAGCGGCTGCAGAGGTCGTTCATGCCCTGGGCGTAGCTCACGTCTGCGGGCCCAGGAGAGGGAGAGGGAGAGAGGAGAAGCACCTGGCCTCAACACAGCGCTGCAGCACCCACAGGACCACTGGCAGCTCCGTGCTGCATTTCACAGGGGACCCTTTGTTATATAGTGGGACCACGCCAAGCACAGAACAGAGCAGCCATTGCAATCCGGATCCTTGCAAAGCAGAACGGGTCTTTTGTAAAGGTTTAAGGAATGCTGCAGTGTGCCTGCCCAACGGCAGCCCCAATATACTTTTTTTTTTATTTTAGAGAACAAAACAAAACCATTTCACATATGAACAACCATTATTCAGCCTTACATCACATGTGCAATATATGCTTTCTCTGTGCTGGTTTCCTCTCAGAGTTGTGAAAGAGCAAGAGCTGATTAATGGTCACTCGTTGTGGCCACATGCCCTGAACACACTCCGCCGACCCTGAAACACGTGCTCGTGCCGCCACTAGGGGGCGCCAGTGCAGGAGCACGGCTGACAGGTCTCGGACACAGGCGCGGCCGAGGGGGCAGGGAACTTACCTGGATGGAAAGCGGCGAAGGTGATGAGAATATCCCTCAGCACCAGCAGGTTGGCGGAGCCCTCGCCCCTGGGCAGAGACAGACACGCGCGTGAGCTGGGTCCCCTCACTCACAGTGAGCAGCACTGTGACACGGTGAGAGAGGGGTGCAGGAGCCAGGCAGCACTGTGCAAGCTCACTACAGCAGACACGGGCTCAGCAGGGCAGCTGGAGAGCCTGGAAGTCATCCCACTCAGTGTCATTCATTACTCATCGAGAGGAGCCACGTCACTCACTGTGTCTGGTACAACCGTTCGTGTAAAGTAACTTGTGGAAGCTTATTTACAGCAGTTTATGTCTAAGCACTTTATACCCATTCGATACCGCAGGACTTAAACAGCAGCAGCCTGGCCAACAGCTGTGCCCCCCACACCCCCACTACCTAGGATTTGAACCCGCAGCCCTCCAGTTTAAAGTCCAGAGCCCACGACAGCTCTGCTCCTCAGTGCAGAGGCCTGTGTGTGTATGCTCTATGCTCATACTGTGACCTTTTATTTAACCTGAAAAAATCTACTGAGAAGAAATTCTCATTCCTGTCTTTCACAGCAGCACCCAGGACTCAAACCCACGACCTCTCAGTTCCGAGTCCAGAGACTCCGACCTCTGCACACTGCTGTCCGTCTGGGGGAGACCCTCCCAGACACCCCAGTCGACGCCTCTAGCCCAGGAGATTATGGGAGTGTGATTCGAAGGGTCAGGCAGCTGGACGCGGAGAGGGGCGGGTCAGCCGCCCTCACTCACAGGAAGTAGTCCAGGTCCCTCTCGGTCCGCGGGACGTCCTTGTCGATGATCCGCACGGCCTCCTGCAGGTCCTCCAGGTCCAGACTGACCCGGTCCATCAGCACCTGGGACGGACAAGAGGAGACCGTTCCATCCGTTAGCGTCTCATCGTTCTGAGGAACTCATCTGGATGTTTCTCGAAAGAAACCAGGGTATCGGCCTCAACACCATGGCTGGGCAGCTTGCTCCACCCTCCCACTCCCCTTTGTGTAAGGGGTCACCTGTTCTGTTTTAAATGCACTGCCCTGTAGATTGCACTGGTGTCCTCTGGTTCCTCTTTGTCGGTGCCTTTGAGGATTTTGAAGACCTGTATCAAGTCCACTTTGTAGGCTTCTGCGTTCAAGACTAAAAAGATTCTTTTCCTTCAGCCTGACAGTGCAGGACAATCCCTTCAGCTCCAGAGACACCAAGGCAAGAGTATAATTTATGTTCCAACTAAATCTCTCCTTTTCCTCAAAGTGTTTCCAGGATTCATACAGTTATAGATTTAAGAACATAAACCCTCCCTCTCCTTTACACAACTGAAAAGGTTTAAAATCGAGCAGCCTGGCTGTTCAGGTGAAGATTCAATTCATTCCCTCTGTTCCAGACTGGCTCTCGATCCCTGATTCACTCAGTGTTCATTCTGGCTCCTCTGGCAGGTTTCTCCTGGCAAAAACGGAGCGATGCTACGCTGTGATCACACACATGCACACCTCCGCACACGCACACACGGTCACGCGCGCGTGCGCACATGCACCCACACACGGCCAACAAGCAGCGAACGAGCTGTGTGCAGCGGAGCGGAGGGTCACCCGCGGGTTCACTCTTTCTCTCCCTCCACGATGATAGAAATGATCCCTAATCTTTCCAATCGCAGGAAGTCAACAACAGGTTTCGTAACTTCCCCACAACAACACTTACCCCACTTCTCCAAAACTTGAGAAACAGCAGCCGTCACCATTTCATCGCTTGGCGAGTGCCTTAACTTCAGATCAGCCCTAACTATGGACCTGATCACTGGCAGAAGTTCATTAGACAATTAAGAGCTGTGAAGCAATTAAACATCCATCCATTTTCTAATCACTTTATCCAATTCAGGGCCGATTTTCCCAGGAGCCAGTTAGCCCACCTGCATGTCTCTGGACTGTGGGAGGAAACTGGAGCGCCTGGAGGAAACCTATGCAAACACAGGGAGAACGTGCAAACTCCACACAGACAGCGCCCCAGGTGCAGATTTGATCCCAGCGCTGTGTGGCAGCAATGCTGACCCCTGCTCCACCATGCCGCCCTGCAATTAACCGATCGAGCACGAAAGGAAGACCAGCGGGGGGCGGCTGCACCTGAGCCTGCAGCTCCAGGAAGGAGATCCTCTGCGCGGCCTCCTCGCCCTGCTGGGGCGGCGACCCTTCGGCCTGCTCCCTGCGCCGCTCGTAGAACCGCACGGCGGCGATCAGCTCGTCTGGACCGGCGGGAGAGACAGGCGTGAGGAGAGAGAGGCGGCGGCGCAGCGGGCGCTCGGACACGCACGGAGAGGGCCGGGAGCCGGGTTCCTGGGCGGCGCCGCTGCCGTACCGTCGGTGCCGTTCAGCCGGATGCGGGTGGCGGAGGGCAGCAGCTGCCGCCACTTCCTCTTCATGGCGCCGTAGCGCACCGCCAGCTGCTCGGCCAGCAGGGGGCGCTCCAGGGCCGTGGAGCTGCTGGGGAACATGCCGAACAGGAAGCGCCAGACCCGCGCGCGCCCGGCCGGGGCCACGCCACCTGTCCGCGGAGCAGAGAGACACAGAGAGCATCCTCGCAAACGGGCAGGGGAACGGGGAGATCACGGTGGGGGCAGGGCGCAGCGCAGTACAACACAGACGGAGATCTGGGCACTTAAAGCAGGGGTCCCAGCCCTGACCCTGCAGAGCCCCACACTGGTTTTCAGGCCTGCTGAGATCCACATCTTCAGAGCTCATTGATGACTCTGTTTGGAGTGGCACGGTGTCAGGCACACCCACAGTGGGAGTGGTATTGTGTTAGACACACCCACAGTGGGAGTGACACTGTGTCAGACACACCCACAGTGGGAGTGACACGGTGTCAGGCACACCCACAGTGGGAGTGGTATTGTGTTAGACACACCCACAGTGGGAGTGACACGGTGTCAGGCACACCCACAGTGGGAGTGACACGGTGTCAGGCACACCCACAGTGGGAGTGGTATTGTGTTAGACACACCCACAGTGGGAGTGACACTGTGTCAGACACACCCACAGTGGGAGTGACATGGTGTCGGGCACACCCACAGTGGGAGTGGTATTGTGTTAGACACACCCACTGTGGGAGTGACACTGTGTCAGACACACCCATAGTGGGAGTGGTACTGTGTCAGGCACACCCACGGTGGGAGTGGTACTGTGTCAGGCACACCCACGGTGGGAGTGGTACTGTGTCAGGCACACCCACAGTGGGAGTGGTATTGTGTCAGGCACACCCACGGTGGGAGTGGTATTGTGTCAGGCACACCCACAGTGAGACCTGTTCCTGTTAAGGTCCAGGTGGCCATATTTCATACAGTTCTTTCCTGAATGAGGGCATTTCTGAAATTTATGAACTGGTACAGGATTGATACCAATTACAGACCCCATCTGATCTTTGAGGAACTGAAATCAATTAGTCTGTGATTAAGAACTCACTGGAGCAAAACGCAGGTGGGCCCATGTTCCTCAGTGACCAGGGCTGGGAACCTGTGCAGTACACCCTCCAGACAACAGTGTCAGCCAGTTGCAAAGCACATACCAGCCTGGCAGGACCTGTGAAATCATATCTCAGCTCACCAGCTCCGCAAGGTCACTGCTTGCAGGCACTGTGTGTGTGTGTGCGTGTGTGTGTGTGTGTGTGTGTGTGCGCGCGTGTGTGTGCTGACAGTGTGCAGAGCAGTCTGGATCTGTGTGTGTGTGTGTGTGTGTGTGTGTGTGTGTGAGTGAGTGTGCCAGGAGCAGCAGAGACCTTCAGTGCTCCAGTCATGTGCCTGGCCTGGGCCTGGGAAACAGCTGGAGGAGATCCTGGGATTAACTACTGACAACCGAAGGCCTCTTCTGGTTTGTAACCATTCTTGAGTTATTGTGTTTATTAGTGATGCTGAAACACTTGTACAGAGTTCCAGAGTTATGTACTGCTAGTGATCTGCACTTTACCATACTTTAACCCCGACCTCAGTGTGATTTACTGCACTTTACTGTGCTTTTACCCTGATCTCACTGGCCTTTACTGTGCTGTACAGCAGTGCGTGGCACATTATTAATCGGGCCCAAGCTGCTGCAGGGGAAGAAGAAAAACAATGTGTTATCGGTACACGTCTCCCTTTGTAAGTTTACTCAAGGTAAACAAACACTCCAGTTCCTGTACCTGTGTGTTGGCTGGCAAACCAGATACCAGCATCCGGTAAATCCCGGAGTGGATCCGACTGCTGTGCAAAAGCTGTGAGAACCGACAGCTCTGAGGCAGCAGTGTTCCCGCGGCACGCTGAAGCTTTTACTGCTGATAATACCAGTGCTACCAGTACTACTCCTGCTGATCCCACTGCCTAGTATCTAGCCTGCTTAATAGTTAGTGGGTAATTGATCCCAGGATCTCATAGAGCTGTGTCAAGAGAATCCAGGGTATCCGCTCCAACAGCATGTGCAGCTTGTTCCACGCTCCAACCACCCTTTGTGTAAAGATGAGCTGTCCTGAAAGAAGGAACTTATCTAGCCTGTTTTTGATAGAATCCAGGGTTTCGGCTTCAACGGCATGGCTTGCCAGCCCGTTCCACACCCCCACCACCCTTTGTGCAAAGCAGCGCCTCCTGTTCTCAGTTTGAACTGCACTTAGTCTCTGCCTTCCCCCTCCTGGGGTGCGTGTGCTCCGACGAGGCCTCTCCCAGTGAGACGCGCCCCTCCGGGCGCCCCCGTCTCCCCCGCAGCATGGCGTGCCCTGGACGTGTCACCCAGCTGCAGGGCGCGTCAGGCAGTCAGCTGACCTGCTGCCTTTCAGCAGCCTGGCGGGGGGATGCGTGAGCATCAGTTGACTAGCACTTGACTTGCAATTTGCAACACTTCAAAAAGCATCTATCCTGGGATTTTCTCCGCTCAGTTTGGGAAAAAAAAACCCAGGTCTGCCTGCGTTTACCCAGCCCCGTCAAGACCCCAGCACCAATCAGGGGGAATGAGTGGGCACTGAGAGAGAGTGCTTTGCACAAAGAGCTGCAGGTGTGTGGGACAAGCTGCACAGCCACGCTGTTGAAACAGACACCCTGATTTTTTTTTCAGGCTGCGAGAGATTCCAGACAGGAGGCTCTCCTTTACACAAAGGCTGGTGGGAGTGTGGAACAAGCTGCGCAGCCATGTTGCTTGAAACGGATGCCCTGGTTTCTTCCAGGAAAGGAATTTTCCCAGATTTCTCCCCCCTGCAGAGACGCGGCTGCTGGGAGCTTCGGGGTCTCAGCCGTCTCCCGCCGCTAGAAGACACCCCGAAACACGATCGGGGCTGCAAGTCGGTCCAGTGTTTCGTGCAGCGCCGGCCTGTGACGTGTCTCGTCACCCGCCTCGCGGACTCGCACACGGACGCTGATAAACTTCCATGCAAATGAGGTGGAAGGGCGATATTTCGGAGGGGCGCTCGGGCGTGGAGTCGCGCTGCGTGATTTGAACTCACGCGTCAGGTGTGTGTTTTCACCGCCTCTCTTAAGAATGAAAGATTTCTCCCCAGAGTCTTGGACTAGATTAAGGGATATACACAAATACTGAGGAATCTGGTAGGAAGTCAGGCGTGTTAGAACAGGGAGACGGGCGCTGTAAGAACCGCGCACAGCCGGCTCTGCACCCCGTACGGGCAGCGTGCGGCTCCACAGCGGGCTCGAACCCCAGCCCCACCCCTGCGCGTTACCGTTCTTGAAGATGTGGGTCCGCAGCCTGGACTCGTCCACGCGCCCCTCGGAGTCCATGACCCCTGGTAGCCCCGGTAGCGCAGGACCCCCGGAGGAGCCGCTCGCGCCCCCCGGCACAGAACTCCGCCTCTGGTCGCCGCTCTGCGCCCCCGTGCGGGGGGGCTCCGCCTGAGCACCGTCCGACACCGGCGCAGGAGAAGGAGGAGAGCGCGCGTCTCTCCCCTGCCAACTGGTCCTGCTGGAGTAGCCGCCCACGGCGGCCTCGCGCCCCTGTCCTGGGACGGCGCCCCCACGCGAGGCGGGGCCCCCGTCCGGCGCGCGCTCCGTCATCGCCCGGCCTGGCCCCTCGCGCCGGCTACCTGCCCGCGCGCCGCATGCCCCCCCACTCCACTCCACCGGCGTGACTGTGCTGCGGGCCGCGCGGATCCCGACTGAGCGAGCAGCGAGCTGGGATCTGTCTCGCTCCGCTCTGCGCTCTGAGGCCGCTCTTGTGTTTCTGCCCCGCCCTCTCTCTCTCCAGTCCCGCGAGCCGGGGAGAGCGAGCTCGTGTCCCTGCGCTCGGGGTGTGATGGTGCACGAGCTAGTTCACCCCCCCCCACTCTCACACACGCAGCGCGGTCACATGACGGCGCGCGGCGCTCTGCCCGAGCCCGGCCACGGTCTGCGCGCCTGCAGCTCGGGTCTGTGTCGTCTGGTGCCGGAGCCGCCCACAGCGCCGCGGGCGTGAAGCGCCTCCTCCCCCTTCCGATGTGTGCCCCCGATCCTCGTGCCGTGTTCCTGTTTTTTTTAAAACTTTTATTGTGCATCCGATTACACATACAGAACAACATTACAGAGGCCGCGGGTTCAGTTCCTGGCCTGTCTGTGTGGAGTGGGACAGACTAAAGGCACTCAGTTCCTCCAGTCTGTCAGTGTGAGACACTCCCTTCAGACTAAAGAGACTCAGTTCCTCCAGTCTGTCAGTGTGAGACACTCCCTTCAGACTGAAGAGACTCAGTTCCTCCAGTCTGTCAGTGTGAGACACTCCCTTCAGACTGAAGAGACTCAGGTCCTCCAGTCTGTCAGTGTGAGACACTCCCTTCAGACTGAAGAGACTCAGGTCCTCCAGTCTGTCAGTGTGAGACACTCCCTTCAGACTGAAGAGACTCAGGTCCTCCAGCCTGTCAGTGTGAGACACTCCCTTCAGACTGAAGAGACTCAGGTCCTCCAGCCTGTCAGTGTGAGACACTCCCTTCAGACTAAAGAGACTCAGTTCCTCCAGTCTGTCAGTGTGGGACACCCCCTTCAGACTAAAGAGACGCAGTTCCTCCAGTCTGTCACTGTGGGACACCCCCTTCAGACTAAAGAGACTGAGTTCCTCCAGCCTGACAGTGAGGGACACTACTTCAAGCCCTGGACAGTATGTAGTTTCTCTTTGGACTGATTCAAGAGCAGCAGTCTATTTCTATAACATGGTAACCATATATATATATAAAGAGTATTTTGACAGTACTTATATTGAATCAAACACAGTAAGCTTGCTGACTCAGTTCTGGGCCAAGGAACCCCTCTGAGCTCCCAGTTACATAATTGACCTTGTAATCGGATCCATTAGACCTCTTTCACTGATCTCATGCCCTAACCAAGCTGGAGCTCAGGGCCTTAACTGTGACGACTCTCAAGAAGCTCAAGACCGAGAGGGTCCAATCTAGAGTGAGAGAGACAGGAGCAGAGAGAGGAGGAGAGTGAGACAGGAGCAGAGAGAGGAGGAGAGAGAAAGATAGGAGGAGGAGAGTGAGAGACAGGAGCAGAGTAAGAGAGACAGGAACAGAGAGAGGAGGAGAGTGAGAAACAGGAGGAGAGAGACAGGAGGAGGAGAGAGAGGGGGAGGAGAGTGAGAGAGACAGGAGGAGGGGAGTTGACCCTCTGTGTTTCACAGAGCTGAGGCAGAAGAAGGGAGAGTGATCTCAGTGCTCTGGTGTCCAGGGCCAGACCCAGGTGTGACGAGAGCTGTTTACCTCCATGAAAGCCTCCTGAACACTACAGGCTCCCTAACAAACCCCCCAGATTCGAAGGGACAGTATTCCTCTCCTGTGTGATCTCATCTGAGGCCAGCAGGGGGTTAATTCTCACAATCTGGATTATGTTCATGAGGCTAACGATGTACACAGCGAATTATTCAGAGGATTATCCTCGCCACGGACCCGAGTACAGGCACTACGCTGTAGCTGGTGATACAGTCCACACTGCCCACTCCTTAACTCAGCCTTCTGGCCAGAGAGGGTCAGTGAGCACCAGTGGGCCTGGAGGGTCATTCAGTGTGTCTGCAGGGCTGTCCAGTCCTGGTCCTGGAGGGCTGGTCAGTGTGTCTGCAGGGCTGTCCAGTCCTGGTCCTGGAGGGCTGTCCAATCCAGGTCTTGCAGGGCTGGTCAGTGTGTCCGCAGGGCCGTCCAGTACTGGTCCTGGAGGGCTGGTCAGTGTGTCTGCAGGGCTGTCCAGTCCTGGTCCTGGAGGGCTGTCCAGTCCAGGTCTTGGAGGGTTGGTCAGTGTGTCTGCAGGGCTGTCCAGTCCTGGTCCTGGAGGGCTGGTCAGTGTGTCTGCAGGGCTGTCCAGTCCTGGTCCTGGAGGGCTGTCCAGTCCAGGTCTTGCAGGGCTGGTCAGTGTGTCCGCAGGGCCGTCCAGTACTGGTCCTGGAGAGACTGGCCAGTTTGTCAAGCAGAGCTGGGAGAAGGTGTTAAACTGGTCCAGTTAAGCCAATAATGCTCTTATTAGGGGCTGAGCTGGACTAAAGAGCTACAGACCCTCCAGGAGCAGGGCAGGACACTCTTGTAGAGGAGTGGGTCTCAGTCTTGAGTGATTCTCACACCAGCATTGTGCAAACATGCAGTGGACTAAGGATATCTAAAATGTCGAGAATTAGTAAGTAAAGGTTCCCATATCCGGGAGGGTGAAACAAGCCGGACTAATTGACAATTCGCCTTGGTCGACTCTTGTCCCAGTGCGTCCCGTCTGCGACCATGGCGACATCTGACCGCCAGAGGGAGACACAGCCCACCGGCCGGTCCCGTCACGCGTGTCCCGCTCGCGCCAGGTGGTTTGCTTTCCAGTTTCGTTTTTTGTCGTAGTTCATTTCCTCTGTCGAGTCGAGTCGCGAGTCGCTCCTTCAGTTTTCCCTGCCGCATAACCGGTTTCAAGTTCTGAAAAATGAGGTACGTAGCCGAGACCGAGAGCGCTGCCCCGGGTGTTGACGTGCAGCCGGTTGTCACTGTGGCCTGCCCAGGTCGGGGTCAGAACGGACCGGGCCGTTCTGGAGGCTCTGCTGGGGGTCGGGACGGTCCGGGGGGAGGCACGTGGGCAGAACCGGGCGGGACCCGGGGTGCGGAGGCGACTCGTGTCCGGCATCTGGACCACTTCATCCACGGACACTCACATCTGAAGTCTCTCACATGACAAAACTCGATTCGTTTTGTTATTGTTTGGCTTATTACGGTTAATTCTGCAGTAATATATCGAAACTAAATAAAACCGACGTCGACATACAGCTAAACAGATCGGTATCTAAGGTAAATTAACCAATTAGACGAGACAGACGGATATTCAGCATATCCGTGTCCGTAAGGTAACTAGACCGCGTCACCTACATGTTTGTGATCATCACAGAATTGTCGAACAACAGCAACAGAATCAGAAGAGCGCAAGAAGGACCTTTGAGCGAAACACCGCGAAATAAGCAATTCTGTAATCAGTTGGAACCTCCCCCCTATTGAACCGTGCACCGCTGCTCACCCTGGTGTCTGGTTTATAGGTGAGATTATCTGCGGGCCGGTCAGGAGAGGGTCTGAAGAGCAGCCGGAATGAGCTCAACTTTGCTCTGAATAATTGCGCCTCCCGGCTCCCCATGGCGCGACCAGAGAAACATGCTTTTAAAAGAATTCGGCCAGAAGATGACTTTTCTCCCAGAAAACCGCTGTAAACAGACGCGCGCATTGCAAAATCCTCAGATTCTTGTCTGCGCTGTTGTCCTTTCCGATTAAAAGAAAATCCGGGAGGAATTCGCAGGTTAACTGTGTGGAAGCACAGCCGATCTCACTGCCCCGCCTGGCGCTGGCGGATCGCGGTTACGGCACCAGCCCACACCCGGCTCCTCCCCTTGGCGGACCGGACAGCGGGAGGAAAGCAGTTAAAGGCGATGATTAACACCGGAGGCACCTCTTGGAACAATTACTGAAGTACTCCATGGTAAAAGCCAGTACAGCGCAGTAAAGCCATGTTTGATCAGGGTAAAAACAGTACAGTGCAGTAAATCACTCTGAGATCAGGGTAAAAGCACAGTACAGTGCAGTAAATCACAGTGAGATCAGGGTAAAAGCACAGTACAGCGGAGTGCAGCCCAGTGAGATCAGGGTAAAAGCACAGTACAGTGCAGTAAATCACAGTGAGATCAGGGTAAAAGCACAGTACAGCCATATCACCCTGCAACTCACAATTGGCAACCCACTGAAGCTAAGCAGGTGTGAGCCTGGTCAGTACCTGGATGGGAGACCTCCTGGGGAAAACTAAGGTTGCTGCTGGAAGAGGTGTTAGTGGGACCAGCAGGGGGCGCTCACCCTGTGGTCCATGTGGGTCCTAATGCCCCAGTGTAGTGACGGGGACACTATACTGTAAACAGGCGCTGTCCTTCGGATGAGACGTAAAACCAAGGTCCTGACTCTCTGTGGTCATTAAAAATCCCAGGGTGTTTCTCGTAAAGAGTAGGGGTGTTACCCCAGTGTCCTGACCAAATTCCCCATTGGCCCTTACCAATCATGGCCTCCTAATAATGAATTGGCTTCATCACTCTGCTCTCCTCCCCACTGATAGCTGATGTGTGGTGAGCGTTCTGGCGCACTATAGCTGCCGTCACATCATCCAGGTGGGGCTGCACATTGGTGGTGCTGGAGGGGATCCCCCTTACCTGTAAAGTGCTCTGAGTGGAGTGTCCAGAAAAGCGCTATATAAGTGTAAGCAATTATTATTATTATTACAGCGGAGTGCAGCCCAGTGAGATCAGGTTACAGAGACGTTGGTCCAGTAACTCATGCTACCAGCTGTGGGTGCAATCTCAATGCCCGGTCAGTTGTCTCCTGGTGACAAGGCCGCCGTGTGGTCATCCTGTTACCGCAGTGACCGCCGCCCAGCCGTCCCGGGTCTGCAGACCATCAGCGAGCAGGAGGTCCAGGAGATGGGCAGCCTGCTGCGGTCCCGCGTGCTGACCGAGGTGGTGGCCCAGGTCCAGAGCATGCTGGACCAGCTGGACTCGGCCACGCTGGACATCGCGGTGACCGGGGAGTCCGGCGCGGGGAAGTCCACCTTCGTCAACGCCTTCCGGGGGCTGGACGACGAGCACCCGGACGCGGCGCCCACGGGCGTCACGGAGACGACCCGGGAGGTGACCCCCTACGCCCACCCCCGGATCCCCACGGTCCGGCTGTGGGACCTCCCCGGCATCGGCACCCCCCGCTTCCAGGCGGACAGCTACCTGCAGGCCGTGGGGCTGCGGCGCTTCGACCTGGTCATCATCGTGGCGTCCGAGCGCTTCCGGGAGAGCCATGCGGCGCTGGCGCGGGCCGTGCGCGCCCACGGCGGGCGCGTCTACCTCGTGCGGAACAAGGTGGACCGGGACGTGGGCGCGGGGCTGCGGCGCCGGGCCGGGCCGGGCGGCGAGGAGGCGGTGCTGGCGCGGATCCGCGAGGACTGCGCGGGCGGCCTGGCGCGCTGCGGCCTGCCGGGGGCACCAGTCTTCCTCGTCTCCTGCTTCCAGCTCCAGCGCTACGACTTCGAGCGGCTGCAGGACACGCTGGAGGCGGAGCTGGACGGGCTCAAGCGCCACGCCCTCCTCCTGGCGCTGCCCAACCTGTCGGCCGCCGCGCTGGCCGCCAAGAGGCGGGCGCTCGCGGGCACGCTGTGGCGCACCGCCATGTCCGCGTGCCTGGCCGCCATGGCGCCCGGCGGGGCGGTGCGGGGCAGCGTGCCCATCCTGGTCCAGGCTCTCCGCTCCTACCAGCGCCACTTCGGCCTGGACCAGGACTCTCTACAGCAGCTGGCAGCGCTGACCGGCAAGCAGTACCAGGTGTCTGTCTGAACCCCTCTCTCTCAGTGCAGTGTTAATGTACTGGAGTGTCCAGTCAGTGTGTCTGTATTAACCCCTCTCTCTCTCTCAGTGCAGTGTTAATGTACTGGAGTGTCCAGTCAGTGTGTCTGTATTAACCCCTCTCTCTCAGTGCAGTGTTAATGTACTGGAGTGTCCAGTCAGTGTGTCTGTATTAACCCCTCTCTCTCTCAGTGCAGTGTTAATGTACTGGAGTGTCCAGTCAGTGTGTCTGTATTAACCTCTCTCTCTCAGTGCAGTGTTAATGTACTGGAGTGTCCAGTCAGTGTGTCTGTATTAACCCCTCTCTCTCAGTGCAGTGTTAATGTACTGGAGTGTCCAGTCAGTGTGTCTGTATTAACCCCTCTCTCTCTCAGTGCAGTGTTAATGTACTGGAGTGTCCAGTCAGTGTGTCTGTATGAACCCCTCTCTCTCTCTCAGTGCAGTGTTAATGTACTGGAGTGTCCAGTCAGTGTGTCTGTATTAACCCCTCTCTCTGCAGGAGCTGTGTGCGGAGGTGCAGTCCAGTGCTGGCAGGGAGCTGTCGGAGAGCAGTGTGGGACACATGCTGAGCCAGGTGGCAGTGGGGCAGCAGTTGCTGGCGGGGCTGCTGGAGAGCAGGGTGCCCGTCTTGGGCACCATCACCTCGGGGGGCGTGTCCTTCCTTGCCTGCTACTGGCTGCTGCGCTCTGCCCTGAGTGACCTGAGCGAGGACGCCGGGAGGGTGATGAGCAAGGCGCTGGAGGGCTCCGATCCTGGGACGAAGGACAAGCAGATGGACATTTAGGATCCTATGTTTTTTTACGGGGTTTAGGGAGTTCAGTCTTGAGAGCAGGGGCTCAGAGAGTGGGATTCCCAATTAGGACAGATGTCAATAGGG
The DNA here is from genome assembly GCF_059453375.1 of Lepisosteus platostomus. NCBI lineage: Eukaryota > Metazoa > Chordata > Actinopteri > Semionotiformes > Lepisosteidae > Lepisosteus > Lepisosteus platostomus. The sequence goes on along the minus strand of NC_142636.1, from coordinate 14,976,771 downwards.
ATTTAGTAGGTTGGTGCAGCCAGGCAATTTTTAAATCTTGATTATCTTGTGAAACACATGACCGTCCGTGCTGGTCGTCTGTGTTTCTATAGCAGCAGCATCTTAGCAGCTGGGAGAATCATTATACATGTAGGACAATAATGTGCTAATTAAAAGGTGTTCTGACATGAAAACCAGCAGACACACTGACTGACCCTCCAGGACCAGGACTGGACAGCCCTGCAGACACACTGACCGACCCTCCAGGACCAGGACTGGACAGCCCTGCAGACACACTGACCGACCCTCCAGGACCAGGACTGGACAGCCCTGCAGACACACTGACCGACCCTCCAGGACCAGGACTGGACAGCCCTGCTGACACACTGACTGACCCTCCAGGACCAGGACTGGACAGCCCTGCAGACACACTGACTGACCCTCCAGGACCAGGACTGGATAATCCTAATATGAAATATTTATACTGCAAATTGAAACATATGTATTGTTTTGCTTATAAAATCCAAAATAAATACTATAAACACTGACGTCTTCCTATATTTGTATATTTTTCTTCAGTACTGCGGGAAAAAAATCACTTCGCATTTAAAGTGAAACAACCTGTACCTCTGACAAAGGGAGGCTGAATGGGATTGGTTAATTGGTATCAGTCTCGCCCAATCACTGAGTGTCAGACCTGCCTGTATTCAACTGAAATGAGCGCAAGTGGACCTGTGCAGATCCATACACCTGCAGTGAAGGATGTTTGCAGTGAGGGACAGAGTGCAGAAGCCGTTAAGCAGATCAGTTATGATCACTGATGACCAGCTCAGGTTTAGGGTACAACCAGCAGGAACAATGTGGGGACCCCTGTTCAACATTGCCGGTCAAACTCGTTTAGGCTTTTGAGTGCTTTGCTGGTGATGCTCCCTTTTCTGGCTCGCGTGACACCGACAGGCAGCTTGTTCCATACTCCCACACCCCTTCGGGTAAAGACGTTGACAGGGCAGGTCTCGAACCTGTTCCAGTCAGTGCTGTTCAGCCTCAGCGCTGTGCCACCTGCTCAGACCGGGTAACAGGTGCACTGTGAGCCCACAAGTCACGCAGGATTCCTGGCGCTATTGTAATGCACACCTCTGAAACAATGTGTATTTTTCTCTGTTTGCTTTCCTCTCCCTGTGTGGAACTGACTCCGTCATGTTGTTCCCTGTGATCTGCAGGAGCAGGGTTATTTTTAGGTGTACCTGCCTAGCCCGGTGTGTAAACAGCAGACAGAAGCCCCAGAGCTCATCAGGCTCATCAGTTCACACCTTCACTTTCGATTTCTTGGAAATGAGATCATTTCCTTCTTTCTTACGTGTCTGTGGAGTGCTTTGTTTGAAACAAATGTTGCCTCTTAAATTAAAGTAAGGATGTGTGCTGGACACATTTTCTTTCTAAATCTTATTTTACAAAAAAGCCCAGTGAGATCAGGGTAAAAGCAGTGTACAGTGCAGTAAATCCCAGTGCGATCAGGGTAAAAGCACAGTACAGTGCTGTAAATCACAGTGGGATCAGGGTAAAAGCACAGTACAGTGCAGTAAATCACAGTGCGATCAGAGTAAAAGCTCAGAGTAAAAAGCCCGGTGAGATACAGTACAAACTGTGCGGGAACCGAAACGTCAGTACAGAGCACAAGCAATCTTGCTTTACTGGGGCAAAATGTTGGGCTGTTAGTAAGGAGATACTCTTCGTGTTTTAAAGGAAACCTAAACCTTTCAGACTACACAGCGTGACCTGGTCGTGCTGCACTTTTGACTTTCTTAATGTACCAGAGATGTGAACTTATGGGCGGGGAGACTGCGGTCAGTCCGGGAGCTACAACCCGGTCGCTTCCTGTACTCCTGTACTCGGGCCAGCAGCGTTTACTGACACGAGCCGCACTCGGTAAGTCTCTAACTTTCTGTCCTGTCACTCATCGACCGCAGATCGGTCCGGTTCGGAGTTCGGTTGCGCCCAAGAGCTGTGGGGTTCAGCGGGGTTCTGAGAAGAGGTTCTGGTCTCGGCTCACTGGGCTGGACGCCACGAAGTCCCCGTCTCTAAGACGCAGAGCGGGTCGTGTTTTCTAAGTCACGTCAAGGGCGAACGAACAGTTGAAACGCAGCGACTGTAAAGGAAAAGGAAAGACGAAAGAGGAAAGCTAAACGATCTACGAATATTTATCGACCGAGCGGTTGAATAATAATTTTTAAAAACGGGTTCTGCTGTGTTCCACGAACACGACATTACGTGCACGGGGTATGCGGGGCTTTACTGTGTCGGGATTTTGTGTGCGACAAGACGCCTGTCTGATCTGATATCTGTCTGTTATCTCCCGTCGGAGCGCCGCTAGCGTTGTCCCCGTTGTCTACAGGCCGTGCCTGTCCCATGCTCCCACCACCCTTTGCGTAAACCCTCAGGTCTCGGTTACAGTGACCTCCTGCCCCAGTTTCGTCAGAAGCTCATCTCGACATCCGTGCGGTTTAGGTGCTTGGAAACGAGCAATTCGAGCAACAGGCGAGGCAAGGAGAGCTCCTGCACCAGGTACCCCTCAGGCCCCCAGCCAGGTGTGCAGTTCGCTGTTCGGCACTGAGTCGCCCCGCAATCCCTCCTTCTGCCCCAGGTGGGGGCGCCACGGTCGGGCGGGTGGGGCCAAAACCCTCCGCGCCTGCCCAGTCCTCACCCTGACGCCCCCGGCGTGCAGTTTCCCCAGGCCGGCATGGGCGACTTCGAGGAGATCACCGAGGACGAGGTGAGCGAGATCCGCAGGGCTCTGGAGGACGAGACCCTGGCTGGCGCCGCCGCCAAGATCCAGGCCTACCTGTCCGCGCTGGAGCAGGTGGAGCTGAGCGTGGCCATCACCGGCGAGTCCGGCTCCGGGAAGTCCACCTTCGTCAACGCCTTCCGCGGGCTGGGCGACGAGGACGAGGGCTCCGCCCCCACCGGCGTGGTGGAGACCACCATGGAGCCCACCGCTTACCCCCACCCCAAGCACCCCAGGGTGACGGTCTGGGACCTGCCGGGCATCGGGACGCCCACCTTCAAGGCCGACGAGTACCTGCAGCAGGTGGGGTTCGAGAAGTACGACTTCTTCATCATCATCGCCTGCGACCGCTTCAAGTCCTGCAACGTGCAGCTGGCCACACACATCCAGCGGATGAGGAAGAAGTTCTACTTCGTCCGCTCCAAGATCGACGACAACCTCCGGGCGGAGAGCCGGAAGAAGGGCTTCAGCCAGGACAAGACCCTGGAGGTTATCAGGCAAGACTGCATCAGGGGTGAGTTCAGGGGTTAATAGGAGGGGCTTGTATCTTCCCAAAGGCTCAGCCAGTAAAATCCCTCGCTCTGAGCAGTAGATGCTGACTCTGCTGTGGTCCTGCAGTGCTGTCAGTGAGAGCTGCGTCTCTCCTCCAGTGGATGGAGACTCTGCTGTGGTCCTGCAGTGCTGTCAGTGAGAGCTGTGTCTCTCCTCCAGTGGATGGAGACTCTGCTGTGGTCCTGCAGTGCTGTCAGTGAGAGCTGCGTCTCTCCTTCAGTGGATGGAGACTCTGCTGTGGTCCTGCAGTGCTGTCAGTGAGAGCTGTGTCTCTCCTCCAGTGGACGGAGACTCTGCTGTGGTCCTGCAGTGCTGTCAGTGAGAGCTGTGTCTCTCCTCCAGTGGACGGAGACTCTGCTGTGGTCCTGCAGTGCTGTCAGTGAGAGCTGTGTCTCTCCTCCAGTGGATGGAGACTCTGCTGTGGTCCTGCAGTGCTGTCAGAGAGCTGCGTCTCTGTGTCTTCATAGTTCCTTTGTAAACTTCTGCTTTACTATAACACTTTAGTTCCTTTTAATTTGTTTACATTAAGGATTTAGCTTTGCAATGTTCCAACTGAACAGGAAAAAATCCTAAACCTTAGGAAATATTCCACAGAAGTGGAAGTGTGTCCTTGAGAATGGGAGCAAAGGCCTGTAGGCTCCACAGGCTGGCTGTGTCGCTCGGCTCTTCTGTTTGCTTGAAAGCTGGTTGTCTGTCAAAGGTCTGGAGGAGCACGGCCTGAAGGCGCCCAGCGTCTTCCTCATCTCCGGCCACGACCTGGGGAAGTATGACTTCCCACTGCTGGAGGAGACCCTGGAGCAGGAGCTGCCCAAGCACAAGAGACACGTGCTGCTGCTCGCCCTGCCCAACGTCACCCTGGAGATCAACCAGCGCAAGCGCAAAGCCCTGCAGGCCGGCATCTGGAAGCTGGCCATGCTGTCCTGCGTCGTGGCCACCGTGCCCATCCCCGGCCTGTCGGTGGTGGTGGACGTCGCCATCCTGGTGTGCGAGATCCAGCGGTACTACGAGACCTTCGGGCTGGACGAGCAGTCCCTGAGCAGCCTGGCCGAGAGGGTGGGCAAGCCGGTGGAGGAGCTGAAGGCTGTGGTCAAGTCCCCGCTGAACAAGGAGATATCCGCCGACGTGGTCATTAAGATGCTGACCAAGTTCGCCGGCGGAGGGCTGATGCTGTTGGAGTACTGGGTCAGCACCATCCCCGTCTTCGGGTCCATGACGGCCGGCGGGATCTCGTTCGCCACCACCTACCACATGTTGAAGAGCTGCCTGACCGAGCTGGCGGACGACGCCCAAAACGTGCTGATGACGGCCCTGGAGTCGGAGGTGTGAAACGCAGCAGGAGTGACATCACGGCTCCTCTTGATCCGGGGGGGCTGAGCTGCTGTAGCTATTGGCTGGGGGTCTGAAGGGGGTGTGGCAGCGTTATTCTGCAGACTGGCCGTGGTGTGCTGAGATTGTTATTCACCAGCTGAAAACGAACAGCAGTGAGTTTTCCAAAGTGCTCTTAAAATATTGCCTCATGCGATGGTGTTCCAGGCCTTGTGATGTCACAGCGGGTCAGAGGAACCTCTGATGTCATAGGGGTGTGCCATGACATCATAGCTTCTCTCATTGGATCCTACATCAAATTACATAGATGAAATGAAAAAAAAACAGAAATGAAATGACTAAATGACGTTTATAATTCTCCTGTGATAATATTCTCTCCTAGTCGTCGTTCTCTCCTCGCCTACTCGGGCTCTAGTTTTTTGGGGCATAAGGGCCGATGTATTAATGCATGATGTCATGATGTTTTTTTAAGCAAATTATATTCCAAATAATATTGTTGGATAAAATGAAAGCAGTGACTTCTGTTTTGATCTTTGCTCTTAAAAGTCTTTAGAATAGAGCTGTTGGTGTGTGATCTTTGTGTACTTTGTGTTACTTGTGAGTAATAGGAAAACTCAAGTATCTCTACTTTAATATCCTTAAACAAAACAAATAAAAGTAAATATCTGCAAAGGAATATGAGGAAAGAAGAAATAGCTTACAGCATTTAATGTCTTTTTAGATTAATAATACTCATGGAAGTGCTTGTCTGCTGCATTATTTGGAAAAGTGTTATGAGTTCTGTTTAAAAAACATGCATTATGAGAGGAATACAGTGAATTTTAAAGATGCAATTGATTTTTAAAAGTTTTGTACTTAAAGATTAAAGCAGGACATGTAGGCTTTAAGTGGAATATTATTTGTTCCTGTTGCTAATTTTAAAGTGCATAGTTATAATTATGTGCATTTGCAGGGATGTTGGGAAGATCAATATTTGTTGTATTCAAGCTCTTTGAAATAAAAGTTTAAATAAATGGGCACCTGTCTGTATTCTGCTTGCAGTGCTGTAGCTTATCTGCTGGAAAGCTGGGATGTTTCTGTTGAGGACCTTGAATACTTGTATACTCGTATCAGTTCCCCTTGTCAGAAGCCTGTCAGTGTGAGACACTCCCTTCAGACTGAAGAGACTCAGTTCCCCCAGCCAGTCAGTGTGGGACACTCCCTTCAGACTGAAGAGACTCAGTTACTCCAACCTGTCAGTGCGGGACACTTCAGCCCATCAGTGTCGGACACTCTCTTCAGCCCTGAAATGTATCAGTCGTTCTGTAAAATGGTGACCACAGTTTTATTTACACAAGAATACTTACAAGAGAGAGGCTATTCAGCCCAGCCAGCCTGCTGGTTTTCTGCAAAGATAATGGATCCCAGGATCTCATCCTGCTGTTTCTTCAAATACGTTAAGGTCCCGGGTTCAAGCTGGCTGGACTACGTGTTCTTCACTCCCATGTACCCTTTGTGTAAAGATCCCATCCAGCTGTTTCTTGAAGCCAGCCAGGCTATTGGCTTCAACAGCATTGGTGGGCAGCTTGTTCCACCCTCCCACCCCCCTTACTGTAAAGAAGTGGCTCCTGTTCTTGGTTTTAAATGCACTTCCCTGTCGATTCTACTTGTGTGCTCTGCTGGGTGTTTCACTGTTCATTCTGAAGAAACCAGCTAGTTTGATTTTGGCAGTGCCCTTGAGAATGTTGACCTATATCTCTTAGAATTATACACGACTGGGTTAAACACTCAGTGTCCTTTGGTCTAGACTGAACAGGTTTAGCTCCTTTAACTCGTCCGTATACAATACCAGGAATTATTCTTGTCCCTCTTCTCTGAATTCTAAGGCTGCAAAATCATTTTGCGGTGTGTTGACCAAAACTGCCTACAGCAGCCTAGAACAAGTCTTCCTTATGTGTTGGAGATCTTGAGCATAAGCTTCCCTGGACATAAAATCCACACCGTTTTCCATCAGCCCAAGAGCTCACCTTGTTTTATTTCATCTCCACATTGTTGTTCACGTCAGAGAAGCAGAAACTCAGAAATCATATTAAATACAAATGTAATCAAGGGCTGTATGAATCATAGGTACACAAATGAGTATGACATGGTCCTCTGCACCCTGACTCTGTGCTCGTGTGCGAGTCTCAGGACAGTGGTGTGCCAGAAGAGGGACAGTTCACTATAACAATCACACAATCACGGAGGCATGTTTCATACTGTTATTCCACAGATACTGAACTCCACTTGAAATGCGAACGCAGTTGGCTTTACTGCACTCAATGGGTGGTATTTAAATTATTCACATTCACATGGCTCTGGGGTCCCCATGAGAGTCCCCCCAAACTTTCTCTGAAAACACCAGAATCATCCGCCTGTCTTGTGGTTCCAGATGGCCCCTGGGCTCCGAGCCTTAACACACCCCACTGTCCTCCTCTCCCCAGTGGGACAGTCCATTAACACACCCCACAGTCCTCCTCTCCCCAGTGGGACAGTCCATTAACACACCCCACTGTCCCTCGCTCCCCAGTGGGACAGTCCATTAACACACCCCACTGTCCCTCTCTCCCCAGTGGGACAGTCCATTAACACACCCCACTGTCCCTCTCTCCCCAGTGGGACAGTCCATTAACACACCCCACTGTCCTCCTCTCCCCAGTGGGACAGTCCATTAACACACCCCACTGTCCTCTTCTCCCCAGTGGGACAGCCAGTCCACTGCGACCATCTGGTTCCCACCCATCAGCCTCCAAAAGACAAATGGAGCCCGTTTCCACGGTGACCGCCTCCATTGCCGGGACACCAGTCGTCGGGGGCGAGGAAGTCTAGGACAGCAGCCGGCTGTACTCCGAGAGCGCGGAGGACTTCTTCACCCCATCCCAGATCCGAGCGGCGTAGTGGAACCTGCCGGGACACCAGGCACAGCATCACATGACAGTTCAGAGCCCTTATTTCCACACCTGTCTCTTCAGCATGCACAGCTGGCATGGACAGAGCCAGGGTATGGACTCTGCAAATTCCTATCAACCCATCCTGTATCGGAAAGGTACTAATTCACAGGAATGGTCACGACCACCTGGAGCACATCCCAGCATCACAGGGCTCAAGGCAGGATCGCACCCTGGATGAGACACTCTAGTCCCAGCCTTGAGCATACACAAATACAATATAGAGGCACTAATTAGTGCCATTTCTTTTCCAAGAGCCTGCTCAGGCAGATCACCTGATGGCATCACTAAAGCATTCAACCCGGCACATTCTTTGCTTTTCTACCAGTAGACAAGACTCTTTCTTTTTGGCCCATTTTCACAACAGGGGACTGACTTCCTCAGCTCTTTCCTGAGAGCTGTTGATGATCTAGGAAACACCAGACAGTCCCACACGACAAAGACCCGAGAGCTCAGAGCTGCAGCCTGAGCGCAGCCCTGCTCACACGCCCCCTCCCGTGGCGGCAAGGGGAACTGCAATGTCACCTGAATGAAAGTGTGGTTGTGAGGTGCAGACTGCTGCTGTGGGTATCTCAACACGCCTGAACAGACGTGGGGTCACAGCCAGGGCGACTGCTAATCTCCCAGCCTGGGGGAGGGCTTGTGACCTGGATGGGGGTTACAGTAGGATGTAACTCGCGGGAGCAGAATCAGGGCGAGGATGAGGAGGGGGCGAGCTCACCAGTTCTTCTCCGTGAGGATGGTGTGGGACAGCTGGCATCGCGGCATGGCCAGGACCTGGCTCCGCAGCTTGGCGACCAGCGAGGAGAAGCTGGGGTGCCCCCTGTACCCCGGCAGCAGGGAGAACAGGGGCGCAGTGCCGGAGCCTGGAGACACACACGGGCACAAGGGAGCAGCAGCGGTGTTTATCCGTTTGCATGTTTATTGAAGACCCAGCCGGTCTGGAAAGAGTCCGAGATCCCGGCCCCCCGGCCTCCCGCCCCCCCACACCGGTCCTCACCCGCCCTCGTCAGCGCGTCCTCCCCCTCGCTGTCCAGCACGGGCAGCAGGAAGAGGTTGACCTCCGTGTCCAGGTACGGTCTCTCCAGGCCAGGGAAGATATTGCAGTCCAGCATGGACAGGGTGCCTGGGGGGGCAGGGGTAGGGTTAGTTAGCGGCGCTTAACTCGGGGAATGAAACTCTACTGCGCTTCCTAAAAGAGGTGTTCAGATCCGGTGTGTGAAGAGCCTACTGTTACAGCTACTGCAGTTTTATAAAATAATACAATCAAGTTTATATAGCAGCTCAGATTTACACCCAACATGAAATCTTACAGACAGCTTGTGCAACACTCTCAATTATAAACACCTTCAACTCACAAAGAAAAAGGACTAAAAGTGCTTAGAATTTGTCCACGGCGACATCTCACAAGAGTAGTTTTCCTCTGTTTTTCATTGCTTCTAGTTTACAAACTGTAACAGACGGAATGCAGTTAATTAACTGCATCATTATGAAGGTAACTGTGGAACCGAAAGACTTTCTGGCCCCTGTTTCAGTGGCGTGACGGCGTCTCTGACAGAGCTGTCAGATGTGTCAGTCTGCCTGCAGAGGCAGACACTTAAAACCATAAAACCCATATCATTTTTTTCCTACTACGAGTTCCTCAGCAGCCCCAGCAAAGAAACACATGAAGCTCTGGGATAAATTGAAATGAACCCAGAAACTCACAAACTCGAGGTTCACAACCCAGGTCCAGGACAGACTCCGAAGTGCTTGCAGGCTTCTAGGTATCTTTAAGGTAGCAACACTAGAAGAGCTTGGAAAAGGTGGTATACCTGTCCAATGATGCCAATAACGACCTGATTTAGGGTGGTAAGCGTTGGGCTTGAGTTGGAACCCTGCAGACACACCAGTGCTCCAGGACTGGAGTTGGACAACCCTGTCACCGATGGCAGCAACATTACATAGAATTGGGCAGCACACACCACAGGCCGCCTAAGGCTAAAAGCACACTGTCTGCTGCTCTTTGACACACACGTCTCCTGGCCACACTCCGCCACTTCCTCCACCTGACAGGCTGACCTTTGAACTTCAGGTGAGAGTGCATCATCAGCCTGTCGATCACCATGTGCATCTTCTTCAGGTTCCGGGGGCAGAACTCGTCCCGCTTGGCCTTGTTCTGCAAGAACACTGCGGCGCAGGGGACGGGGGAGAGGCCACAATCAACAAACTGAATAAAACATCCAGTCCTGCGCGGCTCGGCGAAGCAACGGTCAGGGTACCGGACTCGCCACTGGAAGCACACAGGTTCGAATCCCAGACTGCAAACCCCCGAAAGGTACTGCAGTCAGACTGCTCTACCGCTCTGGACTGACAAGTCACTCAAACAGCCTGAAGCCCGAACAGCCCCAGGAGCTCGAGCAGACTGCTGGAGGAGTGGCTTGCTGGACAGGGCACACGATTCACAGATCTAGGAAGTGCTGACCATCGAAATGACCGAATCTCAGAGCTGACCGAACGCCCACATCCACACGGAGAGTAAACAGGCAGAAACCCAGCACAAACAGAACTAATACCCCCCCCCCCCCCCGGCCCCCTCCCGCCTCTTCTAACGCTGCTGGTCAGTCTGGGGGGACCAGAGCTCTGGCCTCGGCCCCGCGGGCCCTCACCCAGGTGGGGGTAGTACTCGCTGCCCTCCTCGGAGCCCGGGGGGCCGCTGGAGTCGTGGCTGGCGGACGGGGTGGACGGCTTCAGCATCTCGGCGGTCTGGAGGAACCTGCGGGCACGGGACGTCCCAGACCGGTCAAGCTCTGTTACGGCCATTAGCAGCGTCGGCACAGCGAGCGGCTCTCCGAGGCCGGCGGGCAGCGCACCTGTACAGGCTGAGGTCGGTGAACCAGTCCTGAACCACGACCACCACGTGGCACACCGTGTAGAGGAAGGCGGCGATCTGCAGGGACTGGGAGGGACAGGGAGAGAGAGAGAGAGAATGGGTCTTGGACAGGAAACACAATAACACAGCCAACGCGATCAAAACAGTCCCCCTACCGAAGAGTAACATCTCCGCCCGTCGCAGCCTCCAGAGTGCACACCTTCCCCACCTCGTACCATGTGATGGGGGAAGGACACACCTGCCCAGCCTCGCACCATGTGACAGGGTGGAAGGAAGGACACGCCTCATCCGACGACGGGCGACGAGGACACACCTGCATTTCCACGTATGTGTGCGGCAGGTTGTACTCGGGGGGCAGCTTGCGGTCGTTGTTGATGAGGTGGTCCAGGACCGAGGGGCTCAGGATGGGCTGCGGGAGAACAGAACAGCAGGCCGTCAGAACCAGAACCAGTGTCCACACTGAAGCCACCGAAGGCAAACCGAGAACACAGGGTGCTTTTCTGAGCAACTATCAAACAGGATACAGATGAGAGGAGCCTTTCGGTCCATTTTCCCTGTCTTCTGTTATTACAGTACGTCACTGAAGACAAACAGAAGAGATTTACAGCCTTGCTCCTGGAAGACAATTAGAAAGGAGGACAGCTAGTCCAGTGGTTCAGGTCCAGTCCTGTTACACCAGGAGGACAGCTGGTCCAGTGGTTCAGGTCCAGTCCTGTTACACCAGGAGGACAGCTGGTCCAGTGGTTCAGGTCCAGTCCTGTTACACCAGGAGGACAGCTGGTCCAGTGGTTCAGGTCCGGTCCTGTTACACCGGGAGGACAGCTGGCGGTCTGACCTGCGTGTCGAGGAAGATGACTCTCTCCTGGGTGATGAAGAAGTCGATGCCGCAGGTCTGGTTTCCCGCTCGCTCCTTGATCTCCTGGCTCTGCGCCCGGAACACGTAGGCCCTGCGGGACAGACAGAGCTGAGTGTCCGGCTGGGACAACGGGAAACCTCATCGCAGGACCTGCTCCCGCACCACAGCCACCCCCGGGGATCAGGGTCAGCAGGGCGCAAGTCCCGCTCAGCCCAGGTGGGCTCGGTGGGAAATCCACATCCCCGTTTTAATGCCGGATCCCCGAGAGCTGGTTTCAAAGGCATGAAGGAGGCTCCCCTCCGCTCCCAGGACAGGAGACCCTCCGGATCCGAGTCCGAAAGGCTTCTGTTCCCGGTTTCCACGAGTGACAGTGGAAACGGCCGCAGCGGGAAGGGGCGGGCTCGGGCCCAGCCCCTCGGATCGCGGGCGGCGGCTCACCTGGGGTCCTCCTCCGGCGCGCTGGCGGACAGCAGCGACATCACGGTGGACTTGCCCGTGCCCTGCAGCCCGATGACGCCCACCACCAGCATGTCCGTCTGGTCCCGCAGGTACTGCAACCCAGACAGCGGCGGTCAGTCGGGACCGCCCGCCGGCGCCCGGGGCAGAACACGCCACGGCACCCGCAGCGGCGCCGGCGCGCGGGCAGAGCCAGCTCCCCGAGCGGGACAGACACAGGGTCCCGCCCCTCAGTGGTCACGGCACTCATCGTTTTCAACCAGCCAAGCAACAGCTTTATCCAGCCGGAGCCTATCCCAGCAAGCACTGCAATGTGGGCACAACAGCGGGGACACAGTGGACAGGGCGCCAGTCCATCAGAGGGCACACACAGACACAAACACACTCTCATACCAGGGCCAAGTGTCCCAGAACCACCAGTATATCTCTACACTGTGGGAGCAAACCAGACCACCTGTAAGAAACCCAGACAAACATAGGGAGAACATACAAACTCCACACGGACAGCAACCCAGGATTTGAACCCAGGGCCTCAGTGCAGAGAGGAAGCAAAGTTTACCACTGCGCCACCATACTGCCATTAATGACGATTCATTAATGATTAATAACGGCTAAATACTGGGAGTGGCTTGGATTAACGACGGAGCACTGTCCACCATGCTGGTGAAGAAAAGACCGCGATCGGCGCCCTCACGGACCTCCATGGCGCTGTCACACCAGTTCATCTGGTCGTCCACCAGCTTCAGGCTGTGCTTCATCTTCTCCGGGGGGAGGAGCTTTGCCTGGCCAATCACGGCTGCAGGGAGAAGACACCAGCCAATGGGGATTGAGAGGGGAGGAGCCAGCGCAGCATGGCCGCGGGAGAGAGGATGGGGAGGACGGGGGGCTTCTGCACAGGGTGAGGAGGGGGGGGCGAGCCGAGCGAGGTGGCGAGGGGGGGGCACTCACGGTCCACAGAGCTGCTGGGCGCGGCCGAGCCCATGCCCCGGTTCTGGATCTGGTAGACCGGCTGCGTGGGGCGCTGGCCCTCCTTCTCCGCCTTGGGCCCGGAGCCCGCGGCCGGGGGGGCGCCGGCGCTGGCGCCGTCAGGGGGCGGCCCCGCCTTCCCCTCCTCCCGGGCCTTGATCAGGACGATGGGCTTCTCCAGGGGGGGGCCGCCGGCCGCGGCAGAGCTCTGGCTGGGCTTGGACTGGAGCTGGAGCAGGAGGACAAGGGCGTGAGCTCCCGAGATCCGATTCTGCCGACTGGGAATGGGCCAGCCGAACGGACTGCACACAGAACTCACCCTCTCCCCGGGGGGCTTGGCCAGGATAATGGGGGTCTTCTGCAGCACCAGGCCTGGGGGCTCCTCGCTCTCGTCCTGCAAGAGCAACACGAGAAGGGGTGGGTCCCACACTGCCAACACCCCCTGCCCCCCCAATAAGAGCGCCCGGTTCAGCAGAGCCGGGATTCAAAACGTTGAAGTCCCAAGTTCTCAGACTGGTTATTAAGCCTCCAAAACAAAATAAATTGACGGTATCGCACAATTTCACAAATTCCGCGTTAAGCACAGCATCGTGAACTGTGGGAAAGTACCGGATAGTCGCCATGTTATTGAGAGTTTGCACGAACTGTGACGTCAAGCGGCCCCTCCTGCTCACTAGTCACCGTGATGGACAAGCGGATGTCCAGGCTGCGCACAGACATTTCTCTGCAGGAATGATCTGCACGCAGAGTAAACAAGTAGACTGCATCTGGCAAAACCATCTCAAACCATCTCAGGGCGATTTTCTTATCGGATGAGGAGATGTATTCACAGGCCTGCTTCTTTACAGGGTAACTGCGCTGCTGCACCTCACCTGAAGTTTTGTCGTCTCGCTCTGAATCGCAGAACGTGGCGCTGCACAGACCTGGAAATTGTGTCCGTTTTGTGATGTGAACTGGAGGTTTTACACGTCACTGTGAACGTTTCAGTTTCACCGCGGTTTGAAACGCACTCATCCGCGCCGATCCCCTCTGACCCCGAGATATCAAAACAGCGTTGCAGCCCCCCTGCGGCCAGGTCACTCACCCTTCGCTCTCGGGGCATATACTCTCTCTCACGCCCCGGCCCGGACAGGTTCTGACCCGGCATCCCGGGCTCCCGGTCCCGTCGGCGCCTCCTCCTGCGCCCCGGCCCGTACATCCCGGGCTGGCTGTGTCCCGACTCCGACATGGCGGTCGGTATCCGCGCAGAGCACAGCGAACACGGATCAGGACCGCGAGGGAGGAGAGGGTGACTGAAGGAGGGACGGGGGCAGAGGGAACAGAGGGAGGAGGAGATTTTTAAATGCAGCCCTTCGCTAAGCTTTGCATCCATCGGTCCAACATCTCCTAATTCAGGGTTGCAGGAGAGCCCGAGTCTATCCCGGCAGGCAACGGGCACAAGGCAGGGCACACCCTGGCCAGGACACCAGTCCATCACAGGACACACGCACCCTGGCCAGGACACCAGTCCATCACAGGGCACACGCACCCTGGCCAGGACACCAGTCCATCACAGGGCACACGCACCCTGGCCAGGACACCAGTCCATCACAGGGCACACGCACCCTGGCCAGGACACCAGTCCATCACAGGGCACACGCACCCTGGCCAGGACACCAGTCCATCACAGGGCACACGCACCCTGGCCAGGACACCAGTCCATCACAGGGCACACGCACCCTGGCCAGGACACCAGTCCATCACAGGGCACACGCACCCTGGCCAGGACACCAGTCACAGACTCTCTCACACCAGGGCCAGTTTTCCCAGAAGCCAACTAACCCACCAGCATGTCTTTGGACTGAGGGAGGAAACTGGGGTACCCAGAGGAAACCCCTGTGAACATGGGGAGAACATGCACTCCACACAGACAGCACCCCAGGTCTGGAAGTGAACCCAGGGAGGCATAACAACGCTACCCAACCACAGCACTGCCAGCTCCTGCTTCCATCAACTGAAAGGGAAAAGTAAGCATAGCAGGGCAAACCTAGCAAGAAAAATTTTATTTGTGCTGCCATAATCTGAAACAAGGAGCTTTGTGTTTTGTAGGTGTGCTGCATTTGGAAGAGTTGAGTTCTGTCCTGTGACTCATGCATAAATCACCCAGAAACCACATCCCCAGCAAAGCGGCTACACAGCCTTGTAACAGGCGGCATTTCAACAACATTCCTGTAAATATCTGTGCAATGAACAGGATACAATCCACTGCTGGGAAGACATTCCCGGTAAGGGCACGGTAACGAATCGCCCAGCCCAAAAGCAACAAGTCGGCAGTTCAGTACAGTCCCACCCAAACTGATCTTGAAACGATTTTACAGGTGGGACTTAAATAAATAAATAGACATTGCGTGGCAGCTGCAGTGCCTGTTACTAATCTGAAAGAATAGCACAACTGTTACTTCAGGTATTTAAAGGTGGGACAATTTGAAAACGCGCCGTACTTGTTCATCCGGTACCTTAGTATACCTTGCTTACCTCAGTATCTGGGACTTCAAATTGTTTAATGGCTGATGAAAATATAAACTGCTCAGAGATATGAGCCCGTCCAGATTTAGAGCCGTTCTAATGCCATAGAAACACGTTCAGAAAACTCGGCTTCAACGTCAGTATTTCACTACAGGAATTCAATTTAAAAAAAAGCAAGGCGCCTGATTTAACTGTCCCCTCTCGGAAAACCGTCCTTCGAGATGAAATCAACGTTGCTGCTTTTAAATA
Organism: Lepisosteus platostomus; assembly: GCF_059453375.1. Lineage (NCBI taxonomy): Eukaryota > Metazoa > Chordata > Actinopteri > Semionotiformes > Lepisosteidae > Lepisosteus > Lepisosteus platostomus. The sequence continues at coordinate 14,961,262 of NC_142636.1, read as the reverse complement.
AAAACTCACCTCTAATTTCTCCCACAGAGCGACACCCGAGCAAAACCAGTAGAGACGCCCGGTCCGTCCTTATTCGACACCCGCCGGAAACACTCGCGTGAATTTAGGTTCCGGAAGCGGACAAAGCGAACGTTATTTTCCCAGGCAAGACCTTGAAAATGTACAATTGGCAGCGTTATTGATCTCAAACGCAAACCCTTAACGCTAAAAGCTATAAATGTATAAATAATGTAATGTCATACCTCAATTATTTAAATGACCGGGCTGTAATACATACAATTTCAAAAGTAATATTTATGTCGAATTCTTTATTATCACCTTGACATACAAAATATATTATGAATAAAGAGTTCAAGAACAGAACACCAAACTCCCACCCAGGACTTGAAACTCTTTTGAATTGCATCCGTGGAAGAGAACATTATTACTTGTTGAACGTTTTTATCCGAAGCTACTTACGTCAAAGGCCATTTACAGAGCTGGGTAGTTTTACTAGACTACAGAAGCCCCTCGTGTGGGATCGGAACCCACAGCCTGTCAGGAATGTGCCAGAACCCTGGGCACTGCTGTCTACGCGCCCCACATCACGCCCTGCCGCACCCCGACCACCTGAATAAACTCCATCTTGTTGATAACGTGTAGCTGACATTAAATACACCCACACCACATCGAGTTTTAGGGGAAAATATGATCATAGTTCTTATAAATAGCCTCTTAAGAGTGTATGGTCCTCCTCTGTGTTCAGTGCTCCCTTTAGCCACAGCAGCAGAAATAGCGTTAACAGCTGACAAAACTTTTTTTTTTTTTAAACGTGGGTGCTGTTTTGAGGCCACAGCGCCGAGGGATGGAGGAGCGGGGGCTTGTGGGAGATGTAGTTCCTGCCCGGCCTTCGCCGCCCCTCCGCGAGCGTACTGAATTCCGGGAAGTGAGCGGCTTTCAGACCCGAGCCAGGGAGCGCACCGCCGGAGCCCGGGCGCTCTGCTTTTGTGCCAGCGAGATCCGGACACGCGTGGCCGTGGCGAGCCGTGGAACGCGAACTGGAACTCGAGAGGGGGACCCGAGAAACCGCGAGTACGGCCGGCGCTGCCTGCATGCGCTTTTTATACCCAGGTATGGAGGGGTCACCACTGAGCCCCTCGCTACTTTGTTTTGAGCCCCGCGGTGTCGATACGATTTTGAATTTCAGATTTTATTTCAGGCTGTTGGCTGCTGGGGACGCCTTTTTTTTTTCTACCGAAGTTGCGTGGGACGTTTTCTTGAGTGGAAACATTTCGCTGATATAAGCGAATAATATTTATAGGTGTAGACGCGTTTGCTTGTTCGTCGTGTTGCATGGTTGTTGTTTTAGTTGTTGTTGTTTTTAATTTTAAAACTTCTTTTTTTTTTAACGGGATCTGTTGAGATCCAGTCGCTTTTGCTCATGGCGTGAAAAAGCTGCCTTTATTTTCTGCACGGCGCGGAACCTCTCTCCGGAGAAGGGGGCGCGGGATGGGTTTTTCTGAGGGACCGCTAAAGAAACTGTTCGAAGAAAGTGGGAAAAGTCGAACCGCGGGAGCTTTTTTGAGAGTCTCTTTTTAAAAAAAATAATAATTTAAGTTGAGCTCTAAGCGACTCTAAGTGAGTTTTGCTTTCAGTTTCTCAAATGATCAGCGCGAATCGACCCCAGAGTTGTGCGGGGAAGTGGATCAAATACGTAAAGATTAAATACGCATCGCGTAGTACTGCCTTTCTGTTGTGCAGAACCAGGCACTGCAGTTATACGATGGGCTGCTCGTATCTTAAAACCTGCGGCTGATTTAAAGAATCGCGGAGAACCCGCTGGTGGACAAGAGCTGTGCCAGTTTGGTCATTATCACACCGCGCTGGACAGTGAGGTTTGTTCATTATCGCACCGCACTGGCCAGTGAGGTTTGGTCATTATCGCACCGCGCTGGACAGTGAGGTTTGGTCATTATCGCACCGCACTGGCCAGTGAGGTTTGGTCATTATCGCACCGCACTGGCCAGTGAGGTTTGGTCATTATCGCACCGCGCTGGACAGTGAGGTTTGGTCATTATCGCACCGCACTGGCCAGTGAGGTTTGGTCATTATCGCACCGCGCTGGACAGTGAGGTTTGGTCATTATCGCACCGCGCTGGCCAGTGAGGTTTGGTCATTATCGCACCGCGCTGGACAGTGAGGTTTGGTCATCAACACACCACGCTGGACAGCGAAGTTTGGTCATTAAACTAGCATACAGGGCAGTGGAATGTGGTCATTATCGCACCGCGCTGGACAGGGCAGTTTGGCATTTGGCACATCATTGACATCCATCCATTTCCTAATTGCTGAGCCCAGTTCAGGGTCGTGGGGCAGCAGGCAACAGGAACAAGGCAGGACACGCCCTGGACAGGACGCTAGTGTATCACAGGACACACACACTCACACCTGGGCCAAGTTTCCCAGAAGACAGTTAACCCACCAGCATGTCTCTGGGCTGTGGGAGGAAACCCAAGTGAACCTGGAGAAAACATGCAGACTCCACACAGACAGCACCCCAGGCACTGACCCCTGGAGCCCAGCGCTGTGTAGTAGCCGCAGCGCCACAACTCTGGCCATCACTGACCCGCGCGACTGGTAACGTCATCGCCCCCCGCCGTATCCGGACACGGGACTGAGTGAAGCCGATGGATGGTGCAGGGCTTGTCCGAGCGGTTTTCAGGCAGGGGTCGAAGGTCGCGGAAGCAGGGCGCACCCCCCCCTGACGCCTCCTTCCTTTCAGGTGCCCGTGCCGGAGCAGAGGTCCCAGTCCGCTGCCGATTCCCAGAGTCCTGCCGGGGCAGGCATGCTGGGGCTGGGAGACGCGGTCACCTGCTGCGCCCCGCACTGCCCCAACTCCGCCCGCCCCCCGGGGGGCGCCCCCGACCCCCTCCTGCACCCCTTCCCCCCGCGGGGCTCCCGGCTGTTCCAGCTGTGGGAGGGCATGGTGGGGCGCGCCCCCCTGCCCCCGCAGCCCCGGCTCTGCTCCCTGCACTTCACGCCGGACCAGTGGGAGGCGCGCCGCCGCGACGCCGGCCTGGGCCCCGCGAGGAGGAGGCTGAAGAAGAGCGCGCTGCCCTCCCGCTTCTTCGACAGCGACGGCGAGGAGTACGAGATGGTAACCGCGCCGCGCCGGGTCGCTCGGGGGCCGATGGGTGGGCGGGCCGGTCGAGCGATTGATGTGTTGGCAGGGTGACTTGATGGGCTGATCTACTGATAGACTGATGTACTGGTGGGCCGATGGGGAAATAGATTGACGGATGGATGAGCTGGTTGGCGGCTCCACAAGCCTGCTCTGGCAGGTCCTCAGCATCCCAGTTAAACAATCAGCCTCTCCAGTTAGGCTGTGTTAGTGACATCTCGATCCAGCAGAACTAGACCGAGCACTGTTAGGTACGTTCCCAATGGAGCAGACACGCAGAGAATGCATGGATTTTTCCTTTCGCCTCGCTCCTCCCTGCTTCCTCCCAGGCCCCGGCCGGGAAGCGCTCGTGTCCGCGGCCGACGGTCAGCGATCAGCGCTCTGTCCCTCTCGTCCTCTGCAGGTGCCGATCACCGTCCCGGACAGCCCGGAAGAGGACAGCACCAGGGCCGCTGGGCTGGACGATTCTCCAGTGAGTCGCGCTCGGGCTGTTTACTGTGCTGTTGGAAAGGTCGTGGCTGGGCTTCTCAAGTGTTCCTACAGCCATTCTCCTCCCTTACAAAAAATATACACGTGGTGTAGCGTGGTAAAAACACAGTGAGATCAGGGTGAAAACATAGTACAGAGCAGTAAAGCCCAGTGAATTCAGGGTAAAAACACAGTACAGTGCAGTAAAGCCCAGTGAGATCAGGGTAAAAACACAGTACAGAGCAGTAAATCCCAGTGAGATCAGGGTGAAAGCACAGTCACAGTGCAGTAAATCCCAGTGAGATCAGGGTGAAAGCACAGTACAGTGCAGTAAATCCCAGTGAGATCAGGGTGAAAGCACAGTCACAGTGCAGTAAATCCCAGTGAGATCAGGGTGAAAGCACAGTACAATGCCATAATGGGAAGTTATGGTAAGAGCCCATTAATACTGACTGAATATGAGAACCCACAGCAGAGCAGAGTAAAGGTAAAAAGGAAAAATGAGTAAAAAATTAAACTTCTAGTATATGTTCATCACCCATGCATGTGAATTTTGGACCAAGGCGGTGAGCTTGGTTTCTTACCAGCATCACAAAAACCCTCAACTCTCCCGACTCATGGAAATCATTTCCTTGTTCCGCGCAGGCAGATTGTGAGCCAGCTGCACCGCAAGGCTCGGGGGTCCTGGCTCCAGCTGACGATGGGGACCCCCGGACCGGGCTGGCCAGCCAGAGCGCCCCGGGCCGGAGCGTGCCGGGAGACGACACGCACCACGAGCCGTCATCCCCACAGGGCTCGGGGCTCCTCGCCGCCGACGACGGCGACATCTGGAGCGAGCTGGACGAGCTCCTCAGTCCCCAGAGCCAGATGCTTGCCGACGGCGAAGATTCCCGCGCTCTGGATCCGGAGTCCTGGCCCAGCAAGTCCTTGTCTCCCTGGCTCCTGGCTCCCGCCGACGACATCTGGACCGAGCTGGACGAGCTCTTCAGCCGCCAGAGCCAGATGTTTGCGGAGGACGAGGACTCCGGCACCACCGACCCAGAGGTCGGGCCCGGCGAGAGTTCGTCCGTGCGCCCCGACTGCGAGCCGGCCTCGCCGCGAGGCTCGGGGGTCCTCTCTGCCGCCCGCGCCGACGAGCCCCGGCTGGGGCCGGACCCCCCCTCCGCTCCGCAGGGCCAGGCCGGCGCCGAAGACAGGAAGCACTGCGCTGCCCGCCCTGCGGATCCAGAGGAGCGGCCCGGGGAGACATCGCTTGCGCACCCAGATTGCGAGCCGGACTCCGGGGTCCGCCAGCCTGCGTCCGACGGCGAGGACGTCAAGATGAGTCCGGACCAGACGAGTCCGGACCGCACCACCGCCGCGGGCACGGAGCACTACACATCGACAGACAGCCCCCCGGGGGCACCGGACAGCGGAGGGCCGCGGGGGGGCCGCGCGCCGGCCAAGGACAGGGCTCGGAAGACAAGCAGACTCCGGTGTCACTTCTGCGGGGCCACGTTCCCCAGGGCCCACCACCTGGGGTCCCACCTGCGGGCCCACCGCGCCCTCCCGCTCCGCTGCGGGCTCTGCGGGCTCCAGGCCCCGAGCTACTGGAAGCTCAACCTGCACTTGGAGCAGCACGGAGAGGGGCCAGGGGCCGAGGCTGAGGTGACGTCGTCGGCGAGGCCCGCCGCGCCGGCCCGCTCTCCCGCCGGCTCCCCGCGCTCCCGGAGCCGGAGCCCCGCGGAGGGCATCCCGCAGCGCGCGTCCGCGGACAGCTCCACAGAGCCGGCCCGGGCCAGGAGCAGGGGGGCGCCCAGGGGCCTGGCGGGCAGTCTCGCGGGGAAGAAGGGCGCCCACGGGTGTCACTTCTGCGGAGCCACCTTCTCCAAGGCCGAGAACCTGGGCTCGCACCTGCGGGCCCACCGCGCCCTCCCGCTCCGCTGCGAGCACTGCGGGCTCCGGGCCCCCAGCCTCTGGAAGCTCAACCAGCACCTGCAGGGGCCCCAGACAGGAGGGCCCCCCCCCAGCGGGGGCCGGCGGGCCGCCTGCAGCGCCGGGGCGGAGGCCCAGCCCTGGGCGGCGCCCGAGCGGCGCGCGTCGGCGGGGGAGCGCGGGGCGAGCGGAGATCTGCCCGGGAATTCGGCTCCGAGGAAGGCGGGGTGCAGGTGTCACTTCTGCGGAGCCGTCTTCAGCAGAGCCGAGAACCTGGGCTCCCACCTGCGGGCCCACCGCGCCCTCCCGCTCGGGTGCGAGCTCTGCGGGCTCCGGGCCCCCAGCCTCTGGAAGCTCAACCAGCACCTGCTGACCCACGGGGCGGACGAGCCCTCGCCCGCTGGGGCTGGGACCGGCACGCCCCAGGCGGGGCGCCCCTCGGGGCCCCAGAGGCAGACGGGCGCCGCGCCCCGCGGGCTTGCCGGCCGCCCCCCGGAGGAAGCGGATTCCAGCACGAGGGCTCCGGGCCTCGCCAACGGAGGACCGGCCCGGAAGAGGGCCAGCGCCAGGTGTAACTTCTGCGGCGCGGGCCACTCCAGCCCGCTGGGCCTGAGGGCGCACCTGCAGGTGCATCGCGCCCTGCCGCTGCTCTGCCGGCGCTGCGGGTTCGAGGCCGGGGACCACTGGGGTCTCAACCGCCACCTGAGGAGGCACCGGAAGGGGGAGTCTCTCCCCAGCGGCGGCGCCGACTCCACGGGCCCGCGGGCCCGGCCCCCCGAGGCGGCGCTGTCCTGTCCGGACTGCGGCAGGGCGTTCCGGACCCCCTTCTGGCTCGCCATGCACTCGCAGGCCCACCTGCCCAGCTGGCAGGAAGCGCAGAAGAGGGCGCTGATCCGGAGGAAGGCTGCGTCCGGCGGGGGCTCGCCCATCCTGCTGGGGAGCTTCTCCGTCCTCAACCGGGTCCCTCTCTTCCGCTCGGGCGCCCCAGAGTCCCAAGAGCGGGGCCCCCTGTCCTTCCCGCCCGACCCCCCCCCCCCGCAGCCCCGCCATCCTGAGAATGAGCTCGGACAGCCAGGTGGGAGGACCGAAGCCCCAGCTGCCCCGACTCCACCGGAGACCCCTGAGCCGGACGGGTTTTCCACCCACGATCCACGGAGCTCCACAGAAACATCCAGACCCCCTCCCCGGGAGTCCTCTCCGCCCCAGGACCCGGAGGCACAAGCCCCAGGAAAGATCCTCCTGCTGGATCCCGGCTTCCTCGGGAGACCGGACCAGCCGGCCCCGGGGGGCCACGCCTTCGTCAAGCAGGCCTACCTGTCGGAGCGCGAGCGGGCTTCGGCGGCGCCTCTGACCCCCCTGGGAGACTCCGGCACGGATGACCCTCCGGACCGCAGCGGGCCCCGGGAGCCGGCGGGCTCATCCGGCCGGGCTGCGCCCCGGGCCCCAGCGCGGCGCCCCTGCCCGGACTGCGGCGCCCTCTTCACCGTGCCCTGCTCCCTGGCGCTGCACTGGCGCCGGCGGCCGCGGCGGCCCCGGCGCCACGCCTGCTGGTGCGGCCTGTCCTGCCCCGGCCTGCTCCGGCTGCTCCGGCACCAGCTGGCGCACGTCCGGGACGCCAACTACATCTGCTGCGGCTGCGGCCAGGCGGTGCGGGGCGGCGCCCGGCTGGTCAGGCACTGGCGCAGGCACGGCCCCCCGGGGGCGCCCCTGACCTGCGTGTGCGGGGTCGCCTTCAAGAGGATCTCCAGCTTCGTGTGGCACCTGCTGAGAAACGCGGGAGGGTCCCCCGGCGGCCCCGGTCAGGGCACCCCTTTTCTAGCCAACCAGCGCTGACCGCTAGAGACACCCCAGCTAGAAAACGGATTGAATTCAGACACACTTTAATGACCTTTGCGTATCGCATTTTGCAAATGTTTTCCTGCGATATACCATGGTAAAAGCAATAAAGTACAGTACAGAGCAATAAAGCCCAGTGAGATCGGGGTAAAAGCACAGTACAGTGCAGTAAAGCCCAGTGAGATCAGGGTGAAAACACAGTACGGTGCAGTAAATCATAGTGAGATCAGGGTAAAAGCACAGTATGGTGCCGTAAAGCCCAGTGAGATCGGGGTAAAAGCACAGTACAGAGGCAGTATAGCCCAGTGAGATCAGGGTAGAAGCACAGTACAGTGCAGTGAAATCCAGTGAGATCAGGGTAGAAGCAAGGTATGCTGCAGTAAAGTCCAATGAGACCAGGGTAAAGGCACAGAGAAATTTGGTTAATTAAAGCATGATATAAATGTGGGGAATTTATGACCATGTAAATGCGTTATGCTTTCATGGTGAAACTGTGTTGTAAATTGCAGAATTACCATGATTACTTTTCACATGGTTATTTCTGCACTAATAAGTATACATGTTTTAGATACTTATTGTATATGATGTATATTCGACCTGCTATACTATATGACTGTATTAGCTATACAGTGTCTGTATTGTGATCTGTTACTGAGCAGATGGATACAGGAGTGCTGGCTTTAACACAGAGCACAGGCAGTGACTCTTCATGTTGCAGCCCTGTGTTGTCCGACTCTTGTGAAGGTCTCACGACTGGCCTGGTGTAGTCGCAGGTTGAGCTCTGAGGTTCCAGGTTTGAGGCCTGGGTCACCTCGCTGTCCGTCTGTGACCCGGTGTCCCCAAGCGGCAACACCCCTCCAGCCGAGTGAAGGGTGGGGTGAGTTGGGGACCCCCTGTGGGCTCTCGGGGTCAGGTCTGGAGCTGAGCAGGCTATTCTGGAAACAGGGGCGAAGATGGCAAAATAACACGGGTTCGCAAATCAGTTGAGCTCAAGCCCATGCAGTAGAAGGGACATGCATTGTATCTCAGCCATGTCCTGATAGCTTGGATTTTCCCAGTTCTGCTCCATGGAAACTCTGTGCCAACTAAACCATGTTTGTTTGGTTCATTAAGCTCTTTAACTGAACCATGTTTTTGTAGTTTTAAAGTCGGTTCAGATCTTCAGCAGCAGAGTGAGGTTAGGAATTGGCTTGAACCCTGTGCCAGGGGCTGAATACCAGCTGTCTTCTCCATATGCTTCAGGGACTTGGCTGAATGTCACATTCCAACACAGAGAAAACCTGCGTGTTGAACGGGGTGGGTCTCACTGATGAAAATAAAAGCTGTTTAGGAAACTATAGGGGAGCAACGATTTTAAACCAAGACAGAACTAAGTTCTGCTCATTCTATTTCTTGGAAATGACACACAGAAAAGAGTCCTGAGTGCAGGAACCAGCTAAAAACAGTTGGTTTGGTTAAGGGTTCTAATCGATGAAGTGTTGGACTGAAGACACAGGGGCACTTCAGGAGCAGGACTGGGAAACTTGATTTGTAGAATTGCTGGGATGCTGCGCAGGACGCCGCGGTCAGGTTCTCTAACAGCCCGTAGCGCAGAGGTAGTAGCTCAGAAAGAGCTGCGCTCCAGACGGCGCTGCGCCGGAAATGGATCCGCGGAGGAGAGCAGGAGGATGTGGTCATGTTGGGGCAGAATTAAAGTGGAACATCTGAATCTTAAAAATAGGAAATAGGAAATATAGGAAATAGAAAATAGATTTTTTTTTTGTACATATTGCAGAAATGTTTTTTTTTTAAATTGAGACAAATGTCTACAGAGGGGTGCAGGGGTCAGCATTGCTGCCTTGCAGCGCTGGGGCCCTGGGTTCAATCCCTGTCTGTGTGGAGTCTGCATGTTCTCCCCACGTTCTCGTGGGTCTCCTCCAGGTGCTCCAGTTTCCTCCCACAGTCCAGAGACATGCTGCTGGTTTTAATTGGCCTGGGTGTCTGTGTGTGCCCAGTGATGGACTGGCGTCCCCATCCAGGGTGTACCCCAACTTGCGCCTTTTGCTTCACAGCTTCCCTGCGCCCCTGTACTGGATAAGCGGATCCAGGAAAATGGATGGGGGTTCAGACAGATTGATTCCTTTATTTATTTAATTCCTTAATTCCTCTGTTTGTCAATGCATTTGTCTCTAGGTCACTTTAAACAACTCTTCTTACCAGCGATGATAAGCATAAATAGACAAAAACAAACACAGTGTAACCAAGAGTATTATTCACTAATTTATAAGTGTGAGTTATTACTAATCGCATATTGATGGTTAATATGTCCCAGTGTGTCACTCTCCTCCCCTTCCTTGGACACTCATCACTGCCAGCGGGATGTTCTATGAAAGATTGGATTTATGATGAAGAGTGAGACTTCTTGTGTTGAACAAGGTTTTATTGTTGATTAAAATAAAGGGTTCAGGCCAGTCAACAGGTATTCCTTCTGTTCTTGCTGACTCTAAGGATAACTTGTGTTCTATATTTGTTTCTGTCTTGGATAAAAGCACCGTTGAAACCTCTGTTGTTTTTAAGACCAAGCAGAACTCGCACTGGATATTGGGATATATGATCATTAATTCACTCTGTTACACAGAGACAAAAAAAAAAAAGATTACTGAAGAAACGGCACTATGTCTGTATGGGTAGTATCTCTACACATATCTGCTGTACATTTAGATATAAGTTATATGTATTATTTTGTTCACTGAAGTAAAACTTCCCTCAAAAACCTTTTAATTTGTCCAGTCCTGGTCCTGGAGAGACTGGTCAGTGTGTCTGCAGGGCTGTCCAGTCCTGGTCCTGGAGGGCTGGACCTAGAGGTGACTCGAAATACTGTTGCTAAGAATACTGTCCTGCATCCTTGGTTGTTTTTTTTGGGAGGATTCAGATCCTCATTCCGGTAGGAACCTCCCTCAGCAGCACGGTCTTGTGGCAGGAGCTGGGGGCTGGATGCCGTCTCCGAGTCCAGCGCTCCAGTGCTCCCAGTCTGCAGGAAACTGGGTGGGTAGAAAGTGGAAAAATACAAGTAAGGAACTTAGCTTTGTATCTCTGAAGCCATGATTGGCCAACCTTGAAGTCTCTCAAACCATGATTGGCTGACCTTGAAGTCTCTCAAACCGTGATTGGCTGACCTTGAAGTCACTCAAACTGTGATTGGCTGAATTTGAAGTCACTCAAACCATGATTGGTTGACCTTGATGTCTGTCTCAAGTCATGATTGGGTGACCTTGATCTTTCTCAAGCATTGATTGGCTCATTTCGATCTCTCTCAAGCCATTATTGGCCTACAGTTGAGGCTCTCTAGTTCCTCATCTAGTAGAGGTGGAGCCCCTACAGCTCAGTTTCCAGTTTGAGCCAGAATCATGTGACTCTCTGGATGGGACCAATGGTGGGGGAAGGTGGCTCAGAGCTGCCCCTTAGTGGAGGGAGCTGGGATGAGCAGGCCAGGGTGTTCAGCCTGTTATCTGCGAGAGCCGGACTGCCCCTCCTGTCGGCACTAACACTCCTCTCCGGAGGGTCAGGGACCCGCCCCACCCATCCCTGTTCTGCTTCCTGCTGACCCGTGGGAGAAGCTCGGAAAATAAACAGCGATTCCAAGCGACAAGGGGCGGGAAGGAGGAGGAGCCAGTTCAGCACGAGATCTGGAGCGAAGCTGGGAGCCAGCGGCATGTATCAGAAATTACATTCATCGGTGGTCCTGTAGGGGGCGTTGTGGAGCTAACTTTGGCCACAGGTTCTAAAGTCTGTGCTGGATGACTTCAGCATTTTAGAAATGACTTCAAAATCTGGTCACCACCTGGAGCCCAGAATCTTACTACTGCTTTGGTAAAATGGCGGGAGAATTTTTGGGTCACAGCAGACATCTTGTACATATTTGAAGTGGCTTAATGATATAAATACATACTTCAAAGAAGCCTCGATTTCACAAAATTAAGAAATTGTTTAATAACAGACCTTTACTGGCATAAATATCAATCTTTGTTGGTAAAAACAAGAATCGAGCTCCCTTTCAGTGTTTGGAGACGTCTGGGAGCTGTAGTCCCACAGTTTTGTCGCACCGGAAGTAACGGCTCCCGCAAGGGTTGCTGGGAGATGTAGTCGTGGTTTAAACACCGCCCTCCACACCCCACCTCCCCTCTTGACAGGAAGATGGTGAGGGAACAGGAAGAGACGCGGAGAGACTGCACGCAATAAAGGCTGCCTGGCTTGAGTTGGTAAAAGAACAACAAGGTCGTTTATTTACTCACTTTTATTTTTTAGATATGAATATATTAGCGTGCACCTACTTCAGTTGGCTTTCTCAGAGGCAGCCTTTTGGCGCTGAAATGCGAGACGCATTACCATCTCTCTGGCTAACTCAGGGCATCAGCTTGCATTACGTCAGTTTGCGACACAGGCAACGTGGGGGTCTTTTTTGAGCACGAAAATACCTCCGAGAATTTGTTTTCTTTAAGTTAAAGGAGGGGCAGCGTCTCGCAGCGCAGACGGCTGTCTCATCAAGGTGTACCGTGGGAAAATTGCGGGGCACTTCGGTATGTTTAGCCTCACGTTAGCAAAATAATTTACTTCACACGCAGCTCTCATGTGCTTTATCATGGTCTCTCTGGGCTCTACTGCGCTGGACTGTGCCTTGACCTTATTTCCACTGTGTTTTACCACAGTTTCGCCGTATTTGACCAATATTTGGTGTTCTTCACTGAACTTTAGCCAACAACACTTAACTCCCGATGTTTCCAGGATTTGTAACTTTTATTGGAACTTCTATTTCAGCAATTCTGTGTAAGAGCGTCTGAAATGTTTTCACAAATACGCGCTGTTGCCTTTGTGGCGATTGTTTTTTTTTTTTAATATTGACAAATGTGACTTCAGTATTAACAAACTGTGATGGAAAAGTTAGCAGAATCCCATTCATTTGTTTTTCGTACACAGTTTTTTTCCTTGAGTGTTTTTATTTATTTTGTACGTTTGTTTGGACGCTGGGTTTCGCTGTTACCGTCCCGTCAACATCCTCGGCAGCTCCCTTCAAGTAAAAAACGAAAATGACTGGTATTTTATCGTTTTGTCGTTCCTTGGCTACAACTGCAACTTAACGTCTTCAGACTGAGAAGCCTCCTGCGGTTCAGACACTGCGGTCAGCGCTCTGACTAATGATTACAAATCCACCGATTGATCTGGTTTCATAAAGTCACTTGAATGGCTTTTATTAGATCATACCACCGCTTTTACAACGTAAGAATTATAACCATTGGGTGATCATTGTTTGATCATTAGTAGTTAATTAATCCCAGAATCTCAATGCGTTGCTTCTTGAGAGGAGCCAGGGTATCGGCTTCAACAGCATGGCTGGGCAGCTTGTTCCACACCCCCACCCCCCTTAAAGTAAAGAAACCTTTACACTCAAGTTCTTCGTTCTTATTAATGTTGCTTTTAAGTTTGCTGCCTTTGCTTTGTTTTATTGTAAAGCACATTGAGGTGACCTGACCAGCACTGTATTATTATTATTATGATGATGATGATGATGATGATGAAATGACTTGCCAGGCGAACAGGATGTGTGGTGTATGTTGAGGAGAACCCCAGATTCCTGCCAGGGGAAGAGCTGCTCACCTGCAGTGTGCTCTGTGTCCAGCAGGGGGCCCTGGTGGGGCACTGTGAAGAAGACGGGCAAGAGGAGACGCTGGAGAGATGAGCGCTCTTCCTCACTTCCTGTCTGGGCTGCAGTAGGTGAGTCCCTGCCCATCACCTGTGGCCACTGGGTGACAGACAGTAGGTCTTATAGGACATGAGTTCTGGGTTACACTTACAGGCTAAAGGCTTACCTAGAAGACTCTCTGGACTGGGGGTACACCTGTAGGACCACTGTCCTGTAAGAGTCTCTGGACCGGGGGTACCTGTAGGACCACTGTCCTGTAAGAGTCTCTGGACCGGGGGTACCTGTAGGACCACTGTCCTGTAAGAGTCACTGGACCGGGGGTACCTGTAGGACCACTGTCCTGTAAGAGTCACTGGACCGGAGTACACCTGTAGGACCACTGTCCTGTAAGAGTCTCTGGACCGGGGTACACCTGTAGGACCACTGTCCTGTAAGAGTCACTGGACCGGAGTACACCTGTAGGACCACTGTCCTGTAAGAGTCTCTGGACCGGGGTACACCTGTAGGACCACTGTCCTGTAAGAGTCTCTGGACCGGGGGTACCTGTAGGACCACTGTCCTGTAAGAGTCACTGGACCGGGGTACACCTGTAGGACCACTGTCCTGTAAGACACTCTGGACCGGGGGTACCTGTAGGACTGGGGGGTGGAAGCTGTTCTAGACCTGCACTGAGGGCGGGGCTTGTTTCAGGTCACCATGGACCCTGTTTCCCAGGTGGGCGTTGCCATGGAATTGGACGAGGTCTCCGCGGAGACGGTGATGGGGGGCGGCGTCGGGGCGGAGGTGGAGCTGCAGGAGGAGGCGGAGAACGGAGACGCGGAGCTGTCGGTCGTGAGTGTCCGGACAAGCAGGGGGCGGGCTTTTCCCGAACAGGCTGCTGGGAGTGATCATGTGGGGAGATCGGGAAGTGGGGAGAAGGGATATTTGTATTTTTGCTGATGGAGGAAATGTTGTACAGTGTTATGAAAGGTCGCCTGGCGTATTCTGCCAGAAAGCTGTGCGCTGGAGCAGTAAGATCTCCAAGCACGAGAACGGGCCGGGCCAGGAGCTCGTGGCTGTGTGTTAATATGGAGACCGAATTTCTCAGCTCTGCAGCGCCCTGCTTTTAAATATACGACTGCACGGTTAAACACTGTTGCCAGACCCTTCTATGCATGTCGTGTGGGCCTTCTCAGTTTGTGAAATTGAAAACAATGAGGTAAACGTCTGCAGTACTTATTATTTCTACTTTTTTAAATATCCACCTTCTGCAATCTGTCCCACACTCTGCAGTCTGGACTGCCTCTGCACCGCGCTGGCCCTGGGCGTTTACCTTAAACAATTTTACTTGTTTAATCATCGAAGTGTCCGGAGGTCTTGTATCAGGATGCACGCCCTGTTAGGAGTTTCTTCGGCCTGCATCAGGAGTCAAGCCTTTTAGTGATGAACTGTTGAGAAGCCCACCAGTCAGGATTTGGTTTCAATTGTGACTTCCTCATCTACTGCTTTTTGCTCTGAATCTCTGTCATTCTTTTCTCCTCCCTCTCTCCCTCTCCCTTACCCTCCCCCCCCCCCCCCACCCGTCTCGCAGGGGCAGAGCCTGATCAGCCAGTGCAGGTGGGACCAACCCAGCCTCCTGGCCGACTCCAGTGAGGAGGAAGACTACAATGGCGTGGCGGAGAGGGGCCAGCGGGATGGATGTCGAGGAAGAGGGGAGAGGCGGCAGGGGCAGGGCAGCGAGGGTGGCGGGGAAGGGACAGGGGGCAGGACCTCCGATCTGGACGACATCTGGAACACCAGCCCGTCCAGGATGGCGGGGGGGGCGGGCAAGGACGGCTCGTTGTGCTGGGAGTGCGGGAAGAGCTTCGCCACGCTGGAGCAGCTGGTGCTGCACTTCAAGGCTCACAAGGCCGAGATGGTGTGCAACGTGTGCCGCATCACCTTCCGCCGCGTGGTCTCGCTGCGCCTCCACCTGGCCAACGTGCACAGTGACCTGCCTCTGCGCTGCCCCTGCGGCCAGGCCCTCGCCTCCCTGTGGGCCCTCAACCAGCACCTGGCGTCCCACCCGGCCCACTATGCAACCCAGCTCCAGGAGGTAGCACGCCTGGAGAAGAAGAGGCTGAACGGCCAGCCGCCGGACGGGCTCCCCTGTCCGGACAGCCAGCAGGGGTCCCCAAAAATGGCCGAGCCGGGGGATGAGGACACCTCGGTATCTCCTCCCCGCCTGGGCGAGGGGCCTGGTGCTCTCTGCACCACCTACGCCGCCTCCTCCGCGGGGGACCACACCTACAATGAAAGCGACGGCGGCGCTGGCCACACGAGGACCTACGCCATTCGCATGCGGCACACCAAGATGGTCACGCTGGGCTTCTCCCCGGAGGACTTGCCCGAAGAAGCCCGGAAGAAGAAGCTCCAGATTTTCATGTTCCGCAATGTCGGCCTCCGCCGCAGCCAGGGGGGAGAGGAGGAGGACGAGGAAGAGACGCAAGTAGGGAAGGGAGCGGGAGCAGAGAGAGTGCCCAAAGAGGAAGAGCAGGAGGTCGCCCTGTCGACGCTTTTTGGGGCTCCGGTGGAGGAAGACGACGACATCAAGCCAGACGTCTCCTCCCTCGTGCCCCCGCTTCCTTCCCCCCGTAAGGAACGGATTCTGGTGAAGCCTGGCGTGCGTCTTGGGATAAAGCAGGAAAGCCCGTCTTCTAGCGGGGACTTGAGCTCGAGCCTGGCCAGAGAGCGGGAGGAGGAGCGGGACGCTCTGGAAGAGGATAGCAGTGACGGAGGGGACAGCCTACCCCCCGGAGACTCGGACTTCAATCCCGAAGGTCTCTCGGGGGCGTCCAGCGACTCCAGCAACCCCAGCAGCAGCAGCTGCAGCAGCGGTAACTCCAGCGGCTCCTCCTACCGCCCCCGGAAGAGGCGGCGGACGCGGAAAGCGAGGAGGATGCCGACACGGGCCGCGAACGGTAGCCGGTCGGCTCCCACCAAGGGTGCCGGTCCGGCCCAGTCTGGCTCCAGCCACTGCGAGCAGTGCGGCGGGCGTCTTCACCAGTCCGCCTACTTCAGGTTCCGCCACATGTTCTGCTGCTCCCAGCGGAAAAAGACCAAGTACCCCTGTGCGGACTGCTCCAGCACCTTCCCCACGGAGCTGGCTCTGCTGGACCACAAGGCCAAGATCCACCACTGCCACACAGTCCGCATGTACGCCTGCGAGTCATGCCGGGAGGTCTTCCCCGACTGTGTCGTGTTCAGGCGCCACACCTGTCCTGGCAAGGCCACCATCTCCCCAGCCCCCCTCCGAACCCCGATCCCTAGCCTTGGGTCACCTGTCTCGGCCCCAACTCCTGGGACGTCGGTCCTGCCTCTCCCAGCCACCCAGTCCCAGGCCAGTTTGCCCAGTAACCAAATCTCGAACCCTCCCACTGGGATGTCAACACTAACCCTTAACCCAAGCAGCACCACCCGAACCTCTGTACCGGGTACATTCATCCTGGCCCCTACCTCTGCAACCATGGTGCAGGCCCCTCTTGACAGTAAACTCATAGTAACCTCTGCCTCTGGCATTGCTGCAACACTGGCTCCTGTGCTTAGTAACTCCATGCAAGGCCGTTACACGATGACCACTGCCCCAGCCCCTCTCCAAGGGAATACCACCTATGTTCCTGTTGTGACCAGCCGTATCCCAGTGCTTGCCACTGGTAACCCTATCCCAGCTCCCAGCAGTGCCATTCCAGCCTCAATCCAAGGCTCGGCCATACTCACTCCTGTCCCTGGTAATCCATTCCCATCCTCGATCCAAGGTTCAGCCATCCTAACCACTGTCCACGGTAATCCGAGGACAGTCCCAATCCAAGGATCTGCCATCCTCACTCCTGTTCCTGGTAATCAAATCACAGCTTCAATCCAAAGGTCTACCATCCTCACTTCTGTTCCTGGTAATCCCATCCCTGCCTCAATTCAAGGGTCTGCCATCCTCACTCCTGTCCTTGGTAATCCCAAAACAGCCTCTATCCAAAGGCCTCCGGCCCCTGGCAGTGCCATCCCAACCCCGATCCAAGGAACTGCCATCCTTGCTCCTGTGCCTGGTAATCACATCCCTGCCCCAATCCAAGGATCTACTATCCTTGCTTCTGTGCGTGGTAATCCTGTCCCTGCGCCAATCCAAAGATCTGCCATCCTTACTCCTGTCCCTGGTAATCTCAAACCATCCCCGATCCAAGGGACAGCCATCCTAACTCCTGTCCAAAGTAATCCTAAACCAGCCCCGCTCCCTACGGTCATTGCCCAAGGCACGCCACAGGTCACCCCCTTGCAGAGTGCCCCAACTTTGGCTGCTACTTTGTCAATGGGTAGCACCCTTCCCCGTCTGCCCCTTCCAGGTGTAGTGTTGCCTTCCTCCGGCCAGGAGAAATCGGGGACACAGCCCATGGTGGCCACACTTGTTTTCAGCAATGACATCACGGGTAACAGAGTTGCCAGGGTGGTTTTTCAGACTCAAACCCCTACTGTCCAACCTCAGATGCAGCCGGGCTTGACGGTCCAGGCGGTGCCTCAGCCCCCCGCCCCAAGCCCACAGCCGCTGCCTCACGCCAAGCTCCCGAACGGGCACCCCAGACCACCTCAGGAGCCGCTGAAAATCCTGGCCCTGTATGCGAGCCGCGGCCAGGGCCAGCGCCCAGCGGAGAGGGGCCAGGGGCGGCCGGCCACCTTCAAGTGCCGCGAGTGTGGCGCCAGCTCCCGCCAGCCCTCGCTGGGCATCTGTCACCGCTACCTCCACCGGGGCTGGCGCGGGTACCGCTGCCCGTGCGGCCGGGTCTTCGTGCGGCGGCTCCACCTGCTGCGGCACCAGGTCCAGCACGCCGAGGCCACCCGCTTCGTCTGCGCCCCCTGCGGGCGGACGTTCTCGGGTGCCCAGCGCCTCGCCCGCCACAAGATGGGGAAGGAGGAGAAGGGGGGCAGGAGGGAGCGGCGTCTCTCCACACAGACGCGGCCGGACAAGAAGAGGAAGAGGAGGAGGAAAGGGGTGGCGAGGGCGTGCCGCGCGCCCTTCACCTGCGATTGCGGGCAGCCGTTTCGGAGGCCAGCGGCCTTCATGTGGCACAAGATCCAGAACACTCGGCCTCTCAGACGGCCGGCCCGTGCCAGCGCGCCCGTGTCCGGGATCTCCTCTAGTTCAGCCAAGAAGATTGTCTAGTACCTCCCCTTTTGTTTTTGCAATTCTTTTTTTATAATAAAAGATGCAAATGGAAAAGTGAGAAACTTTATCCAGCTCTGCTACTTCAATATATTTGAATCTATGGGCTCTTTGTTAATGAGGTGGCAGGCATGAGGTGAGAAACCGCATGTAGCCTGGACAGTACTGGAAAACCAGGTGGCTGCTGTCAGTGGCGTTCGTGGACCACAAGGCGGCGCTCTTACCTCCGCAGCAGACGTTCCAAACTAGTTCCTCAAGCTCAACGTCTGGTGAGGTGTTAAGACACTGATATTCACTCCTGGTCCTGTAGGGGGCACTGTGTGACCTGGTTTTCATTCCACCCTGCCCTGTTACTGACTTGATATGGATCATCTGGTCATTTACTGGTTCTATATTCCCACTGTTTCTGTTTCTTTGCTCACTGAAGATTATAAATTGGCTGCCAAGCCCTTCCTTGACCAGGAGTGAAAATCACTGTGGGGAACGGATATCCTGATGACCTGGTCAGTAAAGAGCCCAGAACATTGTATGCAACAGTAGGCATGTTCACCCTGGAGTACTAACCAAACCCCACGCTAGGCTGTGCACTCTGTCCTTAAGTTCACTGTTAACCCACCTAGTGCTGCAGTTTCTCTCCTTCCCTCTGAATTGGTGCAGAAGGACCTCTGTGTGTCTCTCAGGCGGTGCTGCTGGGCAGAAGGACCACTGTGTCTCTCCCAGGTAGGGCTGCTGGTGCAGAATTAACCCAGTGTGTCTCCCAGGTTGGGTTACACTTCAGTGGAGTTTTGGTGGGTTCTCTGTTACATGTAAAGCACTTCGGGATGATAGGTGGTGATTAGTGCAACATAAAATGCAATTTATTATAATAATTGGGTTTATGCTGTGTCTATGGACAGTGTATCAAGATAAACCCAGTGTAATGGGAGTACAGGCAGTGTCCTAATGAGGGGGCTGGAGGTGGTAAATAAAAGTCAGGGACACCTAATCTATTTTGAAAATCACTTTTAATCAGAAAATATAAAAAAGCCCACAACAATATATATTTACATTGCTTACATTAAAATGTGTGCAAAAATTAAGCTGTAAACGTCTTGATTTCAATCATGCATGTTGGCAAAATCAGAACAGGCTTCACCGGCTGTAGTTAGCTGGGGCTGGTGATACTCCCACACCAGAGCAACACTGTCTGAGCCACTACAAGCTTTATAGTGTTGTGAGTCAGACGAGCATTGCACAGCAGTCTGATGTAGGTCTTGCAGTTTCAGCCAGACTCCCAGTGCACAGCAGTCTGATCCACGGCAGGTCTTACAGTATCAGTCAGACTCCCAGTGCACAGCAGTCTGATCCACTGCAGGTCTTACAGTATCAATCAGACTCCCAGTGCACAGCAGTCTGATGCAGGTCTTACAGTATCAATCAGACTCCCAGTGCACAGCAGTCTGATCCACTGCAGGTCTTACAGTATCAATCAGACTCCCAGTGCACAGCAGTCTGATGCAGGTCTTACAGTATCAGTCAGACTCCCAGTGCACAGCAGTCTGATCCACTGCAGGTCTTACAGTATCAGCCAGACTCCCAGTGCACAGCAGTCTCATCTGCTCCAGCTCTAACAGCGCGGCCAGTCAGACTCCCACTGCAGATTGCTCAAAAATCCGGATTCAGTTAAATTAAAACAACCGTGAAGAATTACCACACGCTTGGTAGGTTTGTGTCCAAACTGTAACAAAAGGTTATAGGAGTTACAGATGGACTCCTAGAGCGGAACACTCCGATGCGAATAGACGGAAGTTCGTCTTGTCTTGCAGTACTGCTATTTTACCGGCAGAGGGGGCGCTTGCTTTCTAAATAACCTCCCGACAGCAGCCTGTGGCTTGAAGCAAATTCAAATTTAGCTTTTTTTTTAAAAAAAAGGCAATAACATATTACTAAATAACATTCCATGTGTGATTAATCTGCTGTTTAATCGTCGGTCACACAAACCAGGAGCTATTTTCAGATTAAAAAAAAATAAAAACACGCCTGTTTATTTTTTCTGTAACAGAGAGCAGATCGAACCGATACCGGTACTGGTTCATTTGACAGATACTATCCTGTAAATGTTTCTGAGTGCCAGGTTCGGTCTTACAGAACTAATCACACTGCTGAAACTAGCCGTGTCGCAGAGTTGGCGCGGCTCTAATGCAGTGAGCCGCTGCTGAAACTGTTTTTAAAGGAAGAGAAAAAAAGTATTTTCTCCGTGCTAATTGGTTTCCTAGGAACAGAAACTCTCAGAGTATTTTCATAAACACTGGGGACCTTGAATTGTACATTTAAATTAATATTTTAGATTTCTGGAAGACATTATACATACAAAATAAATTTTGTTATTATTTCTAGGAGCCTTTGTACGTTTAAAGCAATATTGTTGTTTTTAAGAGGAATTAAACATTTAAATGTACATTTTGATTTGTAGGAGAAATAAATTTTCATTGTTTTCATTTCTAGGTGAACCTAGGCTTTAAAATTAGCATCTTTGATCTCTACAAAAATCTAGACTGTATAGTCACTGCACATGTTTGATTGGAAGACCTGACTGGGAAGGTGAGAGTGAGGATGGTATCAGTTCTCTTCCTCCTCACACTTGATTGGCTGAGAGTCTCTCCAGATCCAGTCTCACGTCTCCAGATCATTATTAACTCATCCAAAGAGCAATTAGCTAACGAGAGGAGGCCAACCTCCAACCTCCAGCCAATCCAGATCATTCAGTCACTCAGCAGTGGACTGTCCCAAAGATTTGATCCCATGGGCACCTTGTTCCATACATCCCCCACCCTCTGTGTAAAGAAGCTCCTCTTGTCCAGGGTTATCAACACACTTCCATGTAGCTCCCCCTCGTGTGTCGCCTGGTTGGAGTGTGACTGCCGGTTCTGCAGGAGAAGGAGGTCCGGTCTTGAATGCTTGTATGGGGTCTCCTCAGTCTCCTCTGTTCGGTTCAGTGTTGGGTTCTGATCCAGAAAGCAGCCAGCCTGGCCGTGGCCGCCGGGTCATCTTTGCTCGCCCAGGAGCCGGAGGTCGGCTCTCCTTTCCTGGGGTCTGGATTTGCTTCCCTGCACTCTGCTGTGTTCCGTAATGTTTCAATGTGGTATACCACGGTAAAGTCCTGCAGGGCTTCTGTCATTAAGGCAACTTGAGGGTTATTTATTGTCTGTAAGGCACTTACTGAGAAACACACTCCTGGCTTAAGGCGGCCGCCCACCAGGGCAGGAAGGCCAGAGTGTTGCAAGGCACCGTCTTGGAGGGGGACCCTGGTGTCAGGTGTTGTGGCAGACGTACGGACAGCAGGATCCTGGCCTCACATCTCAGCTAAAGCATTGAGCACCAGGAGGCAGGAAAACTCAGCCAGGGGGCAGTGAGCTCAACTATAACAGGACGACCTGAACCACTGGACCGGCTGTCCTCCCGGTGTAACAGGACTGGACCTGAACCACTGGACCGGCTGTCCTCCCGGTGTAATAGGACTGGACCTGAACCACTGGACCAGCTGTCCTCCCGGTGTAACAGGACTGGACCTGAACCACTGGACCAGCTGTCCTCCCGGTGTAACAAGACTGGACCTGAACCACCGGACCAGCTGTCCTCCCGGTGTAACAGGACTGGACCTGAACCACCGGACCAGCTGTCCTCCCAGTGTAACAGGACTGGACCTGAACCACCGGACCAGCTGTCCTCCCGGTGTAATAGGACTGGACCTGAACCACTGGACCAGCTGACCTCCCGGTGTAACAGGACTGGACCTTAACCCCCACACCTCCTTGCAATTAAATTTGTATTGACTTTAAGAGGTGAACATGTGCATTTAACCTGACTTTAAAATTAATTTAAATAAACAAAAAAGTTAAAATGACAAATACTTAGGCACTCAAATCCAGCGTACATTCTGATTGATAAAGTTTAAAAAAATATTTTTTTCCCACTTTTTTTGCATCCAGAAGTTTTCTCCTGCGCTATGATATGTCACATGATGCTTCAGGAAGAAGAAAGATGCCCCCTACAGGTGAGGAGGTCAACGTGCAGCTTTGAGAGAAGAAGATTCTGAACTTTGGAAGCTCTCCAGGAGGACGGGACACCTGTGGGGGTAAGAAGAAGGAGAAGCCAGTTAGAGGCTTTTGTGATCCAAGGATAACAGGAAAGACTCGTGGGAAAACAGGGAACTCAGACTGGGGGAGTGGCCTGTTCCGGTCCAGAAACAGTTTTGCAATTTAAAACAGACAGAGGGCGCTGGTGTACAGTAAATCACAGTCAGATCGGGGTAACAGCACACTACAACGCAGTAAAGCCCAGTGAGATCGGGGTAAAAGCACAGTACAGCGCAGCACAGCCTAGTGCGAGCAGGGTTAAAGCACAGTACCGAGCAGTAAATCCCAGTGAGATCAGGGTGAAAGCACAGTACAGTGCAGTACAGTCCAGTGAGATCAGGGTGAAAGCACAGTACAGTGCAGTACAGTCCAGTGAGATCAGGGTGAAAGCACAGTACAGTGCCGTAGAGCCCAGTGATATCAGGTGAAAGCACAGTACAGCGCAGTAAATCCCTGTGCCTGCACATGTTCATTTGGGTGCGGACACTGACCCGCTGGGTCTGCTACTTGAAGCTGTTGCTGGAGGTCCTGTGCTGGACGGCTTGGGCCAGCAGGGAGGAGGTGTGCTGGAAGGCCTGGCCCAGCTCGTCCATCTTCCTCTCCATGGCGATGATGCGTTGCTCCAGGTCGCGGTAGGATTTGTTCCAGTTGGCGTTCAGGTCACACATGATCACCTGCAGCTGGAGGGGCAGGAGGGAGCCGCGTGAGCGCCCCCTGTCTGCAGGATGCCCCAGACCCCGGGGACAGTCACCACCTGGCCTGGAGCCCTTCCTGTACATCACTGCACCCATTTCAGCCTGAACTGAGTCACTGGCCCAGGGGATTAAGGGCCAGCAGCTGTTGCTCCACCACCTCACCCCCACATCTCATGCACTAGTCCTGGGGGTCCAGTCCTGGTCCTGGAGGGTCAGTCAGTGTGTCTGCAGGGCTGTCCAGTCCTGGTCCTGGAGGGACAGTCAGTGTGTCTGCAGGGCTGTCCAGTCCTGGTCCTGGAGGGCTGGTCAGTGTGTCTGCAGGGCTGTCCAGTCCTGGTCCTGGAGGGCCAGTCAGTGTGTCTGCAGGGCTGTCCAGATTACAGAGGAATCTGGACTGGGAGAGTCCTACCTTGGACAGGTCCACCATCTCATTGGCATGATCCCGCAGTTTTCGCTGCCGGAGCCTCACGTACCGGAATCTGATGGGAAAACGGGCAGCAGGATGAGGCGTTTCTCCTGTGTCAGGGAATTCAAGGGCTATACAACCCCCAGCACAAAACAGAGGACACATGCACACACCAGTACTTCATCTACTAGTGATACTATAACTGCTGTGACACCGACACAGAAACGCCACTGTGACACAACACCTAGCAGAAAATGGGAGACATTTACACAGCAGTACATTCAATCTATCAGGAGGATATTATGGTAAATGCAAAGTCAGTTGCGGTAAAGCATGTTGAAAGCTTAGAAAAAACACAGCGCAGTGCAGGGCCGGAGAGCATCCAGATACATTCTGGGGCTTCTGGGAATGTTTTACAGGAACTGAATCTCTTTAGTCCCAAACAGAGACGACTACACTGGGACCTGATTCAAAGTGAGTCAACCCAGTGGTTTAATCCACCATAATCAACTCAACATTTGAACACGAACCAGAGGACACAGATAGAAAACTGTGATAAGGAGGCACTTCTTTACACTCCTTTACACAAAGAGTGGTGGGAGTGTGGCACAAACTACCCAGCCTTGCTATTAAGGCCGATACCCTGGTGTCTTTCCAACGTAGAGAGAGGAGATGTCGTGCCATGAGTGCGTCTAGGGCTCACATTCCCTTATTATTCCATTCGGTTGCTGTTCCTCTAATCAAATAGTTTCCTCCCGGCCCTGAATGGGGGAAACGAGCCAGGGGGCAGGGAGGCTCGGACTCGCCCCGCCCTGCTCGGCATGCTGGGACATCCGCAGCGTCTCCCGGGAGGCTTTCGTCCGTCTGCAGCCCAGGAAGTCGGGGGAAGATGCAGGAAGTCAGTTTCCCCGTGTCTGCTGGCCCTCCCTGCGGCCCAGCACCTCCGACTACAGCTTTCTATCTGAGGCCTTCTTGAAAACAAAATTGCTTCCGGCTGTTAGAAAGCCGAGTGGAGTTTTTGACTGGGGTGCTAACGCGTGAGTGTGGTGAAGGAGCGCCTTCGCTCAGCAGTGTGAGCCGAAACATAAATACATATACAACCAACTGTGCTGGAACAGAAGGAAACACAGACTGGCTGTGGGCGTGTCTGATCACATTGCCACTCCCATGGTGGGTGTGTCCAGAACAATTTCACTCCCACGTGTGGGTGTGTCCTAAACGTTGCCCCTCCCACTGTGGGCGTATCTGGTACTGTGCCACTCCCACCTGTGCTGTTCCGCACCAAACGATCGGCCGTGAAGACCTGTTTAGCCAGGGCGATTTTGAAAACAAGGACTGAGGAAAGAAAAAAATCTGAACTCGCAAGCAGATCAATTACAGGCACCAACTAGCACTGGCGATGAAGGAACCAGCTGGAAGAAGAACCAGCCGAGACAGGGTTCCCCTGGACCAGGACAGGACACCCCGTTCCCATCCCAGCAGCGTTTGTCACTTGTTATTTTAAATCAGTTTATCTTGATTCATACATCTAAAATCAAACCGCCTGTCACAGGACCTCTAAGGCAGCAGACAGCTACTTTCTAAGCCAAAAGCAAAGACTTCTGGTACTTCTCCTTTTCAGAGATACAAAATTAATCTGACCGGCCCACCCCCTCCACATACACACACGCACGCACGCACGCACGCACACACGCACACACACACACACACAGTGACAAAGCAGGAGTCAGAAGCGACAAAGCTGCAGATCTGCGGCACTGAGCTCATCGGCCCAGATTAGCCCATGTTGCAGAAGATGCTGTGGTTTTTGCACATCGTCCTCCATGTGAGGTTTCACAGCGCCTGCAGAGGCTTCAGTCTGGGGGCTTCCTGGACAGCGGAAGAAAAGGAAGAGGCAGGATGCGATCCCTAGTGATCCTCCAGGCGTGCAGTGAGAGCCCAGAGACCGGCGTCTCGCCAGCCCCTTCTCCGAGAGCACCTTCCAGAAAGGGGGGTCAACCGCGAGCCCATGTACAGCTCACCGAACCCCGACAAACAACCGCGGTTGGCTGAACTCTGGCCGGCCGCACAGCTGGGGGCTCAGGTCTGGCAGACGGTTCAGACTGAGCAGTCAGACCCGGACCAGACACAGAAGCAGCAGCTTTCTGTTTCATCTGGTGTCCGGAAAGCAGAACAGACAAGCGTTTCAGACGCAGTCCAGTCAGTCGTTAGAGAAGTGCAGCTTTCAGAAGGAACCCAGCAAAGTGGAAATACAGCTACTTTTTCCAAATTTAAGTTGATTTAATTTTAAAATTATTTGCATTAATGTAGCACGTTTCTTAGTGCCAAAAGGATTCCAAAGCACTTTATACACAGGAGGGAACCCACTTCCCTCCCACTGAAGTGTAACCCCAGCTGGGAGACACACAGGGGTCGTTCTGCACCAGCAGCCCAGCTGGGAGACACACAGGGGTCGTTCTGCACCTGCAGCCCCAGCTGGGAGACACACAGGGGTCGTTCCGCACCAGCAGCCCAGCTGGGAGACACACAGGGGTCGTTCTGCACCAGCGGCCCAGCTGGGAGACACACAGGGGTCGTTCTGCACCAGCAGCCCCAGCTGGGAGACACACAGGGGTCGTTCTGAACCAGCGGCCCCAGCTGGGAGACACACAGGCGTCGTTCTGCACCAGCGGCCCCAGCTGGGAGACACACAGGGGTCGTTCTGCACCAGCGGCCCAGCTGGGAGACACACAGGGGTCGTTCCGCACCAGCGGCCCCAGCTGGGAGACACACAGGGGTCGTTCCGCACCAGCGGCCCAGCTGGGAGACACACAGGGGTCATTCTGCACCAGCGGCCCAGCTGGGAGACACACAGGGGTCATTCTGCACCAGCAGCCCCAGCTGGGAGACACACAGGGGTCGTTCTGCACCAGCAGCCCAGCTGGGAGACACACAGTGATCATTCTGCACCAGCAGCCCCACCTGGGAGACACACAGGGGTCGTTCTGCACCAGCAGCCCCAGCTGGGAGACACACAGGGGTCGTTCTGCACCAGCGGCCCCAGCTGGGAGACACACAGGGGTCGTTCTGCACCAGCGGCCCCAGCTGGGAGACACACAGGGGTCGTTCTGCACCAGCGGCCCCAGCTGGGAGACACACAGGGGTCGTTCTGAACCAGCGGCCCCAGCTGGGAGACACACAGGCGTCGTTCTGCACCAGCGGCCCCAGCTGGGAGACACACAGGGGTCGTTCTGCACCAGCAGCCCAGCTGGGAGACACACAGTGATCATTCTGCACCAGCAGCCCCACCTGGGAGACACACAGGGGTCGTTCTGCACCAGCAGCCCCAGCTGGGAGACACACAGGGGTCGTTCTGCACCAGCAGCCCAGCTGGGAGACACACAGTGATCATTCTGCACCAGCAGCCCCACCTGGGAGACACACAGGGGTCGTTCTGCACCAGCAGCCCCAGCTGGGAGACACACAGGGGTCGTTCTGCACCAGCGGCCCCAGCTGGGAGACACACAGGGGTCGTTCTGCACCAGCGGCCCCAGCTGGGAGACACACAGGGGTCGTTCTGCACCAGCAGCCCCAGCTGGGAGACACACAGGGGTCGTTCTGAACCAGCGGCCCCAGCTGGGAGACACACAGGCGTCGTTCTGCACCAGCGGCCCCAGCTGGGAGACACACAGGGGTCGTTCTGCACCAGCAGCCCAGCTGGGAGACACACAGGGGTCGTTCTGCACCAGCAGCCCCAGCTGGGAGACACACAGGGGTCGTTCTGCACCAGCGGCCCCAGCTGGGAGACACACAGGGGTCGTTCTGCACCAGCAGCCCCAGCTGGGAGACACACAGGCGTCGTTCTGCACCAGCAGCCCCAGCTGGGAGACACGCGCAGCCCCGCCGCACACAGACCGGGGGCCGGAGCAGCGAGGGTCCTGAGCTGCACTCACATGCGGATGGCCTCCAGCAGGTGTCTCTGCCGCTGCCGGTTCTCCAGGCCGTGCCTCTTGCTGCGGTTGCTCCGGTGCAGCAGCCAGCACTCCCTCAGCACGTTCGCCGCCGCCACCTGGATCTGCGGGGAGACAGCGAGCCGTCAGCGCGGGCCGGGCCGGCGGGAGGGGGCGAGTTCGGCCAGCCGGTTTCCCAGGCGATCGCCGCGGGCAGCAGCGCCCTCACTGACCCCCCTTCCTGCGGTGAATTAGCAGCAGTGGCAGGAGGGGAAGGAGGAGTAGCAGCAGTGTAGTAGTAGCAGTAGTGTAGTAGTAGCAGCAGTAGTGTAGTAGTAGCAGCAGTAGTGTAGTAGTAGCAGTAGTGTAGTGTAGTAGTAGCAGTAGTGTAGTAGTAGCAGTAGTGTAGTTTAGTAGTAGCAGTAGTGTTGTAGCAGCAGTGGCAGTAGTGTAGTAGTAGCAGTAGTGTAGTAGTAGCAGCAGTAGTGTAGTAGCAGCAGTGGCAGTAGTGTAGTAGTAGCAGTAGTGTTGTAGCAGCAGTGTAGTAGCAGTAGTGTAGTAGCAGTAGTGTAGTGTAGTAGCAGCAGTAGTATGAGTAGTAGCAGTGGCAGGAGGGGGAGGAGGAGTAGCAGCAGTGGCAGTAGTGTAGTAGTAGCAGTAGTGTTGTAGCAGCAGTGGCCGTAGTGTAGTAGTAGCAGTAGTGTAGTAGCAGTAGTGTAGTAGCAGTAGTGTAGTGTAGTAGCAGCAGTAGTATGAGTAGTAGCAGTGGCAGGAGGGGGAGGAGGAGTAGCAGCAGTGGCAGTAGTGTAGTAGTAGCAGTAGTGTTGTAGCAGCAGTGGCAGTAGTGTAGTAGTAGCAGTAGTGTAGTAGCAGTAGTGTAGTAGCAGTAGTGTAGTGTAGTAGTAGCAGTAGTGTAGCAGCAGTAGTGTAGTAGTAGCAGTAGTGTAGTGTAGTAGTAGCAGTAGTGTAGTAGTAGCAGTAGTGTAGTTTAGTAGTAGCAGTAGTGTTGTAGCAGCAGTGGCAGTAGTGTAGTAGTAGCAGTAGTGTAGTGTAGTAGCAGCAGTAGTGTAGTAGTAGCAGTGGCAGTAGTTGTACTTGCAGTATCAGTATCTATCAGTAGCTGAAGCAGCAGTAATAATAATCAGGTTTATTGTTTCCACTGTTTCTGACAGAGCGCTGGCCAGCACACACACACACCCCTGGTCAGGACTCGAGCTCCTGCTGGGCCCAGCCGGTCAGCGGCGTGACCCGGGTTCGAGCGTGCGCGTGCCCAGGGAGCGGTTTGTGTGGTGAGTGTCGGGCGGCGGTGGGGGGGGGGGGGGTCTTCCTGTCTTCCCGTCACAAGGACAGGCGGCGGCGAGGGGAAACGAGCCGCGTCACCTTCCTCGATGGCCGTGAGGGGGCCGAAAATAACCGGACAGTGACGGCCCTTTCGCTCTCTTCCTTCGCTTCCATCCTGCTCCCAGAGAAACGAGCAGGTGGATCCTGTGGGTTTGGGCCACACGATCCGCGCCCCCCCCCCGGCCCGCCCCGCGCGCGATGAACACGCACACACTCTCGTTCTGTTTCCTCTCCCTGCCCCAGCCTCTAAACAACGGGCCAGTTTCCTGAGACAGAAACGATTGTTTCCTCCCTTTAACGCCTCTGCAAGGGCTAAATATATATCTAAAGACATCTCCTTCTGGAGCCTTCTCCCGTTTCCCACAGCACTCCTCTCTGTGCCCTGGCGCTCCGGTATTTACAAGGAAAGAAACAAAGGAGCAGCCGCCTTCCGACACAAATCCGCGTGGCCCGGTGTTTGGAAAATATTACGCCCGGGAGCGAGGATGCTGACAGCACTTGTCGTGCCAGAGAGGAAGAGAGGGACAGGGGGAGGAGATTGCGTAACTCCTGCTCCTTATTTCTTCGATCTTCGCTCGCTTGAAATGTTTACAAGCCTTTTTCCTGTAACAACGGTCAACTGTCTTGCTTTCTCCTGCTAGGTGACGCAGTGTTTTGATTTTGGTGGAAAGGGGCGTTGAGGGCAGAGGCTTTGCAGGCTGGCTGTACTCCTGAGATTTAATATGGGAGAGGTTGAAAGAGATGTTCAGGATAGTTTCTTTTTGTGGAGCCTCAGTCTCACAACAGGTAGTAGTAAGAGGACAGCTGGTCCAGTGGTTCAGGTCCAGTCCTGTTACACCAAGAGGACAGCTGGTCCAGTGGTTCAGGTCCAGTCCTGTTACGCCAGGAGGACAGCTGGTCCAGTGGTTCAGGTCCAGTCCTGTTACACCAGGAGGACAGCTGATCCAGTGGTTCAGGTCCAGTCTTGTTACACCAGAAGGACAATTGTGATTAAAGTACTGTACTTGGTAAGTACTGGAGATTTCAAACAAACATTTATGGCACATTTTAGATGATGAAAATATTATTTTAAAAGGTTAACTAATTTAGTCTGTAACAACTGTTAGTAACTGAGAGCGCAGCTCGTGTAAGAAGCAGGACTGGGAAGCCCCGATCCCGCAGGTTGGTGACCATGCTGCCTTACCTCCTTGGAGACCTGGATGTCCAGCATGAACTGATGGACGTGTTTCTCCCCTTTGTTCAGAGACAGTTTCTTCGTCAGCACTGCCACCAGCATGGCTGTGCAGCCCACGCCCTGCAAGCACAGCAGACACCGTGTCAGCGTCCTCATCACAGGCAGCAACGTCTGCATCTTCACCTTCACTAACATCATCACTGAAATCAGCACCATCGGCATCACCAATTTCACAATCTTCACCATCATCACCAATTAATAAATATAATCATTTTCACCAATAACATCAACGTCATCATGACCAACACTAATATCCTCATCAACATCAATATCTTCACCTTCATTAACATCATCATCATTAACACAATCTTCATCCACAACATGGATATCGCCATCTTCATTAACATCATCATCATGATCGCCCACAACAAAATCAACATCAACACTGACACCATCATCACGATTTTAGTGTTCCCTGTCAAACACCAAACTCCCAAACAACGAAATTATCCAAGTTTCCTCCAGGTAACCTCTTTCTGGGTGACCGTCTGAGTCAGGCCCTCCATGACGAAGTCAAGGCCAGTGGTTGTTGTTTTGGGGAGATTGTGGCTGTGAATTACCCCTATTTTCCCCCTGCTCCCAGTTTTAGGTTCTGTGTCTGCCCCTGTTTAAGGTGCACCAGATGCAACACTAAGGGAGACTTGCCTTCAGTTGTTAATCTGCTAGCATCATGGTCTTGCTGAGCTGTCTTTAGAAGACCACTCACCTCCCTGCATTCAGGGCTGTGGTTATTGATTTGATTTTATTTGAACTCAGTTCCTAATGACCTCAGCTCAGCTCTTATTCGGGCAGATTTAACAGTTTCTCTGTGCTGGAGATGTGAATCCAGTGCTTTGGATCCCTGGCTGGGCAAAAACACTGTCTGCTGGTTTTCATGTCAAATAAACTCCGAATCTCCCGTGCTATGATCACTTTGATTGATCTGCTTTCACTTTCCTTGTCGCTTTGGTAACCATTTTTCTGCACTTATTTCTGAATTTTTGAGGCGGCTCACACAGACCAGTTCTCCAGGAACAGCCCAGGACAGCCCAGCACTAGCAGCAGGTATCATCAAAATGCCAACAATGGTGATTCTTATCAAACCGTGACTTAAAGATGCAGTCTTGCAACAAAGAGCTGTTTTGATATGGCATCGAAGTCACGACCTTGATTTTGAAATAAACAAGTGGAAATAAGTGCCAAGTGAGAACCGCCAATCACGGTGACTTCGCACAAAGCACAGGCAGAGGTATCGGCCAGGCGAAGAGCAGACCTGTCTGATCGTCCGCTATCGGTGCTGCAGGATTGCTGAGCAGCTGCTCTTGCTGTTCGGACCTGAAACCACTCCCTTTTCTGCCCTGGCCTCTGTCCAAAGGAGACTCAGCAGACACACTCCTGGGCCCTAAAGGCACATCTTACACTAACAGGCTCTGGGAACTGAGTCATTGTGCCCTGAATCAGATTGCTCATAATTAAGGGTGTTCACCCCCATATCCATTTCTGGTCTCCCTGACGATGCCCCCTGCTTCCAACTGGTTACACCCTGTCTTACTCTGCCTGATTGATAATCCATTTCCTGAGCTACTGCATAGGAATTCAAATCCCTAAAAAGTGTACTGACAAAATGGACTATGGACTATGTACCAATGGACTTTTTCAGAACCAACAGTGAAACGCGAACCAGGTGACAGGCGTGGAAGCTCAGGCGAAGAGCATTCATAGCTGAGAACAGGGGGGCACTTCTTTACACAAAGAGTGGCAGGGGACTGGAGTGAGCTGCCCAGTCCTCGTGTTGAAACACATATTCCTAGTCAATATTTTCAAAAGCGCACTGGGACAGACCTGGTTACCCAGGTCCAGACGGACACAGAAACAGGGTGAGAGCTTTTAGCCTGGATTAAATCAAAGCTTTGGCAGACCGACACCACCAACAGCGAAATTCCAAGCCTGGGAATAGAGTTTGCGTCTGTTGGTGGCTTCCTTTCTAGATCCAGTGGAAACCTGGATAGCAAAAAACAGCTGGTTCGGACTTTTTTCCCCACAGGAGGGTGGGTCGGAATTCTGACTGAATTCCTGTCGTTTTTCCCAGGCAGTGTGACTGGCTTCTACCTGTCCTCCGAACGCAGGCCGGAGGGCTGCGGGGGGGCAGAGGGAGGATGTGAGCAGGAGGAAACAGCAAGCCCGACCCATGCCTGGCCAGGCCACACCACGCCCGTGCCCCGCCCTTCCTCCTGTCGAGAGCGGCGCTGAGTCAGAAACCGGGCTCGAGCGGTCCTGTCGCACTCGCAACTCTGCCGGACCCCACACCCCCGACCGTGCTGAGCGATCGTGGCGCCTCGCAGGCGGGACCAGAAGAGCCCTCTCAGCCCGCCTGGCCCCTTCGGGCGCTGAGGATCTCACCCAGCTGTTACTGGAAAGAAACCAGGGCACCACTCCCTCACTGAGACCTGGCGTGTGCAGTGTTGGGGTTCCCTCGCCTGGCGTGTGCAGTGTTGGGGTTCCCTCGCCGGGTGTGTGCAGTGTTGGGGTGACCCCACTTAGGTCTGTCTTACCCAATAATGGGGTTCACAGCTCCCTCAGGGGAGTCCGCTACACCATGTGGGGGTTTCCTCAGTGGAGTCTGCTGTACCCAGTGTTGGGGTTCACAGCTCCCTCAGTGGGATCTGCTGTACTCACAGCTCCCCTTGTCAAGGGGACAGCAAGCACAGTCCCCCCGATTCTCTCAGACTGGAAGCTGGGGGACTGCAGCTCTTCGCCAGCCTGGGGGAGCTGTGGACCGGCGGACCTGCGGGCTGAGGAGGGGGCGTCTCACCATGACGCCCGTGAAGAGGCACACCGCCCGGCCGCAGGTCGTCTTTGGGGACAGGTCCCCGTAACCCACGGTGAGGAAGGTGATGGCGACGAGCCAGAGAGCGTTGTCCATCCTGCCCGTTTCCTCGCGGATCTGCCTGCAGGGCAACACCAGTTAGAGCACTACAGGGAGCAGAGCATGGTAAAAGCCCACTGAGATCAGGGTGAAGCACAGTACAGTGCAATAAAGCCCACTGAGATCAGGGTACAAGTACAGTGCAGTGGAGTAAATCAGTGAGATCAGGGTGAACGTCACGCGCAGTGCAGTAAATCACAGAGAGATCATGGTAAAAGTACTGTACTTTTAGGCCCAGGGAGATCCAGGACAGAGCAGGAGAAGTGAGCAGGTTCACTCACCTCTCGCACAGCGTGAGCAGCCAGGAGGCGGAGAGCCAGAGGAAGAGGATGAAGAAGAGCAGGGTGCGGGCGGGGTAGGTGTTCATCAGCACCTTCAGCACGAAGCGGAAGGTGAAGTTGATGTTGTTGAGGGAGCCGATGCTCCTGTAGGAGGCGCTCAGGAGCACCTTGCTGTGCAGCAGGATGGCGCGGTGCACCAGGTAGAGCCGCAGGAACATGAGGCAGGACAGCAGCAGCTCCAGGTCCAGCAGCGCGTCCTGGGGGCCACTCGCCGAGCACAGCGGGGCCGACGAGAAGTTCCCCTCCTCCAGCCCCACCGCCCCCCCGCTCCCCGAGCCCACG
Source organism: Lepisosteus platostomus (assembly GCF_059453375.1). Lineage (NCBI taxonomy): Eukaryota > Metazoa > Chordata > Actinopteri > Semionotiformes > Lepisosteidae > Lepisosteus > Lepisosteus platostomus. The sequence continues at coordinate 14,927,792 of NC_142636.1, read as the reverse complement.
CCCAGAGCCCCCGGCAGGGGGTGCACGGCGCAGACGGCCAGCTCCAGGGCGATGACCAGCACCCGCTGGGTCGTCATGGCGATGCGCCAGTCTTCCAGGTTGTGGTCAATCATGAAGAGCTGCAGGGAGAGAGTGAGAGAGAGTGAGAGAGAAGGAGAAAGAGTGAGAGAGTGTGAGAGATTGGGGGTACAGGAGGAATGAGGCTGCAGGGGCTCAGGAGGGAGGAGGACAGTGAGAGCTGGGGTGCAGAGAGAGTGTGCTCTTCTGCTGGGACAGGTGGCCATGTCTGAGCGAGAGAGTGGGAGCAGGCAGGCAGACAGACAGACGGACACGCTCCCACAGAGCGGACCTGAGCACACCCCCTGGAGTCCGGCCCGGTTTCGCCATCCGAGCTCCCTGGCAAGCTCCCCCGCGGGGGGATCAGGTGGAAGGGTGGTCAATGAGCTGCCAGCTGCTCCAGCACTGCGGTACAGCCCAGTGAGAGCAGGGAAACAACACAGTACAGCCCAGTGAGAGCAGGGGAACAACACAGTACAGCCCAGTGAGAGCAGGGGAACAGCACAGTACAGCCCAGTGAGAGCAGGGGAACAACACAGTACAGCCCAGTGAGAGCAGGGGAACAGCACAGTACAGCCCAGTGAGAGCAGGGGAACAACACAGTACAGCCCAGTGAGAGCAGGGGAACAACACAGTACAGCCCAGTGAGAGCAGGGGAACAGCACAGTACAGCCCAGTGAGAGCAGGGGAACAACACAGTACAGCCCAGTGAGAGCAGGGGAACAACACAGTACAGCCCAGTGAGAGCAGGGGAACAACACAGTACAGCCCAGTGAGAGCAGGGGAACAACACAGTACAGCCCAGTGAGAGCAGGGGAACAACACAGTACAGCCCAGTGAGAGCAGGGGAACAACACAGTACAGCCCAGTGAGAGCAGAGTAAAAGTGCAGTAAAACCCAGTGAGACGAGGTTAAGACACAGAGTGGTGTAGTACAGTGAATCATGAAACGAGCTGTGAGTGAGCTCAGGATTCTCGGAGGGTAAAAGCGAGTATAAGGAGGGTCCTACTGTGCAAATTCCCTGCCCTTAAGAAAATCTAGCTGACAGCACACACGCGCCCGCGGGCGAGTGCCCGGCCATGACTCAGCGATTACAGCTGCCCCCCCCCACACACACACTCAGCTGGACTCCCCCGCCAGGGGGACCGTCACGCGTGCAGAAAGTCCTGCGACTTTCATCAGACAATTCACTGCCATTAGTCATAACTAATGCTGCTGAACTCTCTTCTGCATTTATACCGATCCTTCTTGCAGAAGCGGTCAAGGTGACTCAGCGCTCAGTAGGAAAACAAACTATTGAAACAGCTATGTGGCAGTCAGCTCAGGCGATCTAGAGGAACAGGAGGGCTTTGTCAGCGGCGCTGAGCACGGATAAAACTCATCACCACGCCGCTCCCTGCCCGCCGTCTCTTATCTGCTTGGCCCACGGAAGAGCACGCCGAGAGCCCCGGCCTCTTTATTTTCACGCCCGGGCTGGCGGCCGCGGCTCTCTCGGCCTGCTGCGGGCTGTCGCCTCAGCTGAACTCCTGAGCACCCCGCAGAGGGGAACAGCGCAAGAGCTGCAGCTGTGTTTCGGGACGCAATTACTGCTTTGCGGCTGTTTCATTTCCTAAAAAAGGCGAGCAGGTCTAAATGAGGAACCCTGTGGAAAATCGACTACGTGCTGCGACGCGGTGCACACTGTGGTCCCACAGATCAGAGCTTGACGCGGGTTCGATGGGGGCTTCCTGGGTCTTTTTTAAGCCGCTGGTGCTACTTTCAGACCCGCGCTGAAACGACACAGCCCGGTAACACGTAATGTCGCCAGAATGTCGCCCTGACTGCGGCACATCCGATCACATCCACTGCAGAGCTGCGGCGCGGTGTGAAATGTCGGTTCGTGTGCGGTGCTTACAGGGTTTGTAACAGCGACGGGTCACCGGGAGAAATTGGCCGGGAAATTGGGAACAAGCGCATGGAATTGTGCCGGGATCCGAGAAAGGTCTCGGGGTGATCGTCAGGTGTGTTTTTTTTTTTTGGTGACTGTAGCTTTTTTTTTTTTAGCTCTTTTTGCATAACGGCTTCAGCTGAATGCTTGGCTGCCCTCTGCGGGCGCCGAGCTCGCAGCTGGCGGGGGCTGTTTGCTCCTGGTGCGCGAGAGAGACACCCGCGGGCCCGGGGCATGCCGGGAGCCCGTCCGTGTCTGACGTCATTCATAGGAGATCTCCGCGATTACATTGAACACCGACAGACTGTCTGTCTGATCTGCACTCACACTAACAGCCAGCAGACTGACACTGACACGTTGCTGAAACAGCGGACATCTAACTGACCAGCACATCATGACACTGATTGATTCAAACAGTTATTGGCCGACTGATATACTGACATAATGACTGACTCACTGACCCACTAACGCACTGACTACTGTATGATCCACTGTTTTTAACTCGCTGACCGACAGACAGACACCCACGCTCACTGACTGATGAATTAACAGACTGACACTGTGACCAACACAGTAACCGACACTAGCATACTGACACATTGACACATTCACTGGCGCACTGGCTGACCAGCACACAAACACACCAACAGACACAGTGATACACTAATACACTGCCTGGCAAATACTCTAACATGCTGTCTGACCAACAGACTAACACACTGACTGACCAACACGCTAACACACTGACCGACAGACATAGTGACCGGCACACTGACTAACCGACTGACACGCTGACAGACAGATATACTGACCAACACACTGGCTAACCAACACACTGACAGACACACTGACCGACACACTGACTCCCACACTGACCAACACACTGCCGACATGCTGACTGACACACTGACCGACACACTGACAGACACACTGACTGACCGACAGACACACTGGCCTCCCCCAGAGAGGCCCTGGTCCCACTCACCCGGACATCCTTGTAGTGGAAGGCCACGACGAGGATGAGCAGGCAGCCTGTGGACAGGCTGATCATCGCCTTGACGGAGAAGGAGTAGACGGAGTTCTGTGGGAGAGGGAGAGGGTTAGTGCACTCAGTGGCCAAAATATTAGGAACCCCACTCCGCCACCACCAGAACACCCCCCTGGTGAGCTGAGCACTGGGAGCTCCTCACCTCGAGGTGCAGGAGCCACCCGTCCATCGACTTCGAACCGGATCTCCTAAAACTGGGGCTACATACCGTTACCCCTCGTCGCAGCCTAATCTGGACACAAGATCAGCAATGAGAAACGTGTGAGTACTGGAAATACCAGAACAGAAGAACAGTCACTAAGGGCACAGAGGCCTAGTAATGGGCACCGCTGCCCCACGGCGCTGGGGCCCTGGGTCAGCTCCAGACCAGCCTTCCTCTCTGACCGCACGGTGCAGCCCCCTCCGCAGGGCGGGACGTGGGCGTGGAGGAGCTGTAGGTGCCCCAGGCCAAGATTCCAGCGATCGCAGTCAGCTGCCTGGCTGTGAGTGCATTCTGACTGGTAAACACAAACATCATGTTACCCAGCACTTCACACAGCAGTACTGAGGGTCAGTGTGTCTGCAGGGCTGTCCAGTCCGGGTCCTGGAGAGACTGGTCAGTATGTCTGCAGGGCTGTCCAGTCCTGGTCCTGGAGGGTCAGTCAGTGTGTCTGCAGGGCTGTCCAGTCCTGGTCCTGGAGGGTTTAGTCAGGGTGTCCGCAGGGCTGTCCAGTCCTGGTCCTGGAGGGTCAGTCAGGGTGTCCGCAGGGCTGTCCAGTCCTGGTCCTGGAGGGTCAGTCAGTGTGTCTGCAGGGCTGTCCAGTCCTGGTCCTGGAGAGACTGGTCAGTGTGTCCGCAGGGCTGTCCAGTCCTGGTCCTGGAGGGACAGTCAGTGTGTCTGCAGGGCTGTCCAGTCCTGGTCCTGGAGAGACTGGTCAGTGTGTCTGCAGGGTTGTCCAGTCCTGGTCCTGGAGAGACTGGTCAGTGTGTCTGCAGGGCTGTCCAGTCCTGGTCCTGGAGGGTGGGTCAGTGTGTCAGCAGGTCTGAACAGCAGCCCAGAATGGTCTATAAGCTGGTTCAGGGGATGATGAGTGATTCCAGTTGCTAACCCACTTCTCGATCCGCAGCCCCACCTTACTCCCAGAACCCACCAGGCAGACGCAGCAGCACTTCCTGTGCCAAAACCTACACATCGAGGAAGGTCACCGCGCTAAATCACCGCCTCGACGCTGACCCAGCATGCCCTGCCAGGACACTTCCTGCGGGCCGCCAGCCCAGACACGCTCACGCGAGGAGTCAACACACCTGACAGCCAGCCCTCCAAGGCAAACACGGGGCTCCTCGTCACAGGCGAGCTCAGCGGCCGGATGTGTTATCACTTCGCTATAGAAACGCATCCTATTGGCAGAGAGTCAGTTCTGACTCACAGGAGGACTCGGGAATCCGAGCCAGAGAGGATTGTGAAACGCTGCTTGGCTGATTGAAGACCCCCAGACCCCCTGAAGGACTGGGCTCTCAGGGGCTGAACTGAGCCAGGTACTGTCTTCATGAGCCCAGATTCACAGTGACCTTTAACCCCTGACTGAAGAGCCCCAGAGCCCCTGAAGTACTGGGGTTCTCAGGGACTGAACTGAGCCAGTTACTGTCCTCATGAGCCCAGATTCACTGTGACCTTTAACCCCTGACTGAAGAGCCCCAGAGCCCCTGAAGTACTGGGGTTCTCAGGGACTGAACTGAGCCAGTTACTGTCCTCATGAGCCCAGATTCACTGTGACCTTTAACCCCTGACTGAAGAGCCCCAGAGCCCCTGAAGTACTGGGGTTCTCAGGGACTGAACTGAGCCAGTTACTGTCCTCATGAGCCCAGATTCACTGTGACCTTTAACCCCTGACTGAAGACCCCCAGAGCCCCTGAAGGACTGGGGCTCTCAGGGACTGAACTGAGACAGTTACTGTCCTCATGAGCCCAGATTCACTGTGACCTTTAACCCCTGACTGAAGAGCCCCAGAGCCCCTGAAGTACTGGGGTTCTCAGGGACTGAACTGAGCCAGTTACTGTCCTCATGAGCCCAGATTCACTGTGACCTTTAACCCCTGACTGAAGACCCCCAGAGCCCCTGAAGGACTGGGGCTCTCAGGGACTGAACTGAGACAGTTATTGTCCTCATGAGCCCAGATTAACTCACTTAACCACCAAAGAGCTCGACAAAAGCCTTCATAAGTCACATTACAGTTCATGCCATGTTGAATTTAGCTCTCAGTCTGAAAGCTGAAACTCTATTTTGATCTAATATAATGCTCAATTAAACCCTTCTGCCCGTTAGAAGCTCCTATACAAAAAGGTTTTGCACTAGGCCTGTTTTCCACACAGATTCTTTCTTCCAAAACACCTGCAAGTTAAATAAACAGCTGAAGTCGAGGGACATAACAGAGTCTGCTGCTATCAAGCTGGGATTCTGGTTTCACCAACTGGGATGCGTCACCCAGTCAAAACAAGCGGGGCGAGCCAGTTACTGAAACAACAGCTCTCGCTTCCGCACGCCGAGCCCGCCCGACGCAGGTCCGACCCGCCGCTATCGGCGCCGCAGATCGGCCAGGCCCACGGGGGTGGGGCGCGGCGCGTTTCCGGTCCGGCCCGGCCCGAGGTCTGACATTTCCACCGCGCTCGCATTGTTCTCGGCGAGCCCGCGCCGCCGGCACGAGCCTGATGAGGGCCGAAGGAGAAGCAAAACACGCGAGGGGGAAACCCGGCGTGGGCGCGGGAGAGCTGACCGGTCCCCGCCACGCGCAGTGCAGTATTTATACCCGTGATGAGACAGAGTAATCGTGAACGCAGACTTCTGTCCGGGCGGTTTTTACACACTGCTGTATCCAGCTAAGGCTTCTGTGTTCACTGGGAGGGAGACGACACGGCCCTACACAACTCTAAGGCGTTAACCATCATCATCATCATCATCATCATAAAGCTGAAGTAGTTCAAGCGGGGAGCTGCGTCAGCATGCGTAGGCTGCAAAGGAACAAGTAAAGGTTTATTCCTGCTGACAAGAGAAGAGAGAAAACACAACGTTTCGGCTGTGGAGCCTTCTTCGGGTGTGAATTAATTCAGCATGGAATAAAATGACTTGTTCAATAATAATAATAATAATAATACATGTTTTCGTCTTCCTCCTCCTCCTATGATGTGATGATGATGATGATGATGATGATGAGTACTCTGTGGTGAAGTGCCCGGGCGCACGGTGACGGAGTCGCCTCCAGTCCCGGGCCGCTGCTGCTCTCCGACACCGGCCGGGAGTGAGGCGGGCGCGGCTGTCAGCTGATCCCGGCGGCTCGACTTTCAGAAAGCGCTGATCCGAGCAGCAGCTTTTTTAGTAATTAGTCAGAAGGGACAAACCCGCCGGTCTTAAAATAGCGGCCCCGGTGAGAGCGTGATCGAGCCGGGACTCGCGGTCTGCCCCGCCCAGCCCGTGTGTCAGCCTGTCGGCCCAGCCACATCTGAACTGGACCTTCATTCCGAGCAGGAAGGCCGCCCCGCCCTGGTCCCGCCGGTCCCAGACTACACAGGAAGCGAGTCGCTCCCAGCCTGTAGTCATAAATCAGGAATTGTACCTGCAGCGCAGGTGCGCCGGGAAGATCAGAATGTAGTGTCACTCCTTATTTTTATAGCCGCGTCTGAAGGTCTCACCCGTGACGGAAATTCCTCTCCAGGAGGCTTGTGAATTTCCACGGACTCAGCACTATTGCGCAACAAAACCCACTGAATTTGTAACTTTCATCGGGGAAAGAAAACCCCCCGAGGGCCGTGATTCCGCAAGCAGAATCCTGTTTCTCCGGGGGCAGGCACGGTGGACTCCCGGGTCCCGGGCCGTGGGTGCCAATCTGAACTGGGGAGGCTTCTGTGTGGAGTTCGCATGTTCCCTTTGCGTTTTCTCCAGGTGTTCAGGTTAATAGGTGTCTCTAGATTGGCTCTGTGAGAGACTGGTGACTTATCCAGCAGAGACGCTGGGAATGTCACACTCCTTATCGGGAATAAGTACTTTTCTGATAAGCCTCGGGTAGATCTTTTTCAAAAAAGCTTTGGGGTTAGAAATCTATACTGATTATCTCTATTAATATCGCTAATTATTTCTGTAACCAAGGCATTGCTTTTACAAACTAAATATCATGTCAGTACCTGCTCAAGCAGGAAGGCAAGAGAAACCGTCGAGCCCAATTTATTTTATTTTCACAGGCAGCAGGGTGGAGCAGTGTGTGTGTGGGGGGGGGGGGGGGGGTCTCTACCAGAGACATGCTGGTAGGTTAACTGGTGTCTGGAAAAACTGCCCCTGGTGTGAGTGTGTGTGTGTGTGTGAGTGTGTGTGCTCTGTGATGGACTGGTGTCCTGTCCAGAGTGAGTGTGTCCTGTGATGGACTGGTGTCCGTCAAGGGTGTACCCCACATTGTGCCTGTTGCTTGCTGGGACGGGTTGGAGCTCCCCCGACCCTGAACTGGATGAACTGGTGAGAAACCGGGTGGACAGATTTCCTTTCCGGATTCAGGAGCCTTGTTGGCGGAGCTGACCACGACAGGCTCGGAGAGCAATTTTCCCGTAAGCTGCAGGGTAACATTGCTGTGCACTTTCTTTCACCTGCAGAATAACACGATACGGAGCGCCCGTTTTATCTGTGGGCCGCACAGTAACGTTATTGTACACCTTATCGTGTCCTTATCTACAGCACTACAGCATCTACAGCGGCTACAGCATCTGCTCTGCGCAGGCGCCGTGGGAGCGCGGAGAGGCGCGCGATTCACCGGCCCCTGCAGGGTCCCGCGAGCTCCACGGGCGCCAGTGCTGGGGCAGTTACAGAGTTTACTGTCCTTGCGCGCAATTACTTGCTCTGTTCTGCTTACTGCCCGAAGTAGAAACGCCTTCTCTGTTTTTCTGCAGTGTTTACTGTTGTTAAAGGGCAGTAACCTCTGCTACTGCTGGTAAAAATGCTGTAATACTCTACTGGCCGGTTTGCCAGCGACTAAATGATTTATCTTTCGTTGCATTCCAGTTTCAGCGGTTAACGACACAGAATCCAGGACGCGAATTTGAATATCATACATAACAAAAACAACAACAAAAAAAAAAATCCCGACGGCGCCCAGGTGCTGCTCGTGGACACGAGCCGGCGTGTTCGCCGCGCGCGGTGGGGGCGCAAACTATCCGCATTTCCAGAAACGAAATAACAGTTCAGAGCATGAGGAATCGTTGTTTTAAGTCTTGTCGTCGTTATTCTCGGTTTAAGGTACAGGCGAGGACAAGAGGCGGGTCTGCCATTCGGTCTTCAGTGCGTAAAGACACGACAGGTATGAAACTGAAAAGCTGTTTCGCGAGTTGGGTCTCTGGAGAACTACACCAGCTATACTCTCGGTACATAAATAATTACAGTCGAATTAATTGACAACGACGTGTTGTGACGTTATCTGCCTCCTCCTCCGACAAAATGCTACTTAAAAAATCGAATTAAATATATATATAAATATCTTAAATAAGATCCCAGAAAAACAATATTTCTCTGTATTAAACACTATAGTGACTCTTTTAATTTTACTATTCACTAAATAGTACTATAGTATATACTGTAACATATACCGTAGTACACTATAAACCACTGTAGTAAACTGTATATGTACACTCTAATGCACTTCAACACTGTAGGAAGCAGCAATATATACTGTAATACTCTATAGCACACTGTGGTAAACTGGTATGTACTGTAATACACTATAATACAGTGTAGTGAACTGCATACTGTAGTACACTATAACACGGTAGTAAACAACAGTACACTACAACCTGCTGTGGTAAACTGTTTTCTATACTGTAGTACACTATAACCCACTGTGGTAAACTCTGGTCTATACTGTAGTACACTATAACACACTGTGGTAAGCTGTGGACTATACTGTAGTACACTATAACACACTGCAGTAAACTCTGGTCTATACTGTAGTACACTATAACCCACTGTGGTAAACTGTGGTCTGTACTGTAGTACACTATAACACACTGTGGTAAACTCTGGTCTATACTGTAGTACACTATAACCCACTGTGGTAAACTGGTCTATACTGTAGTACACTATAACACACTGTGGTAAACTGGTCTATACTGTAGTACACTATAACCCACTGTGGTAAACTGGTCTATACTGTAGTACACTATAACACACTGTGGTAAACTGGTCTATACTGTAGTACACTATAACCCACTGTGGTAAACTGGTCTATACTGTAGTACACTATAACACACTGTGGTAAACTGGTCTATACTGTAGTACACTATAACCCACTGTGGTAAACTGGTCTATACTGTAGTACACTATAACACACTGCGGTAAACTGGTCTATACTGTAGTACACTATAACCCACTGTGGTAAACTGGTCTATACTGTAGTACACTATAACCCACTGTGGTAAACTGGTCTATACTGTAGTACACTATAACACACTGTGGTAAACTGGTCTATACTGTAGTACACTATAACCCACTGTGGTAAACTGGTCTATACTGTAGTACACTATAACCCACTGTGGTAAACTGGTCTATACTGTAGTACACTATAACCCACTGTGGTAAACTGGTCTGTACTGTAGTACACTATAACACACTGTGGTAAACTGGTCTGTACTGTAGTACATACAGCAGACCTTGCTGGACCCGAGCCGCCCGTACTGAACTGGAGTAACTACAGCGATGAGCTCCAGCACATGGCCGCGGCCGGTTCTGAGCTGCTCCCGCACGGCTGGACTGAAGCACCTACCGCCACGTACACGGCCGGGCAGAGCTCGGCGTGCACGATCATCAGCAGGATGCCCAGCACGGCGGCGCCCACCGCCCAGGTGCACAGCCGCTGCTTGTCCTGCAGCAGCAGCCTGCGGTCGCGCAGCTTGAACAGGCTGGCCGGGGGGCTGCCGGGCACGCTGACTTGGGTCGCGTCCACCCCGCCTCCTCCTTCTCCGCCGCCGCCGCCGTCGAGCCCTCGGTCGCAGTTCACGCTCGCCGCCTTGGAGCCGGCGGGCAGCAGCGTTGTTTCCAGGAGCTCCATGTCCGCCGTGTCGCACCGTCCCCCCGGCACCTTATCCCCTCGCGCCGCCGCCTCGTCCTCCTGCTGCGCCGGCCGGCATAGCCCGGCGCCCGCGAGCCGGGGACCCCCGCGCGCGCGAGGGCCGAGCCAGGGGTCGCGCGGCGCCCTCGCCGCTGCCGGGACGGCACGGTCCGCTGTCCCGCGTGAAGCGCTGCCCGGCGCGCGGGCCAGCATCAACCTCGGGCGTGTGCGCGGCGCCCCAGCCCGTGCGTGTGCCAGGGGAGCTGGGTGTCGTGTCTGAGACCCGGAGCTGGCGTTTGCATAAGTTATGGGAAGTCCTCTTTCATATCGACAAGTCTGATCGCTCCCGCGTCGCTGCAGGCGTCTGATAAGTCGTCTCTTTTTGTGCGCTCTGCACCCTGCTCTGTCATGCCGCGACACCAGCGCTCCGTCTGTTTTCCGACGTCGGCATGCCGAGCTTGTTTAATCTCCGATAAACACCCAGCGCGCTAACTTTGCTGTAACTAGCACACCGACTTCCAAAGAGAAAAAAATGAATCATAATAAGGGCAAAGGAAATAATCAGCACGTTATGTACACACGGCCGCGCACTTTACAGCTGTCTGTGATTTTAGACTCTGGCGATGAAAGTGAAGACGGAGCGCTGCTCTCGCTGCCCCTGACTGCTGGTGTAACTGAGCGCTCGCGCTGTAATGGTGCCTCTGGGCGATCAGAAGACCCGTCTGTCTGCGTCCGTCATCTGTCTCTACACTACCAGCTGCCTTTACTACGCAGACTTACAGCACACGCGGCGTTACATCTAACAAAAGCCTAACAGTATATCCAGGCAGCAACGACAACACGATTGAGCTCTAAAAATAACCAATCAACAACCCCTCTCCAAAAAAAACGTCGATTTCTTCAATCGCTAGGCAGGCACACGCGTGACCGAGTCAGGTGCAGTTGTGCGTGGAGGCTGCAGGTCTCTCGGACCCATGTGCACACCTGGCTGCAGACACTGACCCAGGCTCCCCGGCAGAAAATATTTCTGGAAGTCATTCCTGGAGGAGCTCATCCGTTCCACTGTGCCGATCAGGGAATTTCAGGAACCAAGGGCTGGTAGAAACGGGATAATCCTGGAAGGAAGGATATGCTGACTCACTGGTCCTTGGAGGTGAAGTGGGATTGCAGCCACAGCCCAGTGTGGAGGAGAAGAGAGACATTGAACCACCACTTCATCACTTCATCCCCTGCTAGGTTCAGAACCAGTCCTATCACACCAGGAGGACAGCTGGTCCAGTGGTTCAGGTCCAGTCCTGTTAGACCAGGAGGACAGCTGGTCCAGTGGTTCAGGTCCAGTCCTGTTACACCAGGACAGCCGGTCCAGTGGTTCAGAACCAGTCCTGTTACACCAGGACAGCCGGTCCAGTGGTTCAGGTCCAGTCCTGTTAGACCAGGAGGACAGCCGGTCCAGTGGTTCAGGTCCAGTCCTGTTACACCAGGACAGCCGGTCCAGTGGTTCAGAACCAGTCCTGTTACACCAGGACAGCCGGTCCAGTGGTTCAGGTCCAGTCCTGTTAGACCAGGAGGACAGCCGGTCCAGTGGTTCAGGTCCAGTCCTGTTAGACCAGGAGGACAGCTGGTCCAGTGGTTCAGGTCTTTCTGCCTCTTATGCGGTCATCCTGTACTGGCAAACCACCTTTCCTTGGGATGAGGTGTAAAACGGACTTCCTGTTATCAGTGACTCTGCAGTAACAGCTGATGAGGACCTGCAGCCTGTGGCCCCCAAGCCTCTGCTAGACCCCTGGCTCACTGTTAGGACTGATTCCACGCTCACAGCCGCCGCGCTGTAGCTTCTGATTTGAGCACTTGCTGCGATGGGGCCCTCTGCTGGCTGGAGAGGTGTATAGCAAGCATGCGCACCGACAGCACGCCAAGAGCCCAGATCCCTGTAATTCCCCCGGTGAGTGAGCCGCCCATGAGCTAATTGTGCAATGTGGACACAGGAGCATCCTCTTTATTTAGCGGAAGGGTGATGCATGTGACTTACAGCTCCGCGCTGCGGTGATCCCCAGACCAGGAAGAGCTGCTGACCTCTCGTAGCGACAGCCCACACAGAGAGGACCTGCTCCTGCCATCCTGCAGTCCAGTGGGCCCGGAGCAGGGATGGGAGCCTGCTCACGGCGCCCCCCGCTGGGGAGGAACAGAGCTGCGGCACCTTCAGGTGGTGCTGCACGAGAGGCGCTATATAGACAGGGCATTGTTATGGGTCTTACAGGCCTTGTGTTTATTCTCCGGTTTGCAAAAGTAGCGCTCCGTAGCACACTCCATAAAACAGCTCGGTTTACAACAGGGCGGCGTTCTCAACTCTCTGTCACTCGCTTGGGAGAAAAGACACTCCTCAGGCATTCCTACACCATCTGTCACGAAGCGCGTTCCTACGAGCACCTCTCACCACAAACGAGTTAACCAACTGTCCTTCCTCACGATCTTCCTCTCCCTCCACTCAGTCCCCGATCACGAGTGAGAATTACCCTTGGCTGCTACTCCGGGCCTGATTCCTGGCGACCAGACCTTGTTTCCTCCTTCGTCTCGCCTCTCGTCTTGATCTGGGATCCTTTTGCCTTTGGGATCTGGACACCAATCACTAGCTACCTCCTGCAGCCTCAGCGCCGCGTCGGGTCGAACCAGGCGCTCCGGAAGCCATCCCTGACACTGTCTTTATATCTCATCCCAGGACAGTCAGCGCCCTGACAGCCTCTCCGTTCTCCACCTCCCCAAGGGCAGCTCGTCAGCTGTCCATGGGGAACACGGGTGCAAGGGAACGAGAGGGGGAAAGGGGGAAGCATTTCACCGTTGCACAGTGCTGTCAGGCCCATCGGGGAGGCCCAGTTCCTCCCCTCCAGCACGCTTCCTGACACTGACCAGGTGGGTCAAACAGTTACTTTCCTCTCTTGCACAAGCAGGGGCAGCTTTATTGGGTAATTAGCGATTGCGGCCACATCGCTGCTTCTGTTTTCTTCGAAGACAGATGAGCAAGACCAGTCAAACAGACTCCTGAAATTATACAGGCAACACATCGATCACACGAGTCTGAACCAGCCCTGCCTGGACTCAGCACCCCCACTGATGCAGACGGTTAGCAGACACACTCGTCGGAAGGGACTTCATCAGGAGAGCAGGAGAGAGTCTTGTGTGGTTTCAGTCTTGACTGAGCTCAATAAGTCCTGCAGGACAGACTCACTGCAAGGGCTTCCCAGCTCAGGTCAGATTGGGCCCAGTGCTGTCCTCGTCTTCTGATACGCAATCCCTTCGAAACTAGCTGCTGCGGCTGTTCACGCAGGTCAGCTCCGTCCTGCGTTTACAGACCACACAGCTCCCGGCGATCACTCCCAGGCCTTCCGCAATGTGGTTAAGCAGTAATGTGCTCGTGCTGGATGTGTGCAATCTGTGACCTGGGCTTCACTGTGAAATTAAGCCCCGTCATTGGCCTCCCTGCAGATTGAGTGCAGCTGTCCTGTGCAGAGAGAATCCGCCTGCAACCTCCCGAGAACCTGCGGATCGGAGTGAGAGGGGTCGACCCCCTACCTGCTTCCTTCCTGGGCGCTTTATTGATTAGATGATTTCTAATCGCAGGAATCCGATCAGGTCTGATCTGATCGGGTCGAACCCGATACCTGCTGTGGGCGTGGGCCTGCTCCCGTGTGGCAGAGCGCTGGAGCAGCTCTGAGGAGCACCGGGCCGGCTCAGCCTCTGCCGATGCAAAAGCTCACTTCACTTCGCAGGGAACTGGCAGGTGCCGAATGAGACCGCAGTGCCCGGGCTAACTCCAACATCCCACCCCTCGTGTGATCATGTGGCTTTAAAAATAGCCCTGTGGGAAATTCTGCTTCCCTTAGCTTGTCGTTTCCTGTCAGAAGCAGAAGGTCAGCCCAGGCACGGAGCAGTACATGCTCATGTGACACAACACCGGGCACAGAAAGGAGCAGCCTCAAGCACTGCAGCATCTGGGTCTCAGGCACACAGGGAGCCGCTCTTCATGAGCCGACCTGTGTCCTGTTGGTCTGGTTTTGCGTGTTTTTTTTTTTGTCCTGGAAAAGATTCCTTGTGCCAATAATTCCATTTGCACTTCAGTGGAAATTGCTGACAGTGTCTTCTCAGGAAGAGAGAGAGAGAGAGGTGCAGCGTCACTTCGCATTCAAACACTCTGTTCCTGGGTGGGGCTTCAGCATCATGAAACAGGTGAACTGTCTCTGTGAAGGTCAGCTGCGGGACCACTGTCTGGTTCAGATGAAAGATTCTTTTGCTTCTAAAGCTTTGATTGGACCGGCTGTCCTCCCAGTGTAACAGGACTGGACCTGAACCACCGGACCAGCTGGCCACCTGGTGTAACAGGACTGGACCTGAACCACCAGACCAGCTGTCCTCCTGGTGTAACAGGACTGGACCTGAACCACCAGACCAGCTGTCCTCCTGGTGCAGCAGGACTGGACCTGAACCACAGGACTGGACCTGAACCACCAGACCAGCTGTCCTCCTGGTGCAGCAGGACTGGACCCGAGTGAGTACAATGCAGAGTAATATCTCCTCATAAGGAAATCAGAATTGCAAAATGATCCAGAAATAGCTACAATACGTGTTGTGAAAGAGTGAGGTTTTCATTCTCTGACCTTCCCTTAGAAATGAGAACCTACAGATCCTGTGGCAGTGTAGAAGCGAGGCTGAGGATCATGGGACACTGTCCTCTGCAGTAGTTTATTTGCCAAAGCCCGAGAGCTGGGGCACACCCTTGGTAAAAAAGCAGCCGGCTGTCCTGCCTGCATTTCTCAGAAAGAGGGCGGTTCCTCCTGCCTGCCATCCACCTGGCACAGCCTGCAGCAGAAGCCACTCTCCATCTCAGACAGGAAAGAGGAGAGTCGGGACAAGAGCAGACACGGGCTGCAGCAACATCTGGAACGTCTGGGCTGATCCAGTCAGGAGAAGGTATGGGTGGGACCGCTGGTGCAGAATGACCCCTGTGTCTCCCAGGTAGGGTCACTGGTGCAGAATGATCCCTGTGTCTCTCAGGTGGGGCCACTGGTGCAGAATGATCCCTGTGTGTCTCCCAGCTGGGGCCGCTGGTGCAGAACAACCCCTGTGTGTCTCCCAGCTGGGGCCGCTGGTGCAGAATGACCCCTGTGTGTCTCCCAGCTGGGGCCGCTGG
Source organism: Lepisosteus platostomus (assembly GCF_059453375.1). Lineage (NCBI taxonomy): Eukaryota > Metazoa > Chordata > Actinopteri > Semionotiformes > Lepisosteidae > Lepisosteus > Lepisosteus platostomus. The sequence goes on along the minus strand of NC_142636.1, from coordinate 14,912,523 downwards.
TGCAGAACGACCCCTGTGTGTCTCCCAGCTGGGGCCGCTGGTGCAGAACGACCCCTGTGTGTCTCCCAGCTGGGGCCGCTGGTGCAGAATGACCCCTGTGTGTCTCCCAGCTGGGGCTGCTGGTGCAGAACGACCCCTGTGTGTCTCCCAGCTGGGGCCGCTGGTGCAGAACGACCCCTGCGTGTCTCCCAGCTGGGGCCGCTGGTGCAGAATGACCCCTGCGTGTCTCCCAGGTGGGGGGGAAAGTGAGGGTCATGCTCATTGAGATTCCTTGAGATGATCCCCCTAAAGGATCCTGTGGAATGGTCCCTAATGCACTTCATTTTGCATCTGTTGTTGTTCTTTGGGTGTTCCAGCTGATAAAAGTACTACATCTCCAATTGCAGAAATGGCCCTGAGAACTGTAAAGATAAGAAAATGTCTTCCTGATTAAAGATTAATCTTTGGCAAATCAGCATGCAAATATAATAAGCCATAGTGTGAGCACATAGCAGTAACACTGAGCCGAGGGCGAATCCTCCCAATGTATCCGGTCACTGTCCAGAAACACAGGTCAGGCTCTGGAAAAAACAGCTCTGTGGAGCAGGGGGTCAGACGCCCAGCTGGGACAGAGGACACCACACAGGTTGTGTGGAACGTCACAATCACCATTACACAGAGGAAGTCTGTGGTTTAAACTTTATTTCATTTGTTGTAAAATCATTGTTTTAGAAAATACCATAAAAAGTACATATTCACAAAAAACAAATAATGTTAGCTTACAAAAATAAACATAGCATTTAAAAAATACAACTTCATTCATTTTTAAAGTACAGCTTTTTTCTTTTCTTTTTTTTTTTTTTACAGAATAGCACAGCCAGTCCAGTCTGGCTTATTATTATTTCAGTTATTACAATAAAACAAAATAATAAAAAAAACGTACATCAAAAACAAATTAAGAGAAGAAATAAATAGAAAATAATCCAGTATAAAACAGTAATAAAATGATAGGTTAATAAAAAAAATCAAACAGCAGAAATGTTAATTCTACGTGCAGGACATTTAAATATCACGGTGACATTCAAGCTTCCCTGATCGAGTGCAAATAGCCGATTTCTTTTTTTCTACAGAGCAAAATTCTCTAAAAGCATAAAACTGAAAAGACTAACGCATTAGCACCACCTCGCGGCTGTGGGGTGAATGTCAAGGCAGCATTGCGGTTTGCACACACCGGAAGTGACGCTTTTCACAAACCAGTTCCGGTCTAGGCGGGGCGCTTCGGTTCGTGCGAGCGAGAAGATTAAAAACAAAAGCATGGAGCGTGCTGGGAGGCGGAGGACGAGGTGCCCCCCCCCCCCTTCCATTTGCACGCGATCCAACGGCGCAATAATAAAAATATAAAAGTTGTATGTCTTTAAAAAGAAAACTGGCGATACAGGGAGCGCTTGAACGGCCGCTCAGGAGGTAGCAGTGTTTTGCAGAAGGCGGACAGGTGAAGGCGATTGCTCCAGCCGCGAGAAGAGATTTGTTTTATTAAAATAGTGTAGAATTAAGCAGCCTGGCACAGGGAGAGCGTTACCAGTTGCTCAGTGGTGGCTCCCGCGCGAGAGACACACGGAGGATAAGCCGGAGGAGGAATTTTGGATTCTGGGATCCCTTACTGTCCGTGCTGCGGGACCCCACCCAGGGGGGGCTATCCCTTGGCTGCACCCCAGTGCTGGAGGGAGGCCTGGGGGAGGATGAACTGAGGTTGGGGTGTCTGCTTGGTCAGGACGTAGTACCCCAGGACAGGGGCCGGGTAGACAGGGGTGAGGAACATGGCCGCCCTCCTCTTCTTGAGCTGGGGCCACACAGGGGCTGGCTGGTAGAAGTACTGGAGTTGGGGGGCCTGCAGCACACAGAGAGAGAGAGAGGTGTATACGTCAGGCCCTGCACCCAGAATCCTTTGCCTCAAACTGGGGGCTAAGGGTCCCCCCCCCCAGCTCCCAGCATCCTCCTGAAGAGGGAAGGGGGGGGGACTGAAGAACAGTGGGCAGCCAGGGAGAGAGAATTCCCCAGGGAAAGTGAGGTCACTGGATGGGGCTCCGTGCTTACCTGTGTTCTGGGGTGCTTGTGCAGCTCCCTGGGGCGGGGCACCATGACGATGCCCCCCTTATCCCTCTTCTCTGCTCCTGGCTCTCTCTCGCTCTTCCTCCCTTCCTCCTCCTCCTCGCTCTCACTGAAGGTCTCGGAGCTGCAGTCCGAGGAGCTGGCAGAGTGGTAGTCCGAGGTGTCCTGAACCCCGGATTCTGAGCCAGGCTCCGGGACGGGGGGCGCCTCTTCCTCCTCCTCCTCCTCCTCCTCGCGGAAGCTGGCCACGATGAAGGGGTGGCAGCGCTCTCTCGACCTGGGGATGGGAAAAACCAACTAACGAGTCAGATCGATCGACCCGCCATCAGTCCAGGCGCAGTAGTTTCAGGTGTTTGACATGTTCAAGAACAGAGAGGGTTTGGACAGGGGAGACAAGCCCGGACAAGGTCGAAGGTCATGGACAGTCAGAGAGAGTGGAGCCTGTTTTTTAAAAAAAAAACTTCTGGGCATATGGTGCACAACTACAATCCCACAATCCTCAAGGCAGAGAGACACCACCAGGCACAAACAGGAGGAGGCCCAAACACGGGCAGTGCTGCGCTTTGCGTGGATTGAGGGTGCAGGCCCCGCTCCCCGCTCCAGGGCGACGTGGAGGAAGTTGCGTTTCACCGTGGCGTCGCTCTCGGTCTCCGTCTCGCCGCTGCTTGCGCGGTTTCCTGCGCGAGCGCCTCAGTGCAGCCCTTGTGCAGACTGGCGGTGGGTCAGACCGAAGCACACAGGAAGTCAAGACGAGGGCGATAGTGAGGCTTCACACTGGAAGCCCAGCACAGGGTGGCAGCTTCTTCTGGCTCAGCCCCGTGAGCAGCTGTCAGCAGACAGGCCACCCTCTAGCACAGCCAGATCCTCCTTCACACAGAGGGGGGTGGGAGTGTGGAACAAGCCCAGCCACGCTGTGGAAGCCGACTCTCTGGCTTCTTTCAAGACACAGGTGGAGCAGCTGCGGCGTCAGTCAGCGACACCGACGGGCCCCTCTCGGGTGACCCTCGGACTCACCTGGCGCAGACCTCGAAGGGGTCGATCCAGAGGGTGATCTCGGGGGGCAGGCCCAGCTCGGACAGCTGCAGCCCGCTGGCCCGGCAGGCGCGGCTCAGGGCTTCGTCGCAGGGCGCCAGGGCGTTGATGCGGATACACCTGGACAGACGGACAGACGGGGCGGGTCAGACAGGAGGACACGACCCCAGCAGACCCCGGCCTGTCCGGCTCGGAGATCTCCCACCTGCTGGAGGAGTTCTGCAGACCCCACTACCCCCGCGTGCTCGAGGGCCGGGGCAGAGAACAGGACGCGCCATTGTTACCAGCTACCCTGACCTTTAGAGCAGGCCATAACTCAAGGCTAAAACGGGCTGAGAGAAGCTTCCTGCTTTAATGAAAGGTTAAATAAACACCTTTGGAATAATAATAATAATGTCATAATAAAAACACCAATTTGACCTTTGCATGAGAAAAGGAGGAAGTGAACTGGCAGCAGCTGCCGGGAGCAGATGCAGAACGTTAGATATGCGCCCTTCGCTCGGCTTCGATTGGCTACCTGAAGGCCTGCCCCCGGCTGGGATTGGCCGGGTACCAGTGCTGGGAGAACCGCTCGGACAGGATGCCGCGCAGCTCGTCCGCGAACCGGCGGGCCCGGCTCTGTTCCACGCCCCCCCGCTCCTGGACCAGCCGGAGCAGGAAGTCCACAGCCGCGTTCACCTCCCTCTTCATCGCCTCCTGCTGGAGGAGAAAGAGAGAGACGGGTTAAGCTCTCGCTCTGGGTCTTGTACCACTGTACCCGTTCATCCAGGTGGGGCTGCACACTGGTGGTGGTGGAGGGGATCCCCATTACCTGTAAAGTGCTTTGAGTGGAGTGTCCAGAAAAGCGCTATACAAGTGTGAGCAATTATTATTATCACCACGGCCTCCTCCTGCAGAACACGGGTGGGGCAGAAAAAAAAACATCAAAAAGCTGAAGGCCTATTTTACTTCTAAAGCTCTTGGGAATATGAAGAGAGTCCAGGGTACTTCTCTGTTCAAGACCATAGAGGTTTGATTACCTTATGCATGTTGCTCCTGTTTGAATATATTCTAGCCAGTCAGACCTCAATTACATTTAGTGTTGACAGTTGCCATCTTCATGAGCCCAGATTCACAGTGATCTTTAACCCCTGACTGAAGACCCCCAGAGCCCCTGAAGGACTGGGGCTCTCAGGGACTGAACTGAGCCAGTTACTGTCCTCATGAGCCCAGGCTATCAGGACAGACTGTTTCCACCTCCAGAACCTCGGGACGTTTACTGCTCTTGCTCAAGTGATTTTGCAGTTTCTGGTGAAATAAAAACCCACAGAGGGCAGTGGATGCAGGAAATGTGTAAAAAGACGTCTCTGCCGAACACAAGTCGGAGATGAACAGATTACCAAAATAACTTCTGCCAAACTTCTCTTCACCATGAACCCCCCCCAGCCAGCGCACTGAGGCCGTTTTCTTACTGCCCGCGATTTTCCCTGTACGCGTTTATCCACAATCAGGAAATATTCCATCACCATCAGGATACCGGAGACTCTCCGGGAATCACAGAGTATACACCTCGGAGGGGCCGATCAACCCCGCCAGGACATCTGTTCACGGACCCCAGAGGACAGGAAGAAACACGCAAGCTCCCCAGACGGGTACCTCCATCTAGAGTCGAACCCGTGACCCCGGAGCGGTGAGCCAGCAGAGCTGAGCACTAAGCTGCCCTGTGCGCAGAGAAGCAGCATTCAATGTCCACATCAGCCAGGCACAAGCGCCCTCAAGTATAAACCAGCCCAAGAATGAATGGAAGCCCAGCGAGGGAACTGTAAGTAATGGGGCCGTACACATGGGACTGAGGCAGCAGGAGCAGGATCTCGGTCTTGCAGAATCCCCGTCTGTAGGACTTGACGCATTTCAAGCTGTTGCACAATCTCTTCCGGTCAAGGTCATGCCCCGCGACGTCACTGAAGCGGTGATGGTGTGACGCAGCGAGAGCGCGGAGCGTGCCAGGAAAGAGAGTTACACCAGCCACTCGCACAGTACCGCGGCTTCCATCAGCGTCCATAACAATAACAGGATAAAATCACATCCGCCACTTCCCAGCACATAAGAAACGCTACAAACAAAAGTGTCGTTCTGCTCTTCTAGCCTGTTGAAGTGTCACAAGTTCAGCTGTTTCTAGACGGAAACCAGGCTGTCAGCTTTAACAACATGGATGGGCAAGCCTGTTCCACACTCCCACCACCCTTCGTGTACAGTATATCGGAGGGTTTTCCGATCCCCTGTCAGGTCCCCTTGTAGTCTCTCTGTTGCTTCTGCCGGTCAGTGCAGGACAGCCCCTTGAGCCCAAGTTAGTTCCACAACCCCGATCAACGCAAAGGATGAAACAACCCTTTCTCTTAGCCCTGGAATAACGACGATGACGATCTTACTCGCCCTGTGCACCCTCCGATCCCTCTTCCTGACCTCAACCTTACTGCTTGCGGCACCACTCGCTCCCAGGCATCTGCGGGTCGCAGGATCACCCATGGAAACATGAACCACGGGACATACTTGGAAACTACAGGCAGGTGAACTTAAAACCGGGAACAGTAGGGACCTCTTTACACAAAGAGTGGCAGGGGCGTTGAACAAGCGGATGGCGGCTCTGTTCCCGTGTTCAGCAGCGTGCCGCGTGGGTGCCGTTGTGTTTTGTTTTCAGGGTTTGTTTGGAGATTTCTGGGCCTGCGTCACCGACAGACACGCAGAGCGAAGGCGCATCTCTCTTTCAGACGCCTCGAACTTCAAAGCCCCGATTTCCAGCCCACGGCTCTGCGTCCTCACTTGCACGCATCTCGGTGTGCCCCCCCTGCCACCTGCACCCTTGTGATCTGCGAGCCGAGAAACACAGATACCCTCAGTGTGCGCGCCGTCAGGCTCAGCTCAGCTCAGCTGTTTTCCGCTGATGACTCAATGTGTGGTCAGAGATCGTCTCGTCTGCCTCTCTCTCCCCCGGCTTAGCCTGAAGCCACTCTGCAAAGCTCAGCGCTCAAACTTTTCCCACACCATGAAGTGACAGAGCAAAGCAGTACTGCTGTCTACCCGAGTAGACAGGAAGAGACTCAACGTACAGTAGAGCCAGTGAGATCAGGGTAAAGGCACAGTACAGTGCTGTAGAGCCAGTGAGATGTTCAGTAAGTAGGACACTCTCCGTTTCTATTCAAGAAACAGTAAACTGATTTTTCTGATGCTCTTGGATGTAAAAGAGGATGTTTATTAAGAAAAAGAAATGCTATTGATTACTCTAATTATTCTATTAGTTGCATGGCTACTCTAACCATTTAACAATTAGTTGCATAATTTAATTAGTCTGAATGTCTTGTGTAAAGAACTGCAAATATACCCCAATATGCCCAATTAAGAAAAGTTTAATAAACTGCTCTGGCTGGGAGAGGAGCCTGAAGACAACAGCCCCCCCAGCAATGGAGTGTGAGACCTCTAGGGCAAGTTATCCTGGGGTCTGAACTCCACCAAACAGGGCCCGACACAGACGCTCAGTTTAAACAGTTGATTTAAGGGGAGGGCTCTGATGTCACCTTTGCCTAATACAAGCAGAAATTTGTGGACTTTTCTGATCCAGGTCAAAGTGCTCGAAGAGAACCAGGAATATTTTTTTTGGGGGGGGGGGAGATCAAACATCTCTATACACACACACAAAGGAAGCAAAGACTGAAAGAGGCCTTGAACCCTGGGACACAAAACACTTCCCTGCTTCGTTTCTCCACGAGCGATGTTTCAATTGGTTGCTCTTCCTTTATCAAAGAGACACGACAGAGACAAAGCAAGTGAAATAAGGGTATCGCCGTGACCCGATCAGGTGAATGCTGGAAATTCACAGAACAGCGGTCTGACTGCGCAGTATCGCTCAAAATAGCGATTTCAAAGCCCCTGCTGACCGCTCCGAGACCAAGCTGACTTGGGAGATGCTGAAGACACCGAGCTGAGCCTAAAGCTGAATTATTAATAGACGTACCGCTAACAGCAGTAGTATTAACAGCAACAGCAGCAGCAGCAGAAGTTTTTGTTTGGGTTTGTTATTGGAAGCGAACTGTACCAGTCGTACTAGCAGTAGGAATGTTTCGATTTCCAAACATTAATACATAATCACACAGTTACACGTGTAACGTGTTTGTTACACGAACGTCCTTTCTCTCAGCGGGCGGCGGAGTCTACAGGTAAATATTTGTACATCGAAGAGAGAGAATCAAAGATGTATAAAGTTTTTTCCCAGTTGAAAGCACAAACGTACTGGCTTTCCCGAACGCGTTCACGAACCCGGTCCCGAAGCGGCGGCTCTCTCAGCGGACCCGGCTCTAGGACGCGTGGACGGGACTGCCGGTCGATAATCGCCTTATCAATTGAAACAAAGGCACGGCGCTCAGCGAAACTCCTTCACTGTTCTCTGTCTTTTTGTATCCCTGCCCCTTCCTCCGCTCCTGTCCCTACTTACCAGCAGTTGTGGGACGAGGGCAGAACTTTTTCCCCTTGTGGCGGTGCGGTCTCCCCCTCGCTCGGGACGGCGGACAGTGATCTCCGGGAGCCGGCGTGACTGGTGCTGCTGTCAGGAGCGCTGATTAACACATGACTCACTTCCTACCTCCCGGGCCGTTTGAGTAACCGGGCCGAGCCCCCTGTGACGTCGCAGCCGCCCCTCTGCCCTTATATGGCCAGTACCGGTGGGTGGAGGGGGTGTCCGTGAGCCTCTTTACCGTAAGTCTCCAGTAGAGGCGCCTCGGGATTTCCAGTCACGCACAGCTCGTCCTGGACAGACTTGACTGAGAGCACGCAGACAAAGAGGCAGGGAGAGGCACAGGCAGAGAGCAGGCCCTAACAATACGTGAGCAGGTAAGGGTGTGCTCCATGCTGAAAAGAAAAGAAAAGAGACAGTTCAGGTGTGAAGAAAGCTTTTATTCTTTTCCTTTCAGAGGGGATTAAACCTTTACCTGTTGCTGGGCAGCCGACGCATACCGACCTGAAGCTCTCCAGTACTGATGGGGCAGATCCTGAGGGCCGCACAGCGCAGGTGTGAAAGCCGTGAAGCCGTCCCCCCAGGCCGCAGAGACGTCAGCGTGTTAATGGCCCTCTGTGTGGGGGTCCTGCGTGCCCCCTGGGGCGCCCGCGCTCTGAACAGGCTGGCTCACTGCCTGCTGCGCGTGGCCTTGTGCCCAGGCCCTCTCCGGGGCCCCGGGGCGAGGGTCAGGGCTCTCCACAGTCGCCCGTGACGGACACTCACAGCCCAGGCCAGCCCTCCGGTCAGCTCGCTCCCGGGAGCCGGACTGTGGGGGTCCGGGCTCCCCCAGAGCTCCCGCTCCCCACGTCCCCTCAGCGGACCCCCAGCTCCTGGCTGACACGAGTCCAGCTGTGCGCTCTCCCGGGGTTCCCGGGGAATTCTCGGGAATTCCCGGTGCTGCGCTCCTCCCTCGCTCTGCCGGTCAGCGGGGCGGATCTGGGCTCCCGTCTGTCCCGGGCTCCCCCTTCGCACCCGGGTCTCGTGCCGGGTGCCCCAGCGCCACAGGCTGTCCCAGTCTGCTCCAGTCTCCCCTCCACAGGGATCGGACACCCCAGGGGGGCACGGGACCCCCAGCACCAACACCGGCCCGTTCACACGCTATCACGGTGGAGCTGTCCGTCACGCCCGCGGGGCAGCGAGACTCTCGTCCGGCCAGCAGCACAGACTGCACAGAGGGGCTCGACCGCACAGGGCCTTTTCCCACCTCTCCGTCCTGCTGGACTGCTCCAGCACAGCCACGCCAGGCAGACGCACAGGCATCACCCCCCGGGAATTTACACAGTTACACCCGGGGGCCGGGAGGAGAGTGGGGGGCGAGACACACCCCCAGTGCTTCTCTACAGCCCTGGCTGTGGAGGGCAATTAGGATGATCACTCTAGCCTGAAGTGCTCTGAGAGCTCTGGGGCCAGACAGAGTGGCGCTGTTGTGCTGAAAGAAAGAAGACAGAATCAGCAGTTCAGCCTCTTACACTGTGATGCCCCCTGCTCTCTGCACTGGGCCTGGGGAAGAGGAGCTGTGTGTCTCTGTGATGTGCCGCCCCCTGCTCTCTGCACTGGCCTGGCACTGTCCAGGGCAGCAGTGATAATAACAGATGTCTTACACAGGAAGGGCAAGCCTTGTGAATTTGGGGACGTCTGAAAATGCAGACTAAGAATGTCGCACAGCTGATCTGTGCAGCTTCAAGGGATTGAAGAAAACTCTTGTCCAGTACAGTACAGGGTCGCAGGGCACAAGGCAGGGTACACCCTGGACAGGACACCAGTCCATCACAGGACACACAGACACACCCTGGACAGGACACCAGTCCATCATCAGCAGGTTCCAATCGGCCAGGTCTCAGCAGTTTCACTTCAGCCACTGAAGCAGGGAGCTGGCTCTTCTCAAGACACCACTGGATGAGATCCTCCAGTTAGGATAGTAGGCGGTTCTTTACACAGAGGGTGGTGGGGGTGTGGAACAAGCTGCCCAGTTGTGTCGTCGAAGCCGCCACTCTGGCTTCTCTCAAGACACAGCTGGATGTGATTATGGGATCCAATAGCTACTCATAAACTGCTCCCGCAACCCCCTCAAAACACAGCTGCGCTCATACTCGTCGCTGCACGGTCCGAGGCGAGAGGAGGAGGCGTGGCCAGGAGGACCTCGGCGCCTCCACAACAACAAGTTAGAGACGCGAAGAGTCCCCGACTGCAGGTCGGCTGGACCCGGTACCGACCGCCGGCCCGGCTCAGGCACTTGCTGAAGAGCGCCTACTCCTCCGAGACCGCACAGACCGAGCGGGTTACAAGGGTAACAGGATCTCCGGTCCTGCTGGGGACGGTGGATCGGACCGGACCGGACCGGACGGAGCGCACCACACGGACCCCGTCCGCCCGGGTTCGAAATAGCTGGTGGGGAGGTGTAGGCGAGACCAAAACTGAAATTAAAGAAGCCTTGAGGCTTAATACTGTTGTTTCTACTACCACTATGATTATTATTATTATTATTATTTAACTGCATGACGTAGCGATTTACTCAAAACAGGTAGAACACCATTTGCAAAAAGTGGAAGAAAACTTTATTTCAATACAAATTAACAGACTTCCACGATCCACCTTCCCGTCGCCGGTGATGCAGTGGGACCCGCCTGTGGAAATTTCAGGGGAAACCCTGGAAGAAAATCCCCCCAAAACGAATTACTGACCGACCGCCGGACCCCCCCGCCTCCCCATTGGCCGGGCCTCCGAGACGTCACATCCGGTTCTGCCAGACTGGGGCGATGCGGCCGCTCTCTGATCCGAGTCCCTGGTGTCTCGGTTCGCGTCTCGTCACGTGTGAACCGTCGCCCATAGAGACGTAAGTTACAAAATTAACACGTTTTTCAAACTTCTATTGAACATCAAATAACACAAAAAGGTAAATAAAAGAGTTATTTTTTACATGCATCAGTTGTGTTTTCTGTCTTTAACGGAGTTTAAGTAAAACTGCAATTCCTCCTCAGAAGCATTAAAGGAGGCAGTAACATTTGACCATTTTGTTATGTGAATGTGATATCTACCCATTTCTCCTAACAGATGAATTTCAGTTGGTTTTCCACATTACGTCCTGCAAAAGTACAGCAAAACTAAAAATTCCTGATGTCTTGCTCGTGGGTCTGCAACACGGCAGAGCTGTGTCCTGCAGGTCGCTGTGTATTGAAGTGCCCCAGTGCGGACCCCCACACCCCTCTATGGGGTATTCAGAGACACCTGCTCTCCCCCAGCCGGAAACCTGTGTGTGGGGGAGGAAACTTGCAGACTCCTCCCGGGCAGGGCAGTGTGGAACAGTGGTCAGGGTTCCGGGCTCTGCACCTCTGGGGTGGGAGGTTGCGGGTTCGAGTCCTCCAGGCCGCAGGCTGTGCTGCACAACCTTGTCTCATCCAGCTGTGTCTTGAGAGAAGCCAGAGTATCGGCTTCAACCACCTGGCGGGGCAGCTTGTTCCACACTCCCACCACTCTCTGTGTAAAGAAGCACCTCCCATCCTGAAGCCCATACCCTGGTTTTTGGGCAGAAACAGCTGGGTGAAATCCTGAATCGATGAACTGCAAACTACTAAACAGGCCAGATGGTAAAATAAATACCAGCTCAATTCAGTTCATCTTTCAGATGCACAAGTGCAATGACATGCTAATTTGCGTGTTCAATTTCAAGTTCAAGTTCAAGTTTATTGTCATTATACTCATATACAGGTATATGGTATAACGAAATGCTATTTAGCTAGCTCTCTTTGATCTTTGTTGTTGTTGTTGTTTGACTTTTAGGTCTGGGACAGTTGAAATGTTCCCTAAAACCCTTGTGACTCTGGCCTCTGGGGACAGGAGCTCCCCACTGTGAGTCTCCCAGTGACGTGCGCGCTTTCCATCACGACCACAAGAGGGCAGCGTCGCGGCTCTCATCCCGTGCTCCTCCTCTCTCTCTCGCTGCGATTCTTTCCTCTTCAGTGGGCATCTGGGACAGGCGCTGTGTCAGGCTGCCTGGGGGGCAGAGGGCCGGGAGTCCTTCCCCCCCCGAGCGCAGTTGTGGGCCCGGGGGGGGCTTCTCCAGCAGACACACGCAAACACAGCACCTGGCTGAGACACGTTGTCTCCTCCCGTCTCTCTCTCTCACCTTCTGCCCCTGTGGACGTGCAGAGAATCCCTCCCCCCATGTGGAAAGGGAGTCAGTTCGCTGGGGAACATCTCAGCTCCCACAGGCGGCCGTGGAGAGAGTGGTCACTGTGCTGCAGAAGAGCCGGACAAGCCTGTGTTTCACATCCCGTCCCTTTCAGGAACTGGTGACCCAGTTCAGCGTCACAGCCTGTCCTGGGAAGCACTGGGCACAAGGCAGTGGACGAGTGGACGAGTGGACTGGACACCAGCCCATCTCAGGGCACACACACACTCACACCAGGGCCAGCTTTCCCAGAAGCCAATTAACCTGTACAAAACAAAACATATTATGGATATATATCAATCATGCTGGATTTGTATTGTTTGTATACATTGTTGTAATAAAGTTTATTTTGTTAAAAAAACAAAAAAATCCCAGTTAACACCAGGAGGACAGCTGGTCCAGTGGTTCAGGTCCAGTCCTGTTACACCTGGAGGACAGCTGGTCCAGTGGTTCAGGTCCAGTCCTGTTGCACCGGGAGGACAGCTGGTCCAGTGGTTCAGGTCCAGTCCTGTTACACCTGGAGGACAGCTGGTCCAGTGGTTCAGGTCCAGTCCTGTTACACCAGGGGAACAGCCGGATCAGTGGTTCAGGTCCAGTCCTGTTACACCAGGGGGACAGCCGGTTCAGTGGTTAGGATGCAGAGCATGGACCTGCAGATTCAGCTGTGTCTTCTCACACACAGGCAGGTAGGATCCAGCTATGGCTTTAAGAGCTATTGATCCTGTCTGGCAGCGAGCCTGGGGCAATCGATGAGCTGCGTTTTTCGAGATCAGAAGCCCTTGAGAGCTCATCTCCCTCTCTCTGCGGGGTCTGTTTGACTGTTTATTCCCGCAGGGGCGGGGAGCTCTCCTGTCTCCTGTCCCTAAGGAGAAGGCGTTGGGCCACAGCCCCCAGGCCTGAGCGCCGTCCGCGGGGACCTGCCAGAGGCAGCGGAACCAAGGAGGCCCGGTGCCTCTGAGCAGTCCGGTCCCACTCTGTGCCGAGATGAACCCCCTCAGGTTGGCCGCCACCTGTTGGTGGCACCAGTGAGCACCAAACTGAAAATGCCCTGTGCTAAGCCAAGCCTGCAACTGAGGCCTCAGCCCGTCCAATGAAGATATCAGAAGCCACACCCCCATGGGCAGCAAACAGACTTATGGGAAATGATAACATGAAGGAGCCAGTAAGCAGAGCCCTTAGACTTGACGTTTGTATGTCCCGTAACGCACACACATCTGCTCACTGTGAAAGCACACAATTGTGTCCTACATGTGCAGACAGCAGGGCAGCAGGCTGGTGCAAGGGCCAGCATTGCTGCCTCACAGTGCGGGGTAGGTGCGGACCTGGGTCTGTCTGTGTGGAGTTTGCATGGCATGAGAATCGGCCCTGATAGGAGTGTGTGTTCTTGTCTGTGTGCCCTTGATGGACTGGCGTCCCACCTCGTGCCTGTTGCTTGCTGGGACAGGCTCTGGCTCCCCCACAACCCCGAATTCAGGATCCAGGGATTCTATCCTGAACTGGATCAAGTGGTTAGAAACTGGAGGGAGGGTCTGCCGGACTGGCCTCCGCCCTGTGTGAGCCAGAGCCGTGACCCGCCGCTCTGCCTGAGCTGCGGCGTGCAGACAGCGCCGTGCCCCTCCCCCAGCCCGCTCCTTGACACAGGCGCTGACACGTCCCCTCCCCCGCCAGCCTCAGGGCGCTCCGCCGTCTGACCTGACTTGACCCGGAGTCTGGGACTGCAGGGAACGTGAGACTGGTGTCTGTGAGCCCAAGCTGACACACTCACACACTGACACACTGGCACACACTCATAGACACATTCACACACTGGCACACACTCATAGACACACTGACACACTGGCACACACTCATAGACGCACTGACACACTGGCACACACTCAGACGCACTGACACACTGGCACACACTCATAGACGCACTGACACTCATAGACACACTGGCACACGCTCACACACTGACACTCATAGACACACTAATACAATCACAGTGACAGAAATTCGTACTGACCCACACACTGATTCACTCAGAGACTGACACACAGACTGACACACTCACACTCACAGACTGACACACTCACACACACTGACACACTCACACACACAGACTGACACACTCACACTCACAGACTGACACACTCACACACACAGACTGACACACACTCACAGACTGACACACTCACACTCACAGACTGACACACTCACACTCACAGACTGACACACTCACACACACAGACTGACACACTCACACACACAGCAGTCATTCTGCACCAGCGGCCCCACTGCACACAGATCGGGGGAGGAGAGAGAAACTGCAGCACCAGGTGGACTAAGGGGGAACTTTAGGGAGGACAGACGTGCAAGAACAAGGTGGGGTTACAGAAAGATTTTTCTTGATGAGAGGAGGTGCTTTGTTCCAAACCGGCCCCCTGTGTGGGGTGTCTGCTGCAGTACCCTTCTGTTGAAGAATGGGGACCCCCAAACGGTTTCCACCCCCCCCCCCCTTCTTCTCCACGTCAAGCGCCCCCAGAGCACCCCTCCTCCCACCTCGGTGCCCTCTCTCCCGCCGGCAGCCCGCGAGTGTGTGTGTGTGTGAGAGCAGGAGGGCGCCAGCGCTCGGGGGAGACTGCCTCTCTGAGTTCAAGTGCGCCGCGTTTAAAACCGAGAGAGAGAGAGAGAGGAAACTGGCGTTTTTTTTCTTTTTCTGACACCGAAGACAAAACGTAGCTCCAGGGAGGAGGAGGAGGAGGGAGGGGGGGGTGAGAAAATAAAACACAAAGAAGCAGAAAAGCAGAGACGAAGAGGGAGAGCCGGAGACTCACAGAGGCAGCGGGCGAGGGGAGAGGAGAGGAGGGGGGGCTGAAATATTTGAATGATGCCAACCCTCCCCGGCCACCCCCCCTCCTCTCCTCCCTCTGTTCCTCTCCAGCTGCTGCTGGCTTTCCACCCCATGTCCCTCCTCTCTGCCTACACACACACACACCCAGCCTGAGCAGCCTCTCTCTCTCTCCCCCCTCTCCCTCCCTCTCTCTCTCTCCCTCTCCCTCTCTCTCTCTCTCGCTCTCGGCAGCTTTTGTGGACTGAAACGGAAGGACTCGTAGTGAAAGACCGCTTCTGATCGACGATATATCTTTTTTCTTCCCCTCCGCTGCCCGCGAGTGGCGTTCCGCGCCCCCCTGTCATGAACTTCAGCCCGCAAGAGGACGAAGAAGGAAGGCCTCGCTCTCCTCTCTCTGCCTCGCTCTCCGCTCTCTCCCTCCTTCTCCCTGCATTCTTTCACCAGCCAGGCGCTTCTCCGGTTTTTTCCTCCCTCCTCGGTTCGGATTTTCGGGGGGTCCCCTGCTCTCCTCTCTTCTGAGCGCAACCCCCCCCCACCACCACCACCATCACGCCCCCCAGCCCCCACCCCCTCCTCCCAGGGGGGCCGAGCGGACTCTCCGCACCGCGAGAGAGCGAGAGGGAGAGGGAGAGAGAGGAGGCTGGGGAATGGGAGCAGGAGGAGGAGAGCGAGGGAGCGAGGGAGAGGAGAGGACGGAGGAGCGCTGTGGAAGACGAGACCCAGCCGGACAGGAGGAGAGAGAAGAGAGAAAGAGGGGGCGAGAAGGGATCTTGGGGTCGATCGCCGCGGAGCGCCCCTGAATCGCGGGGAACAGGCGAGGGAGCGCCGAGGAGGAGGAGGAGGAGGAAGAAAGAGGACCGCGCCGCCGACGTGAGCCGGTATTTCCCTCTCGCACTCTCGGTCTTTTCTCTGTCTTGCCCTCTCCGCCCCCCCTCCTCCCCCCCCTCCTGATTCCTGTTCCGCTCTCTGCGCCCCCCCGGCTGGGTCCCTGTCTCGGTCGCGCCTCGCGCCTCGCGCCTCGGACCCGCGCCTCGGCCGCCCACTCTGTCCCGGTCCATCTCGCCGGCCGAGAGAGGGGTCTCCTCTTTATCTGCTGGGAGTCGGGGGTGAGATTCCTGGGGGGCGGCAGGGGTGGGAGTGAGGGGAGCGTGTTGTATTGAACAGAAAAGGGCTCAGTCTCTCCTGGAACAGAGAGGCTGACCGACAGACAGACAGGCAGGCCAGCAGACAGACAGACAGGCCAGCAGGCAGACAGACAGACGGGCCAACAGACAGGCCGACAGACAGGCCGACAGACAGGCAGACAGAAAGGCAGACAGACCAGCAGACAGGCAGAAAGGCCGACAGACAGACAGACAGACAGACAGGCAGACCAGCAGACAGACAGACAGGCCAGCAGGCAGGCAGACAGACAGGCCGACAGACAGGCCGACAGACAGGCAGACAGACAGGCCGACAGACAGGCAGACAGAAAGGCAGACAGACCAGCAGACAGGCAGACAGGCCAGCAGGTAGATAGACAGACAGGCCGACAGACAGACCGCGGCCAGTAGGCAGACAGACAGACAAACAGAAAGGCAGACAGGCCAGCAGGTGGACAGACAGGCCAGCAGGCAGATAGACAGACAGGCTAGCAGGCAGACAGGCAGACAGATCAGCAGGCAGACAGATAGACAGACAGGCAGGCCAGCAGACAGATATACAGAAGGATCAGCAGACAGACATAGAGAGATAGACCAACAGACGGGCCAGTGGTCAGACAGAAAAGACAGACAGACAGTCAGGCAGACAAAGAAACAGGCCAGCAAATAGGCCAAAAGGAAGACAGTTCAGGTGGGGAGCTGCGTCAGCATGCGTAGGCTGCAAAGGAACAAGTAATAGGTTTATTCCACGCTCAAAAAAAGAAGAAAGAGAACACAACGTTTCGGCCGTGGAGCCTTCTTCAGGTGTCTCCACGGCCGAAACGTTGTGTTCTCTTTCTTCTTTTTTTCAGCATGGAATAACCCTATTACTTGTTCCAAAAGGAAGACAGACAGGCAAACAGAAAGATAGACAGGTTGGCAGGCTGACAAATATACAGACAGGTAGGCCGTCAAGCAGAGAAGGACTTAACCACTAGTCTGGACATGACATGGCTTCTGAAACTTTGTTAACCCAGTCCTTCCTCCCTGCTCTGTCCAATCACAGGTCTGTCCACCCTTTGTCCTGACTTCAAAACAGCCTGCTTATAAGAGTCTAGAGCCTGTGACTGGGCTGTGTCAGTGTGCTGGACTCCACAGGGACTAGAAGAGTCTAGAGCCCTGTGACTGGGCTGTGTGTCAGTGTCCTGGACTCCACAGGGACTAGAAGAGTCTAGAGCCTGTGACTGGGCTGTGTCAGTGTGCTGGACTCCACAGGGACTTGAAGAGTCTAGAGCCTGTGACAGGGCTGTGTGTCAGTGTCCTGGACTCCACAGGGACTAGAAGAGTCTAGAGCCTGTGACTGGGCTGTGTCAGTGTGCTGGACTCCACAGGGACTTGAAGAGTCTAGAGCCTGTGACAGGGCTGTGTGTCAGTGTGCTGGACTCCACAGGGACTAGAAGAGTCTAGAGCCTGTGACTGGGCTGTGTGTCAGTGTGCTGGACTCCACAGGGACTAGAGGAGTCTAGAGCCCTGTGACTGGGCTGTGTCAGTGTCCTGGACTCCACAGGGACTAGTAGAGTCTAGAGCCTGTGACTGGGCTGTGTCAGTGTGCTGGACTCCACAGGGACTAGAAGAGTCTAGAGTCCTGTGACTGGGCTGTGTCAGTGTGCTGGACTCCACAGGGACTAGAAGAGTCTAGAGCCTGTGACTGGGCTGTATCAGTGTACTAGACTCCACAGGGACTAGAAGAGTCTAGAGCCCTGTGACTGGGCTGTGTGTCAGTGTCCTGGACTCCACAGGGACTAGAAGAGTCTAGAGCCTGTGACTGGGCTGTGTCAGTGTACTAGACTCCACAGGGACTAGAAGAGTCTAGAGCCTGTGACTGGGCTGTGTCAGTGTGCTGGACTCCACAGGGACTAGAAGAGTCTAGAGTCCTGTGACTGGGCTGTGTCAGTGTGCTGGACTCCACAGGGACTAGAAGAGTCTAGAGCCTGTGACTGGGCTGTATCAGTGTACTAGACTCCACAGGGACTAGAAGAGTCTAGAGCCCTGTGACTGGGCTGTGTGTCAGTGTCCTGGACTCCACAGGGACTAGAAGAGTCTAGAGCCTGTGACTGGGCTGTGTCAGTGTACTAGACTCCACAGGGACTAGAAGAGTCTAGAGCCCTGTGACTGGGCTGTGTGTCAGTGTCCTGGACTCCACAGGGACTAGTAGAGTCTAGAGCCTGTGACTGGGCTGTGTCAGTGTGCTGGACTCCACAGGAACTAGAAGAGTCTAGAGCCTGTGACTGGGCTGTGTCAGTATCCTGGACTCCACAGAAACTAGAAGAGTCTAGAGCCTGTGACTGGGCTGTGTCAGTGTGCTGGACTCCACAGGGACTAGAAGAGTCTAGAGCCTGTGACTGGGCTGTGTGTCAGTGTGCTGGACTCCACAGGGACTAGAAGAGTCTAGAGCCTGTGACTGGGCTGTGTGTCAGTGTGCTGGACTCCACAGGGAATAAAGCCTTGTGATGGACACTGGACTATGTGAACCTAGTACAGTATAGAGTGTTCAGTGCTGCACTGTGTGAAGTGTGGTGGCAGTTTGTGACCCAACAGGAATGGGAAAGTTCCTCAGTTCCCCAGTGCTGTGCTCATATGTCACTAGGCCTCATGTTAGTGTTCCCTCCCTCTGAGTCTCCCTAATATTTGTGACCTCAGGCCTTCTCCTCCTGGAGGGTGTGGGTGAGCTGTTATTGCTGTTAGGACATGTGATTGTGTTTCTCACTGTTGCCCCACATCAGCATAGAAGAGTCAGCTGACTGACAGGGATTTACACACTGAATGACAAACTGACTCACTCACTGATTGATACATTGATACTCATTGATACATTGACTGATTGACATACTGGCCTCACAGTGCCTGACTGACTGACTGACACAGTGACTGATTTACTAATATAGTGATGGACACACTGACTGACAGAGTGATGGACTGATTGACACACTGATTTGGCATCAGTGTGGAGTTGTGCTCAGATTCTAGACTGGTAATCAGAAGGTTGTGGGTTGAAATCCTGAGTGGGGTACAGGTGTTTTACCCTAAAGAAACGTACTTGACTCAGGCTTATGAATAGCCCAACTGTATAAACTGCCAGTGATGTGGATGATGTCAGTTATGGGGATGACATCAGGAATGATGTCAGTGATGGGAATGATGTTGATTTTGCAGGGATGATGTTAGTGATGGTGATGATGTCAGTGATGAGGATAAGGTTGATGGGGATGCTATCAATGATGGAGATGATGTCAGTGATGGGGATGATGTCATAATGCAGAAGATGTCAGTGATGGTGTTGATGTCAGTAATAGGGGTGATGTCAGTGCTGGGGATGATGTCAGTGAGGGGTACGGTGTCAGTGATGGGGATGATGTCAGTGAGGGGTGCGGTGTCAGTGATGGGGATGATGTCAGTGAGGGGTACAGTGTCAGTGATTAGGATGATGTCAGTGATGGGGCTGATGTTGGTGATGGTGATGTCATTGAGGGGTACGGTGTCAGTGATGGGGATGACATCAGAGATGGGAACAGTGTTGATGTACAGAGATGATGTGAGTCATTTCATCAATAAGACATGGTCCCTGTAGCTGTAGATGTCTATCGAGGCATCTGTGCTCTGGGGACATTTGGAGACCTGTCAATTCACATTACCTGGCACTCTGAGTGAGGGAGAAGAGAGAGAGAGCAAGAGACACAGACACACAGTTTATAAAACTGTGTTCGTATCTTACAGGTCCCTGGGCTCTGTGTTGACCCAGTAACTAAGCTGTGAGATGACATCATTGTCATCTCCTCTCCTCTGTATTCACCACTATAATGAGCTCTGTCAGCATTTAAGCACAAACCTTTCATGAACGTTTCACGAACTAAGTAAAAACACACAAATTAAAAAAACAAATAGTCTTTCGAATGCAGGACACTCAACTTTTCACTTTTTTCCCCTTTCTTGTCATTGGCCTGAGAATTTTTACATTAAAATCTCAATTACTTTCCTACAAACAACTGATGTAACTGAGACATATCTGGGGTGGCGTGTCATTCCTCTTCTGAGAACCTCAGTAGGAATATTACACTCTGTCTGATTTTTCTCCAAACAGAGCTGGCATCGATGCTCAATTGCTGTTATACCAGAACTGCTAAAAACATCGATTGTTTTAAGATTGTTGGCGCTTGTTCTGTTTCTGCAAGAGTTTTGGTTCATAGCAGACATGGCACAGTCTGGTGGCTGTCCCATCCCAGGGGGACGGTCAGTGTGTCTGCAGGGCTGTCCAGTCCTGGTCCTGGAGGGTCAGTTAGTGTGTCTGCAGGGCTGTCCAGTCCTGGTCCTGGAGGGACAGTCAGTGTGTCTGCAGGGCTGTCCAGTCCTGGTCCTGGAGGGACAGTCAGTGTGTCTGCAGGGCTGTCCAGTCCTGGTCCTGGAGGGTCAGTCAGTGTGTCTGCAGGGCTGTCCAGTCCTGGTCCTGGAGGGACAGTCAGTGTGTCTGCAGGGCTGTCCAGTCCTGGTCCTGGAGGGACAGTCAGTGTGTCTGCAGGGCTGTCCAGTCCTGGTCCTGGAGAGACTGGTCAGTGTGTCTGCAGGGCTGTCCAGTCCTGGTCCTGGAGGGACAGTCAGTGTGTCTGCAGGGCTGTCCAGTCCTGGTCCTGGAGGGCCGGTCAGTGTGTCTGCAGGGCTGTCATCTCCTGGTCATGGAGAGACTGGTCAGTGTGTCTGCAGGTTGTCTGGGTCTCTATAAATTAAGGCACCAGTACTTGGGGAGCTGGTGTTAAATTGATCCAATTAAGCCAATAATGGGCTGATTTGGAATCCTGGTAAATTGGTCCAATTAGCCAATTATGGGATATTATAAGGCATTAGAATAACTGAGATGAAATGAAAGCCTGCAGACACCCTGAGCAGTCCTCCATGTCCCCGTATAGACAGCCTGTTTATAGTCTCAAACTGTCTTTTGCCAGGAAAACAATTTTATTTAACAGGAATTTGACTTGTACACTTGCACTTGCACAAAATCTTAAACATCCGAAAGAAGCTAGCACGCTTAATTAACAGGTTAATTAGGACTAATTACAGCTTTTTAAGCAGGCAGCTTGTTAAGAGAGAAGAAGAGCTACTGGGTGGGAGTGGGTGGGGAGGGGCAGTCTGGCAGCAGTGTGCCGAAGGTCACAGGTCACAGGCAACCAGCTGCAGCCTGTCTGCCTTGTCAGACGGGGCGAAAGGTCGTGAGTTGAAGGGCAGAGGTCAAGGCTGGGAGACGCACTCCCTCATCTCCCCTCCCCCCAGCCCTTGCTCCCTTCCTGCCCTGCCACGCTCTCTCTCTCGCCCTCTCCCTCTGCCTCCCTGTCTTCCCCTCTGCTTTCTCCTTCAGTTCGTCTTCTCACTCCTCACGACTGTCTTTCTCCCCTCCTCTACAGCTCTGTTTCTCTCCCTCCCCCTCTCTGTCCCTCTCTCTCCTGGCTCAGTATTGATCTGAATGCATTTGCTTCCCATTGATCAGCTAAACAGGCAGCCAACCCCCCACTGCCGCAGTGGAGCAAAACACACACACACCATGATACAACAGTCTGTTACACTAGGAGCTCCAGTCCCAGTCCAGTAGACCAGTCTGTTACACTAGGAGCTCCAGTCCCAGTCCAGTAGACCAGTCTGTTACACTAGGAGCTACAGTCCCAGTCCAGTAGACCAGTCTGTTACACTAGGAGCTCCAGTCCCAGTCCAGTAGACCAGTCTGTTACACTAGGAGATACAGTCCCAGTCCAGTAGACCAGTCTGTTACACTAGGAGCTACAGTCCCAGTCCAGTAGAACAGTCCAGTTACACTAGGAGCTAGAGTCCCAGTCCAGTAGAGCAGTCTGTTACACTAGGAGCTCCAGTCCCAGTGCAGTAGAGCAGTCCTGTTATACTAGGAGCTACAGTCCCAGTCCAGTAGACCAGTCTGTTACACTAGGAGATACAGTCCCAGTGCAGTAGACCAGTCTGTTACACTAGGAGCTCCAGTCCCTTAAAATAACTTTCCTGTTACTGTAGAGATCTGGTAAATTGAATATCGACATGAACATTTATCTTCCACCCCACATGATCTGAATTCTGCACTTTTCCAGTCTTGATAACGCTGGCAGTTAGAGGGTTAAGCCGTTGAGGTTTGATTGACAAGGTTCTAAGCCACACCCTTCCCACCCCCTCCCTCCTGTCTTCCATGGTTGCCATGACATCAGACTGTTTAGTCTGACCTCTGACCTCGTGAGGGGCACTGTGGTCAATCAAGCGTTTCAATTGAGGGGTAATGTGGGGGACTGGGGAGGGGGGGTCTTCCTCTAACAGTGTCTAATGAAACACAAGACGGGCGCGTGCAGACTCTCTCCCCCAAAACGACAGAAACACAGGCTGGTCTGGTCTTCCACAAGACCCCCGGCCCTTGATCGTCTTCCTGGAGCTCTTGCATTTCTGGGCGGACGGACGCTGTCGATGGCGGCGCGTTCTTGCAGCGTCGGTAACACCCGTTTCCGCGGAGGCACGAGGGTGAGCCGGTACCTGCGATCCAGCACGGGAGCGTCCCGAATAAAATAAAGGCTGGGAAAGGCTGGGAAGCTCGGGATTCTGCGGGAGCCCCATGATGGAAATGGGGGTGCGGTCTGTGAGCGAGAGGTGGCCGCGGGCACGCCTCTCCGGGCGAAGAAGCGGCAGGAATCCCTCGGACCTGGGAAGTTCCCGGGGATTTCCCTGTGCTGTCCAGGCAGCTCCCTCTCCCTTGGGGTGCACAGGAGTGTCTCCCCTTTTCTCAGTCTTGCGAGTTCCAGCTCTCGAGTTCCCACCTGGGGTCTCCCGGACGTGTGGCCCCCTAGGGACCGCTGAGGGCTGGAGACCCTTGAACCCCTCTCCCTCGCGCTCTCCCGGTACCCCTTGACCTGTCAGCGTTAGGGGCGGCCCAGGAATTATTTTGGTGGTGCCCAGATGTGCCCCGGACATGCGGTGAGCCCCACTCCAGATAGGCACTCACACACACTTCCACAGGATCGCTCCCAGATACCCTTCCAGGAAAACCCTGCTTCTATTTTTGTCCTGTTGCTGTGCGGCTGCACTGCACACCAGCCTGTGCGCTGGGCTCTGTCCCTCAGCAAACCTGCCCTTCCTGCTCTTCCTCTGTGCTTCTCCACCGGGAAAGAATAGATCTCCGTCTCTCTCCTCTCTGTGTGTCTTTGTCTCTCTCCTCTCAGTGAGTCTCTCTCCTCTCTGTGTGCCTCTGTCTCTCTCCTCTCAGTGAGTCTCTCTCCTCTCTGTGTGCCTCTGTCTCCTCTCTGAGACTCTCTCTCCTCTGTGTCCTCTCTGAGACTCTCTCTCTCCTCTCTCCTCTCTGTCCTCTCTGAGACTCTCTGTCCCCTCTCTGTCTGTCCCCCACAGTCACTCCCTGTGTCTCTCTCTCAGCCCTGTGCAGTGCCCGCTGTGACGACTGGCCGTGAAGTGAGGACACAGGGACAGGAGGTGCACAGCCTGGTAAGAACTAGGGGAATCCATGTCTTCTGCACCAGGACCTTGGCTCTGCGGGGCTGTTGGTGTCCTCGGCTGGGAACTGGGGGTTTTTAGTGTGTTTGGTCGTGACCTCTGACCCTGCAGGAGAAGGGTGTTTTGAGGTGGTGCTGGAGGAAACTGCAGGAGGTTACTGGGGTGATCCTCTCTTCCCACAGCCGCACCTGGGGGCTTGACTGAAACATCTCGAGGCAGAGAGGGGAACTCTGGACTCATCTCATAATTGCAATGTGTGTAGATGAATTGAGAACTGGGTAATGGGCAGGAAGCGCAGAATGAGAATGAGGAATCTGTTCAAATTGGGGTGATGTAATAAAGGACAACAGGGATCGCTCTTCTTCATCAAACATATCAAAGATCCAGATCCACAAAACAAACTAATCAATACTAAACTAGGTGTTTCAGCGATTACTGTGTCTCTCCTCCAGTGGATGGATACTCTGCTGTGGTCCTGCAGTGCTGTCAGTGAGAGCTGTGTCTCTCCTCCAGTGGATGGAGACTCTGCTGTGGTCCTGCAGTGCTGTCAGTGAGAGCTGTGTCTCTCCTCCAGTGGATGGAGACTCTGCTGTGGTCCTGCAGTGCTGTCAGTGAGAGCTGTGTCTCTCCTCCAGTGGATGGAGACTCTGCTGTGGTCCTGCAGTGCTGTCAGTGAGAGCTGTGTCTCTCCTCCAGTGGATGGAGACTCTGCTGTGAGCTCTGTGGGGCTCTGAATGTAAAGCCTCTTGGTCGCTCTGACCACAGAAGGGATTCCATGTGTATTCGCCCTCACAGTTCTGTCCAAAGAGCCATTACATTGAGTTGAATGGTTTTCACTCCCAAACAGAGAGGTAATTCATCTACAAAAATGAGCCATTCAGTATTAAAGTATCTTCACACAACATCTTTTAACCAGCAGGCAAATCTCAGATCGGCTCTCACAGGCGTCTTGAAGAGCTCCAGGAGTCTCGTGCGGAGCCCCTCCCCCACTCCCCACCCCCAGCGCATGCTGGGGACCCAGTGAGATCCGGATTGGCACAGCACCCAGCAGTGACTGATAGCCCGTGCCCTAGCAACCGGTGGGCATGTTGCCAAGCCAGGAGGTTGCCAAGGAATTAGTTCCCATAACGACAGGATTCAGTGCTTTCTCTCTCGGGCTGCTGGTCTTCCTGCGGTGAGAGCGAGAGACTGAGGGGAACACAAGGGGTTAAGCTCAAGGACGGAAGGCGGAGGTGAGACCTGAACCTGCGGTCAAGCGCGGGCGTCCCAGGGTCCGGAGGAAGGAGGTTCTTTTGGGGCCAGAGAGATGGGTAGGGCCGTGATCCACAGCGACTGCTGCTTGCTCTTGAGAACCCGTCCAGCTGTTTCTGGACTGAGCTCCTGTCCAGCTCGAGGGCCAGGTGAACAGGGAGATGGACGGACAGGTCTCAGGCGTGAGGTGAAGGAGGTCAGTGAAAGGAACGGCTGGCGTTGTGGCCCGGCTAGGGGCAGGCCGCTGGCTCGACCCCACACAGTAGGCAGTACCGGTACTGGCCCGGATGGCGCAGCGCTGGGGTGGGGTCTCGGAGAGAGCCGCGTGCGTCGCCTCGGGGCGTCAGGGGCAGAGGAGCGGGTCTGGCGGGCAGGGGTGGCGCGCGTGCCGGTCCGCGTTCCCCTCCTGCAGTCGGGGACAGCCGTGCGGTAGAAGATCGGCGAATGTTTCCGATTGATATGCACAGAAGAAGGGCGCGCCCTGTCCCCGGTCCCCGAGTCCGGACCGGGAGCCGGGAGCCGGGAGCCGGGAGCCGGGAGCCGGGAGCAGTGCCGCTCTGGGCTGGCGCAGGCTGGGAGTTGGCGCGGCCGCGATGGCGGGCACGCAGACAGACGGGGGGGGGGGGCAGCGGGCTGGCGCTGGCACAGACGATGGTGTCGCATTTGTGCGTGATGTGAGTGCAGAAAAGAGCAAAGGAGAGAGAGGGAGAGGGGAGCGATCCAGGGGAAAGGAGATCAAGCAGGAATAGGAGGCAGAGAGGGAGGAGAGAGAGGAGGAACAGGAGAGAGAGAGGAGACAGGAGGAATGGAGAGAGAGAGGGCGAGGCAGGAGAGAAAGAGGAGGAATGGGAGAGAGAGAAGGGGAGGAGAGAGGAGGACTAGAAGAGAGAGAGGAGAAAGGAGGAATAGGAGAGACAGAGGGAGGTCAGAAAGAGCGAAGAGGGAAGACAGTGTGGAGAGAGAGCAGCAGGAAGTGAGAGAGGGAGGGGAGGGCGGAGAGGAGGAGAGGGGGCAGGGATCAGGCATCCACCCAAAATTCAAAAAAAGCAGACGGGTCTGGCAACGTGCGCAGAACACAAGGCGGGCATCGCCATGGTAACGCGCCAGCCTCAGCCCTCTGGCGCTCCCCTGTGTGTGCGTGCGCACGTGTGCTCGTGTGCAGAATTCCAGCCGGCCCCTGTAAAATCGGTGCCACCTGCGCGGCCCGGCTCTCGCGTCTTCCAGCCGGTCCCCGGCAGGCGGTAACAATGCGTTATTGCGTAAATCCAGAACTTTATCTCCTTTACCGATCACAGCTGTGTTTATTCTAAAAAACCTTCAGACTTTTCCTCACAAGAACCACGGCTGGGGTATGAATCTAAAGCACAGCCCAGCGAGATCGGGATACAAGCACGGTACAGTGCAGTAAAGCCCAGTAAAATAATAATACTTACACTTATATAGCGCTTTTCTGGACACTGCACTCGCTTTACAGGTAATGGGGATCCCCTCCACCAGCTCCAGTGTGCAGCCCCACCTGGATGATGCACCAGTACTCTCCCCACACACCAGCTCTCAGTGGGGAGGAGAGCAGAGTGATGAAGCCAGTTCAGAGAGGGGGGTTATTAGGAGGCCATGATTGGTAAAGGCCAGGTGGAAATTTCACCAGGACACCAGGGTTACACCCCTACTCTTTTCAAGAGATGCCCTGGGATTTTTAATGTCCAGCACCTTTTTACAGTCTAGTGTCCCTGTCACTATACTGGGGCATTAGGACCCACACAGACCGCAGGGTGAGCACCCCCTACTGGCCCCACTAAAACCTTTTCCAGCAGCAACCTTAGTTTTTCCCAAGAGGTCTCCCATCCAGGTACTGACCAGGCTCACACCTACTGAGGTTCAGTGGGCTGCCAGCAGTGAGCTGCAGGGTGATATGGCTGGTGGCCAAGATCAGGGTAAAAGCACAGAGCAGTAAATCACAGTGAGATCAGGGTAAAAGCATAGTACAGTGCAGTAAAGCTCAATGAGATCAGGGTAAAAGCGCAGTACAGTGCAGTAATGCCCAGTGAGACCAGGGTAAAAGCACAGTACAGTGCAGTAAATCACTGCGATCAGAGTAAAAACACAGTACAGTGCAGTAAATTACAGTCAGATCAGGGTAAAAGCACAGTACAGTGCAGTATATTACAGTCAGATCAGAGTAAAAGCACAGTACAGTGCAGTAAATTACAGTCAGATCAGGGTAGAAGCACAGTACAGTGCAGTATATTACAGTCAGATCAGAGTAAAAGCACAGTACAGTGCAGTGCAGCCCAGTGAGCTCAGGTTTAGGCACAAAGAGACTGGTCCAGTAATCCAGGACTCTGTGAGCTGCGGGCGAAACCATGACAGAGCCACATTGGCTCACTGTTCAGGCAAGGTGACCCGCAGGGTTAACTGGTATAATCTTTGCAGAATTACCCCAGGAAAATACCAAGATAAAAATATTGATGAACGCTCTTTTAAAAGTCTCTTTATAGATTAGAATTAATAAACGTAGGAGCCTGGTCTGTGTCCCGGCACACAGAGCTAAAGAAATGCACTCCTGGAAGGTCCTTCACAGCTCCTGGCTCTCCTCCAGAGATAAGCTTCTTCTCTAAATTAAGTCGTTTTGCTTAATTGATCTCCTCAATCCTTTTAGTCCTGGACAGAGATCACTTAAGGGCACTTAAGACTCTACCAGCGTAACAGACCCCTGAAGTCCTGTCTGGGTACTGGACAGAGTCCGACAGAGTGGCAGCGACTCGGAGCAGGCAGGACAGGAAACAGGAGGCCTTTCTGTACGCAGAGAGTGGTGGATGAAGGGAACAGCTTGTTTAGCAGGAACGGCTTAGTCCTTCCTCGCGGTCAGTCACTCTGAGCCTCTGCGTCCCCAGTGGAACGTGTGTCCAAACCTCAGCCCTTTCACCGCTGGCAGCGCGACGTGACGGGCTCCTTTCTCAAGGGAGACGGGGTGTGACTTGGGCAGGAAATGGCCAAGAAGATGGACACAAACACACACTCACAGACTGATAAACACACACTCACAGACTGATGCACACAGACACACACTCACAGACTGACACACACACACACTCACAGACTGATGCACACAGACACACACTCACAGACTGATACACACACTGACAGATACATGCACAGACTGATACACACATTGACAGACACACACAGACTGACAGATGTACACAGACACACTGACTTATAGACACACACGCAGACACACGGACGTGAGAATGGTTCAGAGAACTAAAAAGCACAGTAAAAGAGGTTACTGGGTGGCGCTGGGGCCCCGGGTTCAATTCCAGACCTGAGGTGCTGTCTGTGTGGAGTTTGCGTGTTCTCCCCATGGTTCTATGGGTTTCAGTCCAAATAATACCCACTGGTAGGCAACTTGTCTTCTGGGAAAATTAGTCCTGCTGTGAGTGTGTGTGTGTGTGAGTGTGCCCTGTGATGGACTGGCGTACTGTCCAGGGTGTACCCTGCCGTGTGCCCGTTGCTTGCTGGGATAGACTCTGGCTCCGCTGCTGCCCTGAATTGGAAGAAGAGGTTAGAAAACGAGGCTGAAGGGAAGGAAGGTCACTAACGACAAGAGGGCTGCCAGCCCGTCTGGCCTGACAGGTCGTGAGTAGCGAACTGGTCCCAGAATCTCCTCCAGCCTGCTGTTTCCTGAAAGAACCCAGGGTATCGGCTTCAACTGCATGGCTAGGCAGCTCGTTCCACGCTCCCACCACCCTCTGTGCAAACAAACGCCTCCTGTCCTGGCTTTGCCCGCTGGCGTGAGCTCCACCGTTTGTTCCGAAGACGGCCGTGTCGGTGTCTTGGGGGATTTGCGAACGCTTGTAGCTGGGCCCCTGACCCCTGGAGGGTCAGCGCGCAGAGCGACAGGGGCCCGGACAGGCCAGCTGACAGCTGGAGACGGAGAAAGAGGAGGTTTCCGCCTGCGGCCTGGGCTGGGGGAGCTGGAGTTCAGGCGCAGAGCAAGGGCTCCTGGCCTTTATTCTGCTCTTGAATCGAACACTGTGGCCCGTTTTCATTTAAAGCTGTTCCCTTTGCGTAAAAGATTCATTTGAAGTGCTTGCTCCCAGCTCTTGAACGTGAAATACACTTGTGATTGGAAAGAAAAATGGCAAATATTCCGATGAAGCAACTTCTTAGATCACATAAGGCTTCAGTTACCTGATGAGGGTGGGGGGGAATGAGAGCCAGCAGGTGTGTGAGTCACCACAGGCACCCAGAGGCCAGCAGCTCTGGTCATGTGGAGAATACTGCAGTTACAGCAGTTACCACAAGAGGGCGGCATAGCTCCGTAAATTGAAAAGACTAGTCATGACTTTGAAGAGAAGCCAGTAATTAATAATTACTGTGAATCACATTTAAATAGCTCCTTTCACCTTCCCCAAATGATCCGAAAGCAGACGACATATAGGAGGGGACCCACTTAAGTGGAGCCCTACATGGGAGACACACAGCACCATTCTGCACCAGGAGGAGAGAGCAACTGCTGCCGTTGGTGGATTGAGGGAGTTAGGGATCATAGGATCGTAGTGCTCAGAGTGGAGTTTAGCCAGAACACTGCAGTTCACACCCCTGGTCTTGTGAATGTTCACCTGGGACCTTTAAACACCAAAAAGTCTCAACCTCAGTTTTACACCTCATCTGATGGACCTGCACCTCCTGTGTCCTGTGACCAGTGTCCCTGGTCACCATACTGAGACATTGGTTTGGGACTTGGTGCTCCCACACCAGTGACAGCAGAAACCTGTTTTTTTCCTTAGAGGTCTCTCGTCCCCGTACAGACCAGGCTAGAAGGCAGGAGCACTGCAGTCAGTACCTGCTTACACCGATCGGACAGTTCAGGTCAGGTCCTGGAGATGCCGAGTCCAGTGGGTCAGACAGGCCACAGGGGAATGTGTAAAGACTGGCAACACCAGTGGGTTTGGGGCAGTCTTGCAAGTTAATTGGTTCAGTTACGTTATGAATGGCCAGCTGTGATCCTGGGAGCGAGAGAGTGCTGGGATTTTCTATCTGTTTAGTGGAGCACATCACCTGCTTGAGAGATCGAAACGCAGTTGTTCCAGGTGTTTGTACCTCGGCGACACGAGGGGTGACCCCTAACCCCTGTGAGATCATGGCTGTCCCGGACCAGAGCTGGTCCCTCTCGCGCCCACAGGTGGACTGATAAAGATCCCTTCGCCTGCTTTGCAAGAAGTAAACTAAAGTCTTCATCACCTGGTTTCAGCACAGAGGTGTTTTCCTGATTTTAATGGTTGAGTGGTTCCGGAACATTTCAGCAGCCTGACCCAGAAATAAATCCTGGGCTTTATAGGCTTCCCCATGCGGCCCCATCTCTAGGGTCCGGAGCACAGGAACTGTCACCCCACAAGGCCCTGTCTCTAGGGTCCGGAGCACAGGTAGCTGTGAGGTGCAGGGATGTGCCTCAGGTTCACTGCAGAGCAGGACATCGGGACTCGGGTTCCAGAGGGCCTGGTATCCCCTGCGTTCGGATTTAGCCAGAGCAATTAATTAATTAACTTCATCAGCGCAACACTTGTGGCTGTGAGGTGTGTTATCTTCACCAAGGCAGTTGAGTGATCAGTTGTAAAAGCAGCATCCTGTGTATGTCCTTCCAAGAAGAAGGTGCAGCAGCCGTGCTGGAGCTTTCCGGACTTTCTCGAGGCCCGACAGAGCGTCTCCGGGACCGCGGCTTCGTTGGCGGACGTCCCTCCCCGGAAGGCGCGGCGTGGGGGGCGCCCGCGGGCGCGCGTGCCCCCGGCAGTGTGCGCTGCGCGCTGAGGTAGTTGGTTGTATGGTTTCGAATAATAACCCCCCCGGAGATAACTGTACAACCTTCTAGCTTTCCGCGCGGCGTCACCGTGGCGACGGAGGGCCGGCACGCGCGCCCCGCCGACAGCGGAGGAAGAGGAGGAGGAGGAGAGGAAGGCTCCTGTACCCACCCTGACCTGAATCTCCCCAGCTGTGGATCAGCAAGAGGAATAGGCCATGGTTCAGGTCCCTGTCCGTGCTCTGCGGTGACAGACGCTTGGGGCTCCTGCCAGCAGTGTTGAGGCTGGGGCTTCTCTGGGCTGCTGACCTTCTTAGCTTGTCATCATGGATTCCGAAAGATGACCTTTAGAGAACAGCACCAAGGGTCAGTGAGCCTTGTGTTGCGTGTTGGGCTGTGGGCGGTGTTGAGTGTGATGTTCAGCTGTGGGCGGTGTTGAGTGTGGTACTGGACTGAGGGTAGTCTTGAGTGCTGGGCTGTGGGCAGAGTTGAGTGTTGAGCTGCGGGAGGCGTTGAGTGTGGTGCTGGGATGTGGGCAATGTTGAGTGTGGTTTTGAGCTGAGGGCAGTGTTGAGTGCTGGGCTGTGGGAGGTGCTGGGCTGTGGGCAATGTTGAGTGTGGTGTTGGGCTGTGGGCAGTGTTGAGTGTGGCGCTGGCTGTGGACAGTGTTGATTGTGGTGCTGGCTGTGGGCAGTGTGGAGTGTGGTGGTGGGCTGTGGGCAGTGTTGAGTGTTGGGCTGTGGGTAGTGTTGAGTGTGGTACTGGCTATGGGCAGTGTTGAGTGTTGGGCTGTGGGTAGTATTGAGTGTGGTGCTGGACTGTGGGCAGTGTTGAGTGTGGTTTTAAGCTGTGGGTAGTGTTGAGTGCTGGGCTGTGGGAGGTGTTGAGTGTGGTGTTGGGCTGTGGGCAGTGTTGAGTGTGGTGCTGGGCTGTGGGCAGTGTTGAGTGTTGGGCTGTGGGAGGTGTTGAGTGTGGTGCTGGCTGTGGGCAGTGTTGAGTGCTGGGCTGTGGGCGGTGTTGAGTGTGGTGCTTGCTGTGGGCAGTGTTGAGTGTGGTGCTGGGCTGTGGGCAGTGTTGAGTGTTGGGCTGTGGGAGGTGTTGAGTGTGGCGCTGGCTGTGGGCAGTGTTGAGTGTGGTGCTGGGCTGTGGGTAGTGTTGAATGTGGTGCTGGGCTGTGGGCAGTGTTGAGTGTTGGGCTGTGGGTAGTGTTGAGTGCGGTGCTGGGCTGTGGGCAGTGTTGAGTGCGGTGCTGGGCTGTGGGTAGTGTTGAGTGCTGGGCTGTGGGAGGTGTTGAGTGTGGCGCTGGCTGTGGGCAGTGTTGAGTGTGGTGCTGGGCTGTGGGTAGTGTTGAATGTGGTGCTGGCTGTGGGTAGTGTTGAGTGTTGGGCTGTGGGCAGTGTTGAGTGCGGTGCTGGGCTGTGGGCAGTGTTGAGTGTTGGGCTGTGGGCAGTGTTGAGTGCGGTGCTGGGCTGTGGGCAGTGTTGAGTGTGGTGCTGGCTGTGGTCAGTGTTGAGTGTTGGGCTGTGGGTAGTGTTGAGTGCGGTGCTGGGCTGTGGGCAGTGTTGAGTGTGGTGCTGGCTGTGGGCAGTGTTGAGTGTGGTGCTGGCTGTGGGCAGTGTTGAATGTAGTGCTGGCTGTGGGCAGTGTTGAGTGTTGGGCTGTGGGTAGTGTTGAATGTAGTGCTGGCTGTGGGCAGTGTTGAGTGTTGGACTGTGGACAGTGATGAGTGTTGGGCTGTGGGCGGTGTTGAGTGTTGGGCTGTGGGTAGTGTTGAATGTGGTGCTGGCTGTGGGCAGTGTTGAGTGTTGGGCTTTGGGCAGTGTTGAGTGTGGTGCTGGCTGTGGGCAGTGTTGAGTTAACAGTGTGGAGTTAACGCGGTCTGAGAGGAACATGATTTCTCACAGTCGAGCCCGCAGACGGGCTGGCAGAGCTCACGCCGCGGGCGCCTGCGACTGCAGCAGATCACAGTGCGGTTATCAGCTCGCTCGCCTGCGCGCGGCGGTCCGACGGGCCCTGGCGTTCTGCACCGACCGCGCGGCTCAGGGAGTGAGGGACGCAGCCTGGAGCCGTGCTCTCAGACAGGGAGGGGACGTGTCAATGCGGTTGTGAGTGTGGGTCCCCCCTTGCTCCCCCCCACCCCTCTGCTCGTCTGCCCCCCCTCGGTGTGTCTGGAACAGAGGCTCAGACAGTATCCGCATTGCGCTCCCAGAAATCACTCTCGTGCGGAGAGAAGGTGGGCTTCCCTGAGCTCGGCAAGTCTGACTTCGCCCAAAAAGGAATCATTTATGAGTCTCTGGTCCCAGAGAACCAGAATCATGGTGCTTTTAAATAGGTCAGCGCTCTGAGCAACTGCAAGAGGGACTTGGAGAAACTGCGGCATTTCAACTAGAAGAGAGAACAGATTGAAGTGCAGTAGAGCCCAGTGAGATCAGGGAAACAGCACAGTACAGTGCAGTAAATCACAGTGAGTTCAGGGTAAAAGAACAGTACAATGCAGTAAATCACAGTGAGATCAGGGTAAAAGCACAGTACAGTGCAGTAAATCACAGTGAGATCAGGGTAACAGCACAGTACAGTGCAGTAAATCAGAGCAGGTTTGGGCACAGAGAGGCTAGTACAGTCACTCATGACACCAGATGTGGTGAAACCATGCCAGAGCCCGGTTGGCTCTGGGTTCGAGCAGGGTGACCCACAGGGGTAACTCTTAAGCATTGTGCATGTTTGATGCCGTCAAATCCGAGAGACGCCACTGTCAATGGGCTCACCGAGGCTCCCCAGACAACCTCCGGGGGCTCTGTTACACATCCAGCTGCAGACACCTTCACGAGGTCGAACCCTGGCGAAAGCCAGTCACTGTCTGCTAAATTTTAAGTTGCAATATTTTCTGGAAGGCTTTGTGAAAATGTGCTAAAGTCATTCTTTCTCCCACAGATACCCCCCTAGTATTTGGCCTTAACTGTGCTCCCCCGTCTCCCACACAGGGTGGAGGCAGCCTGCGGTTATCTGGGGTCATATTCAGAAGGAGCTGGCCTGTTCCATTTCCTGCCGTGGGGGGGTTTAGAGAAGGTGTTCTGATGGGAAGTGTCGATTTGACTGCAGACACTTTGAAAAGGCTGGCAAACCTTAACTTTGACCCACTTCTCCCTGCAGCAGTCCTTGTCCACTAGGAGTGAGTTCGAGGAATGCTCTGGGAGAACAGCACGTGTCCGGAGCCGAATCACAGGCTGTTTCTCTCGCCCTCAATTCCACAGCTGAAATCCTCTCTTCCGAATATTAGGAATCTCCCCCCCGACGGTTCCCCCTCCTCTCCTCCTCCTCTCTGTCTCTTCCTCTCCCTCTCACACTCACACACACTCCCTCCATCTCCTTCTCTTCCCTCTCTCTCCTCTCACTCCCTCTCTCTCCTCCTCTCCCTCTCTCCCTCTCTCTCCCACTCTCTCTCCCTCTCCTCCCTGGATGCTGCAGTCACACACAGGCTCGGACAGATGAGCGAGAGAGAGAGACAGAGGGAGAGAGAGAGGGATGACTGCGTGACGCGGAGAAACGAGAGCGAGGGGGAGGAGGGGAGGAGAGAGACAGAGGGCAGCAGGCAGAGGGAGAGAGAGGGAGGCGGCAGACAGGCAGTGTCTCTGAGCTGCCTTGTGCAGCAGCGTGGAGGAGGAGGAGGGTGATGAAGGAGGGAGGCAGGACGAGGTGTGTGTCGGGGGGAGTCTGCTTTTGCTGATGCGATCCATTTTTTTATTTCATTTTTCTTCTGTGTGTGTGAGTGTGTGTCTGTGAGTGTGTCTGCATGAATGTGTGTATGCTAGAGTGTGTGTCTGTGTGCATGACTGTGTGTCTGTGAGTGTGTGTCTGTGGTGCATGAGTGTGTGTGCGTGAGTGTGTGTCTGTGTGTGAGTGTGTGAGTGTGCATCTGCAAGTGTGCGTCTGTGGGTATGGGTGTATGTGTGCACAGGTGTGTCTGTGGTGCATGAGTGTGTGTGTGCACAAGTGTGTGTGTTGCAGCTGTTTGGTGCTGATTCTCAGTGTTGCGTGTTTGCGTGCATGTCTGTATGTGTGTTTCTGTTTGTCCATGCATGTGAGTTTGTGTGTCTGTGCGTGTGTGAGTTTTTTTGAGTGTCAGTTTGTGAATTTGTGTTTGTGTGTGTGTGTCTTTGTTAGTGAGAGTGTGTGAGGGTTTTGTGAGTACGTGTGTGTGTGTTTAGGTTTTTGTGTGTTGTTGCTGCAGGAGAGTGTGAGTGTGTGTTGTTGCTGCAGGAGAGTGTGTGAGTGTGTGTTGTTGCTGCAGGAGAGTGTGAGTGTGTGTTGTTGCTGCAGGAGAGTGTGTGAGTGTGTGTTGTTGCTGCAGGAGAGTGTGTGAGTTGTGTGTTGTTGCTGCAGGAGAGTGTGTGAGTGTGTGTTGTTGCTGCAGGAGAGTGTCTGAGTGTGTTGTTGCTGCAGGAGAGTGTGTGAGTGTGTGTTGTTGCTGCAGGAGAGTGTGTGAGTGTTGCTGGGATCGGTGCTGGTTCCCAGATTGTTCTCTCCGATCCCCGGAGCCCCTGCAGGAGATCAACTCGGGGTCTTGTCCTCAGCGCTCCAGTCGGAGTCGTGCGTCTCTCCCTCTCTTCCGCGCTGAGGGGGCAGGGGAGGGGCTTTAGGGCAGGATTCGGAGAGCCAGGAATCCCGACCCCACCGGCAGAGACAGACGGTGTCTGGACCCGTCCTGTCCTCCTCCTCCCTCCCCGAACCCCGGCTCGCCCCTCGTGCCCCCTTGGCTGGCCACATCGCAATCCAGGGTGCCGCTTGTCGGATCGGGGCGCATGGAAGACCACTGAGGACAGAGCTGGCTCAGACAGCTGGGGCGCATCACGTACGGTATGTCTGGCCCTGCTCTGGGGTGTCTTTCTGGGGCAGGGTAGGTGGGGCTGACACGCCTGGTGTGTCCTGTATGTTGGGAGCCGTGTGGGGGGGCGAATCCGTGATTATATGTCTGGAGTCTGCCCCTCCCAGGGTTTTTACAGGCTGGGGCAGCAGGGAGAGACAGTCGGGGCAGCTCTGTGTCAGGTCAGCGTACGAGGCGATAGTGGCATTCAGTGTACTGCAATTTTACCCTGATCTCACTGTGATTTACTGCACTGTGCTGTGCTTTTACCTTGATCTCACTGCAGTTTATTGCACCGTACTGTGCTTTTACCTTGATCTCACTGCGGTTTATTGCACCGTACTGTGCTTTTACCTTGATCTCACTGGGATTTACAGCTCTCTGCTGTGCTTTTACCACGACTGCACTGAGCTTTACTGCACTGTACTGTGTTTTTACCCTGATCTCACTGGTATTTACTGCACAGTGCTGTGCTTTTACCATGACTGCACTGAGCTTTACTGCACTGTGCTGTGCTTTTACCACGACTGCACTGAGCTTTGCCTTGTTTGCAAAACAGAGCAGTTGTTCAGACAGGTGCTGTACATTAAAGACAGCGATTGAAGCAGAAAGTCAGCTTCAAGGACTCTCTTTCAGGACACAGCACTTCCTGTGGGGTTTCCTCACAGCGCCTCAAGTTCCTCTCTCTTTGCCACCAGCAGGCTGCAGATTTGGATGGACCGGAAGGAAAGGGGGGAGATTTTGGGGTCAAGTGGGGTTTGGCGATCCTCTCAACATTGGCACTGTGGCATCAGGACCCCCGGCTAGACGATGTCACTCTCGCCCCCTGTGTCCAGTGAGTGAAACTCAACGTGTCCTGAGCACAGCAAGCCTAACAGGGCACACTGCAGGACAGTACAGCAGGGCTCTATACAGCACACTGCAGGACAGTACAGCAGGGCTCTATACAGCACACTGCAGGACAGTACAGCAGGGCTCTATACAGCACCCTGCAGGACAGTACAGCAGGGCTCTATACAGCACCCTGCAGGACAGTACAGCAGGGCTCTATACAGCACCCTGCAGAACAGTACAGCAGGGCTCTATACAGCACCCTGCAGAACAGTACAGCGGGGTTCAGTATGGCTTAGTAGAGCATAGATACAGCATAGCTAAGGCACTGTAGTGTAGCTGTGAATAGTTCACTATAGTAAAACCCTATGCAGTGCAGTATAGTATTATTGCTGTTAGACAAATGAATAAATTAAAAGAACACTGAGCTCAGACGTGGCTCCCTTGTGGTACAATATAGGAAACTTCTACAGGGGACACTACAGTACTGTATAGTCAAGTCTTATACACTACAGCACAGTGCAGAGACATGTGTGTATCCTCCTTGCAGAATCCCTCCCAGGGCTCCTGAGCAGTTCTGCATAGGCCCTGTATACCAGGCTGGGCTGTGTCCCTGGTCCAGCTGAGTCCGGGACTGTATCAGCCAGGGCCTGGCCAGGACACGTCTGAGGTCATGGTGAGAAACAGGACAGTCCTCCAGGGTCAGGATGATTTCTAACAGGCAACTATCACACCATCCCAAGAAAAATATACCATAGCAAGTGTTGCTTAAATGCTGTTAGCCTGCCTACAAGCTGAGCTCCTTTGACTGGTCAAACACACACACACAAAACTACATTTCCCAGCATGCCTCCCCGTCCCTGAGACCCTTAACCTGTGAGGTCAATGGAGGTCACAGGTGAGGTCCTCGGGAACAGGGCTCCATGCCTCAGCTTCAGAGGGGGAAAATAAGAGCAGGGCCCTCCTGGCGGCCCGTGTCACAGTCTCCCTCCCCCTCCCCCAGCGCCAGAGACAAATCAGAGTGGAAACTGCCCTTTGCTTGGAGAGCCAGTACCTTTCAGCAAAAGACTACACTCACACGTCCGGTTGTGAACCACACCTCTGTGCCCCAATGCAGTCCTTCTGTGCGCCTGAGCAGAAACTGAGGCTTCAGGGCCCCTGGCTTGTCTGGGGACCCTGTGCACCCCACTGATAGGGGGGCTTGTGCAAAAGTTGGCATTTCGTCCTGAAGAGGGCGCACTTCAGCTGTGTCACACGGGAAAATGGAGGGGGGGGGGTGCCTGAGCCATTACTGGGAATCTGGCTCTTCTGTACCAAGGTGCCCAGTCCGGTTGCTACGGCGACTCTGGGGGCAGGCCCGATTGGCTGGCTCCGTGTTCCATTCGGAACGGTCCAATGAGGAGGCAGCCAAAGGTTGTGACCCCACCCAGTTCCCATCGCCGTGGAGATCTGTTGGAATGGCGTTCATTTAGGAGTTTCTTCTGGGCCGGACCGGCAGGAAAAAGGAAGGAGCCTTTGCCAGCTCGAGTGTCGTCCATCTGAGACGGAATTTATCTTCAGGCAGGGAAGCCTCAACACCCCAAAGAAACCCAAAGCCTTGTGCTCAGTCTGAGCAGCTGAACACCATAAATGTCACGCCTGCCGGAGGCCGCGAGTGGGACTCGCCCCTGTACACAGAGAGTGGAGGGTGTCGGGAACACCACTGGTCGGCCTCCTCGGTTTGCTTCCAGAGGGGCTGGGTGGGACCGGGGGGTCGGCAGGTGTTCCGCGAGGGGGTGGGGTACATGAAGAGTCCAGCGGGCCCAGCCCGGCCCGTGCGGATGGCCGGCGGCTCGGTGCTGGCCGGCGCTGTCGCCCCGGAGACAGATTAATGCTCCGGCGCCCTCCGCGCCCCACCGCTGAAGACATATTAACTCCCCGCATCAGGCGCCCCTGTCTGGTTTCTGTGGCAACGCAGGGAGGGGAGGAGGGGGAGGGGGGCGTTCGATGGGTCTTCCGTCTGCTGCTCCTCTGCTCTCGCTCTCCCTTCGGTAAGGCGTAGCTAAGAAGCGCTGAGCGCCGCCCCTGCTCGCCTCCTCCTTCATTTC
Source organism: Lepisosteus platostomus (assembly GCF_059453375.1). Classification (NCBI taxonomy): domain Eukaryota; kingdom Metazoa; phylum Chordata; class Actinopteri; order Semionotiformes; family Lepisosteidae; genus Lepisosteus; species Lepisosteus platostomus. The sequence continues at coordinate 14,874,390 of NC_142636.1, read as the reverse complement.
CTCCTCTCTCTCTCTCCTGCTCCTCCTCCCTGTCCCCTGTTCCCGAAGCCCGCTGAGCCCCCCGCTCCCCTCTGCTCCTCCGACGCGCTCCGCTCCGCGGCAGGCTGGTGCATTCTGGGTCAGAGCGAGAGCGAGAGCGAGACAAGGGCGAAGGGAGGAGACAGGGAGGCGCGATGGGAGGTTCACTCAGCGGGACAGCGGGACAGCGGGACAGCTAACAGGACAGCTAACAGGATAAGAGGACAGCTAACAGGACAGCAGGACAGCTAACAGGACAAGAGAACAGCTCACAGGACAGCAGGACAGTGGGACAGCTAACAGGACAGTTAACAGGACAGGGGGACAGCTAACAGGACAGTTAACAGGACAGCAGGACAGCTAACAGGACAGTGGGACAGCTCACAGGACAGCAGGACAGCTAACAGGACAGTAGGGGCAGGACAGTTTAACAGTAAAGGACAGCAGGACAATAGGATAGTTTTAATATTGGGACAGAGGCCTGCATCCGCTTCCAGAATTCTTGGAAAATTCTTCCATGATTCATGTAAGTTACTTTTTTTCAGGGACATAAGAGATGACATCTTTTATTTGTGTGCCTGACTGCAAATCAGCTCTTCTTAAGGAAACAGAGAGCTGGCGCAGGGTCCATGGAACCAGCACAGTGAGACTCGTTCCCTTCTTCCTTTCGAATTCAGAGCTAGTCCGATCGGCCCCTCTTCCTCCTCTTCATTTCCATAGGGGGTTTCGGTTACCTGTGGCGTAGTTCGTCTGCTCAGTTTGGAAAAAAACCTTTTCAAAAAACAACATCGGAAACGGCACAGAAGTTCTCTCCCCCTCGCAGGTGGTGACCTCATCTGAGACATCTGGGGGTGTGAGGTGATGGGAACTCCTTTGTGATGTCACCGCAAAGGGCTGATGTCACACAGGTTGCCGGGCAACCACAGCAACAGCAGTGAAAACACAAGGGGGTGGTGGGGCAGATCTGAGTTGAGTTTTCCGAAGTTTACTTTTTGACTTCCGCCTGTCCGGAGCATCTCCCGACTGCGTCGATGGCCGGACCGGGGAGAGGCGCCGGCGCGCTGAGCACCGTCTGGCTCTGCCTCCTGCTTGCTGGTCCCTCTGCCGGCTGCTTCACCTGTCTGGTAGAGACCGGCGTGGGACAGCGCCTGTGTTGGGGCTACGTCCTGCCCAACAGCATCCGGAGCATGGACGCCTGCTACAGGACCCTGGAGAGGATTTTCGGGGACGAGAGGGTGATCGAGGCCGGGAGAGTGGGTGAGTGATTCCCCGGAATCACAGAGGAGGGGAGCCAATCCGTCCCATCCAGCCCTTTGGCCAGCTGATCCCGGGATGCCATCCTGACGTATCGTGAAAGAAGCCGAGAGCAGGGCAGGCCAGGGAACAGCAGCGTCTCCACTTACTGCCACCTCGGCTCCAGGCCATAAGGAGACAGTGAGCCAAGATGGGTGCTAAGATACGGAGGGCTCTTAGGGACAAGCGTTTCTTTCCATTCAGATAAGGAGATGGATGGTAAATGAAATCTTTAACCACAGGGAAGCCCTTGGGCGTGTGTGCTGTTTCCCATAGGTGGAGGCTACGAGCAGCAGCTGAAGGAGATCATGTATGAAGTGATCAGGCCTGTTTTGCAGGAGTTTGACCTCAAGAGGCATGATGGTACAGTATCCTCACACCTGCAGCCCTGTACCTCATCCTCACACCTGCAGCCCTGTACCTCATCCTCACACCTGCAGCCCTGTACCTGTTTCCTCACACCTGGAGCGCTGTACCTGTATCCCCACACCTGCAGCCCTGTACCTCATCCTCACACCTGCAGCCCTGTACCTGTATCCTCACACCTGTAGCCCTATAACTCATCCTCATACTTACAGCCCTGTACCTCATCCTCACACCTGCAGTCCTGTACCTGTTTCCTCACACCTGCAGCCCTGTACCTGTATCCTCACACCTGCAGCCCTGTACCTGTTTCCTCACACCTGTAGCCCTGTACCTCATCCTCACACCTGCAGCCCTGTACCTGTATCCTCACACCTGCAGCCCTGTACCTGTATCCTCACACCTGCAGCGCTGTACCTGTTTCCTCACACCTGCAGCCCTGTACCTGTATCCTCACACCTGCAGCCCTGTACCTGTATCCTCACACCTGCAGCCCTGTACCTCATCCTCACACCTGCAGCCCTGTACCTGTATCCTCACACCTGTAGCCCTATACCTCATCCTCATACTTATAACCCTGTACCTGTATCCTCACACCTGCAGCCCTGTACCTCATCCTCACACCTGGAGCGCTGTACCTGTATCCTCACACCTGCAGCCCTGTACCTGTATCCTCACACCTGCAGCCCTGTACCTGTTTCCTCACACCTGCACCCCTGTACCTGTATCCTCACACCTGCAGTTTCATTCCTACATGCCCCCCCCCCCCCCCCAGACCAATCCAGTCCATAACATCCTCTGTGAACTCGCCTCACCTCCAGCCTTGACGGGCAGTAAGTCAGGATGCTCCTGCTCCCTGTGCTCCCTGTGCTGGAGTGTTGACATTCCCTGGATGCAGGAGGGACACTGCAGTGGCTCCCCGGGGCAGAGAGCAGAGGGGACACAGGGTGGGGGTGGGGGGCTCATTCTGACTCCCTCAGGAGCCTCTCCTTGCTCGCTTGTGTCCCTCAGCCTCTGTGTACGAGACGAGGCTGCAGCTCGCCGCAGAGGACTTCACGAGGGAGGCCGCCAAGCTGCCCCGCGGTGAGAGAGTGGCCGTCTCTTCCTCTCTTCCCTTCCCTCCTTCCTGTCTTCCCTCTCTCCTGCACTTCCTGTCCTGTGGAGGTGTGTTGTGTCCAGGGGTGTCCCTGTCGTGTGGAGGTGTGTTGTGTCCAGGGGTGTCCCTGTCGTGTGGAGGTGTGTTGTGTCCAGGGGTGTCCCGGTCGTGTGGAGGTGTGTTGTGTCCAGGGGTGTCCCTGTCGTGTGGAGGTGTGTTGTGTCCAGGGGTGTCCCTGTCTTGTGGAGGTGTGTTGTGTCCAGGGGTATCCCTGTCATGTGGAGGTGTGTTGTGTCCAGGGGTGTCCCTGTCATGTGGAGGTGTGTTGTGTCCAGGGGTGTCCCTGTCGTGTGGAGGTGTGTTGTGTCCAGGGGTGTCCCTGTCTTGTGGAGGTGTGTTGTGTCCTCCCCTTGTGCTGGGCAGGAGGGGGTTCCTGGTTCGAATCCTGATTAAGGGAGAGGGGCGAGGGGGGTCAGACCATCCACATAAATTCGTAATAATTGGTCCTTCTTGTCGTTTTCAGCTTCCGACTGCATTCCTCCCTGCGGTGAGTAACCTCTCCCTGGGTCAGCTCTCAGGGACACACTGTAAGCAGCAGTAGTGGGACTGCAGCAGGGGCCAGATGATGTCACTGGAGCTGGATGATGACATCGTTTCTGGTGTCAGATGATGTCACTGGCGCCAGAAGGAATCCTTTTAGCCAGATGCCTCCAGCCCTCTGACTGCTGGAGAATACTGAAGTGGGGTGGGGGGGGTAAGGGGACTGGGGCAACTTCAAATTCACAATCCAGACCAGTCAGTGACGTCGCCCTGCTCCCCGAGCTAGACCTCTCTGCAGTGTACTCTTTACATCGATATGTCCTCTGACAGTCAAGCGCCGGGGTTTGAAAACTGCTTCATCAAACTTTTCTTGGACATTGTCTGTCAGAGACCCTTGTTGCGGTCAGTCCCACCCCTCAAGCCCAGTGGTTTTCTCTCGGATCTGGCAGGGTTCCAGGCTCGAGGCGCCGTCTACAGCTGCGTGACCTGCCAGTACGACAGCTGCGGCCTCCCCCTGGACTGTCCCGGTGAGCGGGCGACGAGGAGGGACACCGACTGGCAGCATGAGGAGGACTCTGGGCTGCTGGAGAGACCGCCTGCTGGGTGGCCAGAGAGACGGACAGAGAGAGAGATACACAGGCAGATGGACAGGCTGACACACAGTTGGACACACAGATGGACAGGCTGACACACAGTTGGACACACAGATGTACATACTGACACACAGATGGACAGAGAGATGGACAGGCTGACACACAGTTGGACACACAGATGGACAGGCTGACACACAGTTGGACACACAGATGGACAGGCTGACACACAGATGGACACACAGATGGACAGGCTGACACACAGTTGGACACACAGATGTACATACTGACACACAGATGGACAGAGAGATGGACAGGCTGACACACAGATGGACAGAAGGATGGACAGGCTGACACACAGTTGGACACACAGATGGACAGGCTGACAGGGGCATGTTTGTCCTGCAGTGAAGGAGCTGGCTGTGCCGGAGAGGAACCGGACTGTCCTGCGCTGTGAGGTGGGCTTCTCCCTGCCCCAGGACCTACAGATCTCCTGGAAGTTCGCCCGGCAGGTGAGGACTCAGAACACAGAGCAGTTTGAAGAGCTGACTCTGGGCGCTGACCGGATCTACGCCATCCCCTCCACCCGGCCCGCCCAGGAGGGCACCTACCTGTGTGAGATCTTCACCCAGGAGCGCTCCATCGCAAGAGTCTACTACCACCTCACAGGTACAGCCCCACCTGCCCCAGGAGCTCATCCCCAGAGTCTACTGCCCCACCTGCCCCAGGAGCTCATCCCCAGAGTCTACTGCCGCACCTGCCCCAGGAGCACATCCCCAGAGTCTCCTGCCCCACCTGCCCCAGGAGCTCATCCCCAGAGTCTCCTGCCCCACCTGCCCCAGGAGCTCATCCCCAGAGTCTACAGCCCCACCTGCCCCAGGAGCTCATCCCCAGAGTCTCCTGCCCCACCTGCCCCTGGAGCTCATCCCCAGAGTCTACAGCCCCACCTGCCCCAGGAGCTCATCCCCAGAGTCTCCTGCCCCACCTGCCCCAGGAGCTCATCCCCAGAGTCTACTGCCCCACCTGCCCCAGGAGGACATCCCCAGAGTCTACTGCCCCACCTGCCCCAGGAGCTCATCCCCAGAGTCTACTGCCCCACCTGCCCCAGGAGGACATCCCCAGAGTCTACTGCCCCACCTGCCCCAGGAGCTCATCCCCAGAGTCTACTGCCCCACCTGCCCCAGGAGCTCATCCCTAGAGTCTACTGCCCCACCTGCCCCAGGAGCTCATCCCCAGAGTCTACTGCCCCACCTGCCCCAGGAGCTCATCCCCAGAGTCTCCTTCCCCACCTGCCCCAGGAGCTCATCCCCAGAGTCTCCTTCCCCACCTGCCCCAGGAGCTCATCCCCAGAGTCTACTGCCCCACCTGCCCCAGGAGCTCATCCCCAGAGTCTACTGCCCCACCTGCCCCAGGAGCTCATCCCCAGAGTCTACTGCCCCACCTGCCCCAGGAGGACATCCCCAGAGTCTACTGCCCCACCTGCCCCAGGAGCTCATCCCCAGAGTCTACTGCCCCACCTGCCCCAGGAGGACATCCCCAGAGTCTACTGCCCCACCTGCCCCAGGAGCTCATCCCCAGAGTCTACTGCCCCACCTGCCCCAGGAGCTCATCCCCAGAGTCTACTGCCCCACCTGCCCCAGGAGCTCATCCCCAGAGTCTACTGCCCCACCTGCCCCAGGAGCTCATCCCTAGAGTCTACTGCCCCACCTGCCCCAGGACCTCATCCCCAGAGTCTACTGCCCCACCTGCCCCAGGAGCTCATCCCCAGAGTCTACTGCCCCACCTGCCCCAGGAGCTCATCCCCAGAGTCTACTGCCCCACCTGCCCCAGGAGCTCCATCGTGAGAGTCACAGCTACAGCTCCACCTGCCCCAGGTCCTGCAGGTGTTCCAGGTTCGATTAGGGGTTACAGCTCACCCATCTGGGTGCCCCGCTCAGGGATCTGGACTTGGGGCCCCGGGCCAATGTCTCTCCTGAGCCCCACCCTGGTCTCTCTCCTGTCCCAGTGCTGTCCCAGGACCCGGGCGGCCCGGCGGAGCTGCAGCGGGTCTTCGACACGGCTCTGCTCTCCCCGGCCCAGTCCGAGGGGCCCCCCCCTCCCCCAGCTCTGCGCCCCCCGGGGCCCACAGAGGGCCTCCTGTCCGCCCTCCTGCACCACACCTCCCCTCCACTGCTCACAGCCTGCCTGTCCATGATGGTCCTGCTGCTGCTGGTGTCACTGGGGTGAGGGGCTCCCACACACTGACACACACAGACACACACTGTCACTGACACACACAGTGACACACACACACTGACAGTCTCAGATACAGTATAGACACAGAAACACTTGAAGACATAGACAATTACAGATACAAGTATAGATACTGATACAGACACAGACACTGACACAGATACACCTACAGACACAGAAACAGATGGGGACACAGATATAATGACACAAACACAGTTATAGTCACAGACACAGACATAACACAAACACACAGACAGGCACAAGAGGCACAAGAGACACAAGAGTAAATGTGTGGGTATCAGCAGTGTGTGTTTGTGCATGAACAGTGACCTTTGAACCCCCCGTGTCCTGCTCTGTGTGTCCAGCAGGTTTGTATACTGGTGGTCAACTCAGAGAGGAGGGAGTAAGCTAGACTGGCCTCGTGGAGCGGCGAGGCACGTGGAGAGAGGGGGAGGTTAGAAGGAGACCCGGGGGTCCCCAACACGAGCTCAGCAATCCGCGTCTCCTTATTGGGCCAGCATGTGCGTGCGCTACACAATAAAAGAACTGGGCGGAGCTTTTCATGCAGGCGTGCAGTTTTTTGTACTCGCCGGCAGAGGGCGCGCTTACCCCATAAGAGGTTGTCCACCGCAGGCCGCACGTCTATCTCCGCCACGCCCCCGGACTGCGCGCCTGGGTCGGTCTGGCGGACAGGCCGACACCGAGGCTCCCACATGGAGTGAGGGCCCCGTCAGGGCGTGTGGTGGTGGTGGGAGAGGAAAGAGACCAAAACGTTTGGGTTAAAACCCTTGGCAAAACAACAGCTCCTCCGCAGAAGTCGTTTTTATCCATTTATCCTAAAAACGACATACAACTTGAGTTGTGGTTATTGTGCCCTGATCACGCCGCAACGTGCTATGGACGTGTGGCTCTGAACATTGTGTCACTGAAATTGTGTTTAGTCGGATGAAACGAGTTAAAATCATAATGACGGCGGCGGCGTTGAAGTAAAAGAGCTTTGTCAACCCTTCTTTCATCCCGCACCGCTGTTGTAACCCGTGACCTCACGGCTGGGCCGAGCCGCACGGATTTTGGGGGTGCTCCGGGGAGGGACGGGGCGCTGCCTGATCGGTGCTTTATTGGGTTTTGACCAGACGCCACGACAGGTAAGACATTGCCGGAAAAATGGAAAAATGCAGCTCAGAACAAAATACCCCACAGAGGTCTGGGAGGGTTCAGCCTCAGCGCTTCGTGGCCTTCCACGACCTGAAAGTCTGGCCGGTAAGAAAAGTTTCCGAATCTGAGCTCCGGACCCGGCGGGTCAGCAAAGCCGCAAACAACTGCTTTTTAAAAACTGAACTCCTTCGTCATAGTACCTGAATCATTATTCATCACAGGGATGCATCTCACGCATCGTCGGACAGACATGTGTGAAACCAACCATTTTATGTATGCAATTCAAGAAGAATCCACGCACGCCTGCTGTGTAATAGTTTTAAAACGTAAGAACATCGGACTAGTCAACGCGGGTGGGGTAATATTGTTGTAAGATCATGGAAACTTGCTGAGTGTTTTTTTTTTCTGTGAAAGAAAATGTTTATACGGCACAGGAGCTTCTCAACTCAAGAGCTGATCTCGGGCTCCTGCGGGGTTCAAGCAGTCTGTCGGCCAGACTCCGGTTAGAGCCGGCCCTTGGTTTGGGGGAACTAGGAGACGGTCTAGAGCCCCGAGGTCCCCAGGGGGCCTCAATGTGCAACACAGCATTTTTTTTATCTGCCCGATCAAATGAGCCAAAACTTCCGTCCAGTGTCTCTTTCTGGTGCTGTTCTTACTGCTGTGCTACTCTAGGCTGCTGAAGTTCGTTAGTTACAAATGATGCGATGATTACTTGTGAATGTAAGTGTAGCAGTTTATTTCATTGTCGGTTTAGTAACTGGCTCCTATCTTCTCCTTAAGATAGTTCAGGTGTGTAGCTGCGTCAGCATGCGTAGGCTGCAAAGGAACAAGTAATAGGTTTATTCCATGCTGAAAAAAAGAAGAAAGAGAACACAACGTTTCGGCCGTGGAGCCTTCTTCAGGTGTGTGAACTTTCTCCTTAAGATGACAACATCAGCGAGGTTTCAGCTGCTGCTGCTCAAGACGCTGCTCGTTCAATTTCGGAAAATAGTAAATGTTGTGAAAATCGTTTTTTTTCCCCCATCTTTAATCTATGCCATAAAACATTACAAGGGCTCTTTCACTTGTGACGCACGCTGTGTTGTAATGGTTTGAATCGAAGTCAAGTATCTGCAAATGGTAAACACCCGTCGTCCTCCGCATAGATGATGTTTTGAGATAAGCGATCTCAGAACGGGTTCGCCGGCTCGAGCCGCTGTAATGACGTGTTCGTATTTCGCTTGGCTTGGGGTCAATCAGATCCGCCTTCACCTCGACAAGTGGACCGACACTGGAGCTGTTTCACTAGACGTTCACAGACTCACATTTCACCTGATCACTTTCACTGTTAAATCTTTGTGAAATGCGTGCTTCTCTTTCTTGGTTGTGACTTATTTATTATGTGTTCTGCAAAGCGGGTTAATACAAGTTTCGAGTTGTGGAATTCTTTGAATTAAGTGTTCTAAATATGATCATAAGTTGGGGGTGAGGGCTGATGATAGTACATTCTGCGCAAATCCGTGGTCTGGAGAGACATAGCCCTTTCCAAGATGTCGCTGAGTGCCCCCCTGGCCAGCCCCGATTCAAGCTGCTCCCTCTTATAGAAACGGCCCCGGGTCTCTGTCTCTGTGATCTTGGGGTGTGTGACGGTCCTGTTGTTGTTCAGATCCGGGACGTGGTCTGTTCTCCTAGACGGACCGATGCATACCCGTGCCGTTCGCCCCATGTCTCACATTTGGGAGGCGGAGGAGAGACGAGGGGCTGTGGATATTTAGACCCCCGGTTGCGGGTTCGAATCCCAGGTGGGGCAGTGGTGCTGTGCTCTCGAGATAGGTCACTCGGGTCTCTCCAGTCCGGTGTCCTTCTGTGTAAACGGGGCTGTCGGTTACCACTGTGAAAGAGAATTCGTTCTCTTCTTGTCCTCACGGGTTAAATCTAAAATATCGCGACGGACTGGTGACCCGTCGGGTCAGATGAATGGATATCCCAGAATCCACTCGTCTCGGCAAGAGCATTTTCACCAAAAAAGAAAAACAACGTAGAATTCAGGGAGCATCAGGTTCTAGTTTGCCTATAGATCGAGGTGCAGAATAAAAATGACTAAAGACATGAAAAATAAACTCATGTAACTTGATGGAACTCGTATTTTTGTAAACGAATAATTGCGCGCGAGTCCACTGTGAGCGTCTATACGTGACAGTGAATGTTGTAACATTTTATTGCTAAAATATATTTGAATCAGATTTAATTTAAACTGAAGGAAACCCTCTGGATAAACTATTTCTCGTTTCCAACGCTGTGATCTCACAATTTCGGAGCAGCAGTAGTGATACGGGCCGTGCCCACCAGGTGGCGCTGCTAACGCTTGGAAACCAGCGCGTCAAACCTGCGCGTATCTGCATTCACTTCTGACGTGATTAATTAACAACACATTATTGCGCCGTGAGTCTCATCGATGATTTGTTTTCCAGCGAAATAACATTTGGCAGGGCAAATCTAAAAATAAACTATTCTACATAGAAGCATATTTTAAAACAGTCACACCCGAAGAAGGCTCCACGGCCGAAACGTTGTGTTTTTTTCTTTTTTCCGCAGGGAATAAACCTATTACTTGTTCCTTTGCAGCCTACGCATGCTGACGCAGCTGCACACCTGAACTGTTTTAAACCAGGTTGCTTTGCCCTGTCCCTGTCGCCTTTCTGTGTCTCCTGGTGAAGTGTATTTATTCATAATAACCCCTGCGGAAAGTGCGCTCATTGTCCACGTGGGGAAGCGCGATGCTTTCATTTCATCAGACAAATAAACCGGCTCTCGCTGGTGTCAGAGAAGAGTAGTTTTATTTAGATGTGTTAAACGAGTGTCAATCAATCAAGCTTGTGGAGATTAAAAAAAAACGTTTTTGTTTTTGTTACAGATAGACACAATGATGGTTTTGAACGCGCTCGCCAGTGGGAAGTAATTCATAATATCACCCGAGACTCATAATTCCAATGAATGGTCTGAGCCGTGTGCCCTGTTTGCACAAAGAGTTGCAGGAGGCTGGGACAGGCTGCCCGGTTATTTTCTGAAGCGCCCTGTTCGGACAGACCCTGCAGCCTGTCACCCGCCCGGTCCCTCCATTCCGGCAGAGTCGACTTTGCGCGCTGCCCTGCCGCTCCTTCGATCGTGCAGAGCAGGAAATTCCGCCAGATCGGTTAGTTTCTCATTGTGCACAAATACAATTAAACGCTTATTTGCATGTATGCTCCGACCCAGAGACATGAAGGAAATACCAGCCTTAAACATTGAACTGCAGCAAAAAGAGAGATCACTTCATTAGCCATATAGTCATATATTGCTTCGAATATTGAATAATAATAATAATAATTGATTATATAATATGTAATTTATTGTAGATATCTTTATTTTAAAATATATTTTAATAATATATATATTATAGAAATGACATCAATTATAAAATAAAGATGTATACAGTATATTGCATAGTCTATCATGAAATGTATTATTATTATGATTATTATTGACGTTGTTGTTGTTGTTGTTGTTGGGGGTTGCCTGTTCAGGCTGTTCTGGACGCGGTCGCGGGTCCGAGGCTCGAGGTCGCCCTTTCTTCCCGCGTGTCCACGGGAACCTCCTTGCGCGAGCGTGAAGAGGGCTGTTTAAAAACCCCGAGGTCTCTGTTGCTAAATATAGGCGCACGAGTCAGGGCGGCGGGCCTCTCTCTCGCAGACTCGCTCATGCGGGGTGTTCCCGGGTTTGGGCTCGTCGTCAGGGCAACCAAACCGCGGGCCAAGCTTTCCCGTCCATCATCTATTTATTTTTTAATTGAAAAGAAAACACACAGCGCAGCTGAGCTTCTCCCGGGATCCCCGCGGGCAGGTGACGGCACCGGCCGCAGAGAGAGGACGGCGGGACGGGAGTTTGTGTTGGACCGGCACCAGCACTGTCCTGAACTCCTGGAGGTGCACAGCCCACACGCCTCCCTGAATAAATGAGGCTATGAATAAGGCGTCGAGCTATTTTCGGATTTACGCAGTGCTTTAATGGAATTATGTACAGTATTATGGTATTATGGTGACGGCTGTATGGTGTTTTCATCGCATTGTCAAAAACAATTAGCCAACAGCTGTATCGCCCTGTCCTCCCTGTGAGACTCCTGGGAAAGCTGTTACTGCTGGAGGAGGTGTTAGAGGGGCCAGCAGGGGGCGCTCACCCAGCAGTCTGAGAGCTGGTGTGTGGGGAGCGGACTGGAGTGTCATCCAGGTGGGGGTACACACTGGTGGGGGTGGAGGGGATCCCCATGACCTGTAAAGTGCTTTGAGTGGAGTGTCCAGAAAGTGAGGTACTTGTAAATCCCCCTTGTTTCTCCGGTTCGTGTCGTGTCCTGAGAGCTTCTCAAAGAGCTCTTCAAATACAGGAGAAGAAGGTCTCGGTGCCAGGTGCCAGTCTCCAGTCTCTGGGAGTTTCACCTGTAACGGTCTGCGATATTGTCGCCGCCGCTGACCGACAGGCTACATGCACACTGTTGAAACAACATTTAAGACGCGTTGTAACTGTTTCCTACTTTAATATGTTCTTTTGCTGGTACATGTAAGTCAGCATGGGGTTTTAGGAAATGCCTACAATGGGGGGCAAAGCTACATTCAGGGGTTCATGCTACATTCGGCAGCACAACGCTGGTCCTGACCAGATACTTCCACCTCTGTGTCTGTTTTACCCATGTGTCCACGGCTGTCCTTCCCTGTTCAACTGACCGGAAACTCGTGTCCAATGTGAACTCGATGGGCTCTGCCCTCTGACTCACTGTGCGTCACCCTGGCGCATTACTGAGCCTCCTCACCCAGCGGCTGCTACATGAGCCTTCGTCACGCTGACCCTACAGTGCACACAAACTGGAGCACAGCTGGTCCAGTGGTTCAGGTCCAGTCCTGTTAGTCCAGGAGGACAGCCGGTCCAGTGGTTCAGGTCCAGTGCTGTTACACCAGGTGGCCAGCTGGTCCAGTGGTTCAGGTCCAGTCCTGTTACACCGGGAGGACAGCTGGTCCAGTGGTTCAGGTCCAGTCCTGTTAGTCCAGGAGGACAGCTGGTCCAGTGGTTCAGGTCCAGTCCTGTTACACCAGGAGGACAGCCGGTCCAGTGGTTCAGGTCCAGTCCTGTTACACCAGGAGGACAGCTGCTCCAGTGGTTCAGGTCCAGTCTAGTAACACCAGGAGGACAGCTGGTCCAGTGGTTCAGGTCCAGTCCTGTTACACCAGGAGGACAGCTGGTCCAGTGGTTCAGGTCCAGTCCTGTTAGTCCAGGAGGACAGCTGGTCCAGTGGTTCAGGTCCAGTCCTGTTACACCGGGAGGACAGCTGGTCCAGTGGTTCAGGTCCAGTCCTGTTGCAGTAAAGGCACGTGTGTCACGTGTCTCAGAGAGCATGAGACGCAGCAGTGTTGAGACACACAACCCCCCACTCCAGCGCCTCAACACACACCCATCGCCTCTGATCCGAATTCCCGGACGGGCCCTCCCACTCCGATGAGCACACGGCTGTCTGCTGGCGGAGACGTACCCTCAGCTGCAACCCGTGGGGCAACCGTAATCACATCCAGGCGGAAGACCGAGTCCTGCCCGCTTCCTGCCTGGAGCTTCCCCTGGGATTAGGAGTAATACGCTGTAAGACTCTGAGACGGGTGGGGACTCTGATGAGTGAGCTTCACTCGGCGGAGGATTCGTCACCCAGCAGAGCTCCTGCCGTTGAGTCTCTGTTCTGAGATAAACTGCTGAAGCACGATGTGGTGCAGGTCTGACAGACTCTCTCTCCTGGTGTAACAAGACTGGACCTGAACCACTGGACCAGCTGTCCTCCCAGTGTAACAGGACTGGACCTGAACCACTGGATCAGCTGTCCTCCCGGTGTAACAGGACCGGACCTGAACCACTGGACCAGTCACCCTTCATATAGAATAAAGACACTCCATTTCTTTTTCTTAAAAATACTTCAGTTTTATTTTATGTGTATAGAGATATGTAACAAAAAACACAAACATAAAATACCACAATGACGCAGACCGCGATGGTTGTAAACATCCCAGAATAAATAATGTTAGAAGAATCCTGTTGACCCACAGAAAGCAGACATTGAAAATAAATACGAGATCAGAGCCTCCTCTTCCTCGCAGTGGGTTTGGGCTGTGAGGTCTCCTCGGAGCTGGAGAAGGAGCTGTGGCATCTCACTCCTTTAAGACCGAGGCTCAGTGGGAGCGATTCTGAACACGTCTGCCAGACTCGAGACCTCAATTGGAATCTCAACTGAAATAATACCATCACACTGGAAATAACAAGCCCCCAGTTTCCCAGTAACAGAATCATCGGAAGTCTTGAAATGCAAGAAGTAATATTACTTCTTGTGTCTTCCTGAGAAGATGATATCGCTGGAATCTGAATGAGCAAAATGTTCTAGATCGTCTGTCTAGTCTAAGTTCCTGGTTCTGCAGTGTTGTAAACCACAAACACCGTTGAAAACTTTCCTCAACATAAAAAATCTGTTCATTTGTTTTTAAAGACCTGTGTCTAACTTCATTGCTTTGTTTTTCAGCTGGGATCTGCTATGTTCCCCTTGTGGAGAAGAATCAGTGCTCAGTAATCTTTGAATGAGGTATGACGTGACTTCCATCAAACTCTATTGTCTTTCAGTATTCACACCAGCAATAAACCGACTGCACCTTCAACAAGAACAACATTTCCTTCTGTGTAAATCTCTTAATTGCTGGTGCTATGAGAAACAGCATTTCTTCTGTGTAAATCCTTCTGTGAATTGCTAGTACAATAACAAATAAATATCAGTAAACAATATTTTCTGCAACACAGATTGTTATAAATATCTGAATATATTAATTGATCTCTCTGCTCGGTGGACCTGTCCTGTGGTTCAGTGTTTTCTTGCCGAGTGGAACAAAAGGGGGGTCGATTGTGATGGGGGGGGGCTGTTTTTGTAGTGATTTATCTGTGCTTCACTGGCGCATGTAGCCCCAAAGATCGCCCCCCCATAGAGGCTTGGGGAGACCACAGTGTCCATGCCCCGCCCACACCACGCCCACTCAGCAGGTTCCCATGGATACGCTGAGAGGAGCAATCAGGGCTCAGTCCCGCCCCTTAATCAGGGAGAGACCTGCAGTGTCACATGGTGCGGATTGAACCCGCGCCCCCCATTTAAAACAGCGACGCACAGGACGGACCGAAGAAATGTGTGGGCTCAGGAACGGAACGCGCCGCCCCTACACCGTCACGTCGTAGGACATGGACCTCCGCCGGCAGCACCTCCGGAACCAGACCCAGTAGAGCAGCAGCATGGCGGCCCAGTAGCAGACGTAGGCGACCGAGCCGTAGATCAGGAACGGGACCTCGGCGAGCTTGGGCTGCGAGCTCCAGTCGCAGCGGCTCTCGCGGTAGACGGTGTAGCACAGCCCGGCCAGCAGGGCGGCGCCCCACACGGACAGCGGCAGCAGGGGCATGTAGTTGCCCACCAGCTTGCGCCTCCCGGAGGTGCCCCAGCTGCTCTTGGTCATGGTGAGGATGGCGAAGTACTTGGCGGGCAGCAGGCTGGTCATGTAGAGCATGGCGTAGAGAGACATGAAGACCATGACGCCGTTCTTGCGCAGCAGGCAGGCGTACAGCGACTTGGCCAGCCCGATGACCTGGATGCAGATCAGGACCCAGAGGATGTGCCACAGGCTGCCCGAGTAGAACAGCTTGATGACGGTCGCCGTGACGAAGAAGGGGAAGACGCCGGCCACGATGGACTCGTAGGTCATCCAGAGGTGGTGCTTGTGCCACCAGAGGGCGTTGTAGAGCCACTCGCGGAAGTAGGACTTGGTCCAGCGGGTCTGCTGGTTCAGCCAGCGCAGGAACTGGGCCGGCGTCTCGGTGTAGCACCGGGACCGGGCGGTGTACCTGTGGGCCGAGGGGGAGGGGTCAGGAGGAAGGCGAGATGAGCGTAAGTGCTACCTAGGCGATCAGTCAGCGATCACTACATGTGATCTGTGGGGAAGCCTCCCCATACTCCACTAATACTGTTCCAGGTACTCAAAATCCTCAAAGGCAAACTTCATCAGAGTCAACAATACAGCACTACGAGAAACTGAGAACTGAGAACAGGAGGCGCTTCTTTACACAAAGGGTGGTGGGAGTGGGGAGCGAGCTGCACAGGCATGTGGTTGGCTTTTCTCAACACAGCTGGGCAAGAACAAAAGGATTGTCATGTTCAGAGCTGGTGAAGGAACAGCATCTCTTGAGAGATACCGGTCTTGTGTGCAGGATATTCTCAGTGTACAATTTGTTGTACATAGTGTTCTTTATGGAGCATGACTGATACAGATTTCTGTCTTCTACTATCTTTGACGCGGATGAAAGAGGGGAAGATCAAGGATCAGGGGAGACTGCTGTGTCTGAGACTGCAGGGTGTGAGGAGAGCGGTGTCTTACTTTGTGGCGTAGCCCAAGCTGAGCATACGGTTGGTGAGATGTCTGTCGTCCCCAAAGGTGCAGTGTGTCCCCAGGAACTTCTGATTGTACCAGGACTCCAGGAACTGCTGGAGCAGATCATTCCTGTAGAGACCTGCAGAGAGAGAGAGGGGTTAATACAGACACACTGACTGGACACTCCAGTACATTAACACTGCACTGAGAGAGAAAGGGGTTCATACAGACACCCTGACTGGACACTCCAGTACATTAACACTGCACTGAGAGAGAGAGGGGTTCATACAGACACACTGACTGGACACTCCAGTACATTAACACTGCACCGAGAGAGAGAGGGGTTCATACAGACACACTGACTGGACACTCCAGTACATTAACACCGCACCGAGAGAGAGAGGGGTTCATACAGACACACTGACTGGACACTCCAGTACATTAACACCGCACCGAGAGAGAGAGGGGTTCATACAGACACACTGACTGGACACTCCAGTACATTAACACTGCACTGAGAGAGAGAGGGGTTCATACAGACACACTGACTGGACACTCCAGTACATTAACACTGCACTGAGAGAGAGAGGGGTTAATACAGACACACTGACTGGACACTCCAGTACATTAACACTGCCCTGAGAGAGAGCCTCACCCAGCGGCCCGCTGATGCAGGACACACAGTTGAAGAAGGACTGGCAGGAGCGCTCGATGTTGAAAGCCATCCAGTAGCGCAGGCTGCTCATGAAGCTGATGTAGGAGTCGTGCAGGTTGAGGATGCGCACGTCTCCGCCCACCGCCCCACAGCGCTCGTCCGACTCCAGCACCTTCACCAGCTCCAGCGTGGCCAGAGGGTCCAGCTTCGTATCCGAGTCGCACACCTGGGAGGACACACTCCTGTTGATACGAGCACTGGTCCCATTGGGCTCTGCTGCACTGCACTGTGCTGTTACCCTGATCTCACTGGGCTCTACTGCACTGCACTGTGCTTTTACCCTGATCTCACTGGGCTCTACTGCACTCTACTGTGCTTTTACCCTGATCTCACTGGGCTCTACTGCACTGGACTGTGCTGTTGCCCTGATCTCACTGTGATTTACTGTGCTGTTACCCTGATGTCACTGTGATGTACTGTGCTGCACTGTGCTGTTACCCTGATCTCACTGTGATTTCCTGCACTATACTGTGTTTTCACCCTGATGTCACTGTGATGTACTGTGCTGCCCTGTGCTGTTACCCTGATCTCACTGTGATTTCCTGCACTATACTGTGTTTTCACCCTGATGTCACTGTGATGGACTGTGCTGCCCTGTGCTGTTACCCTGATGTCACTGTGATTTCCTGCACTATACTGTGTTTTCACCCTGATCTCACTGTGATGGACTGTGCTGCCCTGTGCTCTCCTGCAGTGGGAGTGCTGCTCTCACCTGGACGTAGTCCACCGAGCTGCCCAGCGCCTTGAAGGCCGTGTACATGACCTCTCTCTTCCCGCCCCACTTCTGCATGACGCACACGAAGGGCCGGCTCTGGATCAGCGCCTCCACCTCCTCCCGCTGGGGGTCCCCCTCCCCGCCCGCGGCCGCTCGCGGGTCCCAGGAGTGGTAGTTGTTCTGCCACACGTAGCAGCCCGGGTCCTTGTCCCGGAAGACCTCCTGGAACATGTCCATCATGTAGCGGTCATCCGGCGAGTTGCCGTCCACCACCATGATGACCCGCAGCTTGCTTTGGGGGTAGCACAGGCTGCGCACGGACAGCAGGCACTCGCGCAGGTAGGTGGGGTCCTCCTGGTAGGCGGAGATGGTCAGCGCCACCGACCTCCTGTAGCTGCAGGCCAGGCTGCGGCGCCTCATCCTGCGGTGCTCGGCGAAGGCGAAGGTGCTCTGCACCAGGATGTGCAGCCCCAGGAGCACCCCGTACACCCCGAAGGACACCACGCTGTAGGGGGCGCTGGCCAGCCGGGTCCCCGCCACGTAGGCGTAGATCAGGCCGCCCAGCACCAGCAGGGCGAAGGCCAGCGTCACGCAGATCCGCGCCACGCCGTACAGCCTCCGCAGCAGCTGCTTGGACTCCATGGGCTCGAGCGGCGTCCGTCTGTCCGTCTGTCCGTCCGCACTGAGGCTGCGAGAGAGCGGGACAGGGGGACAGGAGAGTCCGGTCAGCGGCGGCCAGGATACTCCAGAGGAGGAGGGAGGGATGAGGGGAGGACAGGAGGAGGGGTGAGAGGAAGAGAGGAAGATGGGGGACCTGCTAACAGTCATTCTCTCCCTCTCTCTCAGCCTCTTGGGGATATTAGTAACCAGTCACACGCCAGACTGGCCCGTCAGGAGGTGGAAACTGTGAGCATGTTTCACGTTTCTTTCCAGGACTGCATTTCACAGGGCACGTCTGCACCTTCCCAGCAGCCCCGCACTCCCTGACACGAGGTACTGTACTACCGCTCTGTGCTTTTACCCTGATCTCACTGGGCTTTACTGCGCGGTACTGTGCTTTTACCCTGATCTCACTGTGATTTACTACACTGTGCACTTAGATGAGTGTTGTAGGAGTGGAAAACGGACAGAATATTTATTTATAAATATATTATTACATAAATAATATTTATGTATACATTGGTCCGGTTAAGCTGATGAAGTCATTTAGTTTTGTCAAGAGATTCCAGAGAAGCTCTTTCCAGGTGTGACTGAATAATCGTGTAAGAATAGAACGTGTTCCCTTGAATGACATGATCTCATGATTACGAGACATTCAACATCACCGGCCTGTTAAACACCCTAGATGACAATGTGTGCAGAAGCAGCTGCAGTAGAAGATCCCAGGAGCTCAGCTGCAGCTGCAGGTGTGGAGGTGTGTGGGTGTGGGGTCAGTGTCCAGCGCGCAGGGCTGGCTTTCCACTGGGCTCAGTCCGAGCGAAGTGTTGCCGTTCGTGACAGCTCATGACAGTGCAGGTTCTTGCTGGATGCTCTGTCAGGATGTTCCCCTCCCCAAATCACATCCCCGGCCTCCTAACTGGTCAAAGCGTTTGCGTCCACCTGCTCAGCTCGTAATGGGATGTGCAAACCAGGAACCTGTGTGTCCACAAGAGCTGTCAGGTCCTGCCGATGCAGGTCCAGTCAGTTGGTCTGCAGTGTGTCCGGTCCTTTTTTATGTTTCTTTATTAGCCCTATACAATTTCTTGCATTAGGAATTCGTCTTTTCGCATACCCCAGCTTTTCTCCATGGAGACACAGACACACAGACAGGGAGAGAAGCTTGGGGTCAGAGCACAGGGTCAGCCATTGTACGGAGCAGTTAGGGTTAAGGGCCTTGCTCAGGGGCCCAACAGAGTAGGATTCCTCTGCTGGCCGCGGGATTTGAACCGGCAACCTTCCAGTCACAGGCGCAGATCCTGAGCCACAGAGCCACCTGACAATGCAGGTCCAGTCCGTGTGTCTGCAGTGTGTCCGGTCCTGATAATGCAGGTCCAGTCAGTGTGTCTCCAGTGTGTCCAGTCCTTGTGGTGGCTCTGGAGGTCCAGTCCATACATTGTTTTAAACGGACGGTAATGAGCTGCCTGAGGTGATTGAGAGCCCAGGACAGGGAGTGGGGGCTCTGCTGCACTATGGGAAGGTCAGATATCGCCCAGTTTCTACCCCCACCCGGATGTTGGACGAGTACCACACGCTCGGGTCTCGGGGTCCCGACCGCAGTCAGAGCGACACAACACGGATCACCCGGCCGGGATAAACGATGGATTCCGGTCATTATGTAACTGGGGGAGCACACGGGTGGGAGAACCTGTTTCTGCGGGCGCGACTGCCGAGGAGCTCCGTACTATGGAATTTACTTACTACTGACTTACTAAGTCGGAATTCTGAGATACCATAGCGCGTTTTTTTTTAACTCCCTGGCGGAAACGGGCTTCCATACCGTACTGCTGTAGGACACACGCGAGATTCACGGATCGTGATTCACTGTGGCATCGAAGGGTGTTGAGAAATTCACACCACACCCCCCACTCCCTTCAGCAGAATCTTCGCGACAGCGCAATACAGAAATTTATATATATATACTAATACATCTCTCGCTTTTACTTCGTGCCGCGTGGGTGACGTGGGGAGAGCGGACACGAGTGCGCGGTTACCCGGCCCTTCTCCGGGTGTTGAACCCTTCGTTAAACTGCTACGCGTACGAGTCGGATCGGAACTCGCAGAGAGAAGGATTTGGCGGCGGCGGGCGGGCCGCGGTTCCCGGAGGTACCTGCAGGGGGCGCTCTCGCTGGAGCGGCGCAGGCGCAGTCCTGTTTTCTTTCAAAGCTCCGGGGCGCCGTCGAGCACGTCGCGCGGAGGCGCGCGCGGACCCACGGCTTCCCCGGGCCGGTGTTACAACGGAGAGGAGGGGGTGGATCACGTGATCGGGAACTTGTTTATTTTTAATAGCATACTGGAATATATTATCACACTGCAGTAAACTGTGGTATAAACTATAGAACACTGTAACACACTATAGTAAACTGTAATACACTATAGCTGTAGTAAACTACTGTCCACTGTAATACAATTTAACACACTTCGGTAAACTGTGCTATAAACTCTAGTATACTGAAGTGTACACTTTAATATATTATAACACACTATATTAAACTGGTATATACTGTAATACACTATAACATACTGTATTAAACTGGTATATAATTTGCTATAACACACTGTATATGCTGTAATACACTATAACATACTGTATTAAACTGGTATATAATATACTATAACATGCTGTAATACACTATAACATACTGTATTAAACTGGTATATAATATACTATAACACTGCTATAACACACTGTATATGCTGTAATACACTATCGCTCTGCAGTACACAATTACATGCTGAGACAACATCAGTTCAGCCTTTGCATTTAAATAAACTCCAAATAATAAAAGGCGCCTCATTTCGTCAAAGTCAACACAGGAAACACTGAGCCGCCAGCGAGCACGTTCCTCGGCCTCCTTCACAAGCGAGCCGGTCGCTGGTCAGGCCAGTGCTCCGCTGTTTGTGTCCGAGCGCGAAGGCAGGAGAGCCGGGGGAGTATTTCTGGCTCTAGGAGCCGAGTCAGGGATGGCAGGTGACACAGCAGATAAATGGCTGCCTCCTCCTTGGGGTGCTGTGTGTGTGGAGTCTGCATGTTCTCCCTGTGCTCGTGTGGCTTTCGCCCAGGTGCTCCGGTTTCCTCCCACAGTCTAACGACATGCTGGTGGGTTAACTGGCTTCTGGGAAAACTGGCTGCTGGTGTGAGTGTGTGTGTCTGTGTGTGCCCTGTGATGGACTGGTGTCCTGTCCAGGGTGTGTGAGTGTGTGTCCTGTGATGGACTGGTGTCCTGTCCAGGGTGTGTGAGTGTGTGTCCTGTGATGGACTGGTGTCCTGTCCAGGGTGTGTGTGTGTGTCCTGTGATGGACTGGTGTCCTGTCCAGGGTGTGTGGGTGTGTGGGTGTGTGTGTGTGTGTGTGTGTGTGTCCTGTCCAGGGTGACCCTGAGCTGTATACAGTGGTTAAGAACTGGACGGATTTGTGTTGGATATTTGTGAACGGCTTTCTTTCTGTCAGTTTGTATCCTACGGGCGATCCCTATTAAATAGGACGACACTTTCATCCAAAACAAGGTTTATGGGAACCCTTTATACAGCTGGGAATTTTAATTGGACAGTCTGGGTGACACACTGTGCTCAAGATTCTGGTTCACTCAGGATTTGAACCCACAACCTCCCAGCTAGTCTGGAACCCTGACCACAGCCTCACACAGGCTCAGCTGTAGGCTCTAGACATCGCATTCGTCTGTAGTTTTAGCCTTTACTATTGTACAGAAATAAACTGTTTACTTTATAATGTCTAGCAGATAGAGTATGTATAATTTAATATACAAATACATCTGCTCTCTATATAGGTAGCGTATATGTCCTACCACTATAATAAATATATATCAAATACAACATCTAATAATAAACGTTTTATATAGCACCTTGAAAACCTCAAAACGTTTTAAAATACATGAAATTATAAAGATAATAATCTGTACCAGATTCGCTAAATGTAGCGCATACACAGTAGATATGAAGATCTGCATAACCACGCGTGTACACCCCGTATAAGAATATGAGTGTTTTCGTTCCTTTCTGAATGTTAATCATGAGTTGAAATTCACTTACTTTCAGATGCTGTAGGCTGTTCGTCTTCTCCTCTCTCTCTCTCTTCTCCTCCTCTCTCGGTCTCTTCTCTCTATCCTCGCAGTCCAACACTGCGCCCCTATTATACCGACACGCCTAGTGTCTCCTCTCCAATCGCGCCCCTCGGCGTCTCTATTCTAGACAATAAACCTGTGCTAAAATGCAATTTTAATCAGCTTGACGTAATAAAAAGTGGGAACGGCTAAATACATTTTTATATACCTACTAAAATAAACCCGATGTTAATTTTAGTTAGCTGCTTGAATATCATGGGTCATTTGTTAAGAAATCATCGCTCGCATTTATTATTTATAATAACGATACGGCAGGAACAGGCCAGCGATACGAGGGGGGGGGGGGGGGGGGGAGTCAGGGTGGGCTCTCTGGGGCAGGAGCGCTTCTGTTTTCCCGCATAAATTATCATTAAATTACCAGCCGTTTCTCGAAAGACGCCCGGCTTTGGCATGTTCCAGTCTCCCACCGCCCTTCGTGTAAAGTACCGCCTCGAGTCGTCGGTGTTAAGTGCAGCTCCCCTGTAAAGGAATCCGAGGGAAACCGTGTCGGATCCCGGAGAATCCATAGGGATGCAAAGCGGAGCGTTGAGCGTGACCGCGGGGGTCTTTCTGGGATCCCAATTCCCCAACCCCACTCCCGGGGCACTGCGGGCGGGTGACCCGAAGGACAGTCGGGAATCGGGGGAGACGGGACAGGCTCTCGCTCTCGCTGGTGGTCGGGATGAGTGTTGTGTTGCTGTGTAAAACCTGGATATAAAAGCAGAATATCCCGCATTGCTTTCCTTGAACAACCTGAACTAGTCTGCTGTGGGATACCGAGGTAAAAACACAGTACAGTGCAGTAAAGTCCAGTTAGATCATGGTAAAAGCACAGTACAGTGCAATAAAACCCAGTGAGATCAGGGTAAAAACACAGTACAGTGGAATAAAGAGGTCATGGTAATAGTACTGTATAGTGCAGTATAACCTACTGTATGCTGATATAGTGTCGCAATGTGAAGATAAATTCAAATGCTTAAGTGTTTAATACGTTGTAAGCACTACACCTTGTTAAATAGCTGTTGTATCACCTGTAGGCAATCTTTGGAAATTAAAAGCGCTGTATATATGCAAGGAAAAGTCTGCTGAAACAGTGATGAGTGTCCCCGGAACAGGAGATCTACAGTGGGCTTTTCTTACGCGTGTCGTGGATTTCTATATACATCTATCTGTAGTCCTGGGGGGGTCAATAATCTCAAATGGGAATTCTTTTCAAACGATCTCTGGTTCACAATCCATGACATGTCTCTTTAGCACATATCATTAATCCAGGGAAACGATGCAAGCGGCTGTAATCGCAGAATTACACCAACTGACCCCCGCACCGAATAGTCCTGGTCCTGTAGGGCCGGTCAGTGTGTCCGCAGTGTCTCTGAGCCACCTCTGCCCTTAATGACCTAGTTGTCGTCGGCTCAGCTGTCTCCAGCGGCTGGTGATTCAGAGGCACCTGGACACCCTGCCGATTCTGAACCTGCTCCAATTTCAAGTGCGAACGAAAGCAAATAGAAAGCTGTAGCTCCCCCTAGTGTCTCTGTAGCAGAACATACACAAGCTGGAACTCCGGCGGGCTGAAGGAAACTGCGATCTCTAACCCCGAACTCGAATCGGGACACAGTTGGTTAAAGACAGCAGCCTGCCCGTTTCTGTGAGTTCCAAACACTGAAGTGTGCTAAATCTTAAGACTCCTACAGTGAGATCAGTTGCTGTGTAAAACCTGGATATAAAAGCAGAATATCCCGCATTGCTTTCCTTGAACAACCTGAACTAGTCTGCTGTGGGATACCGAGGTAAAAGCACAGTACTATGCAGCAAAGCCCAGTGAGATCAGGGTAAAAGCTCAGTACAGTGCAGTGAAGCCCAGTGAGATCAGGGTAAAAGCACAGTACAGTGCAGCAAAGCCCAGTGAGATCAGGGTAAAAGCACAGTACAGTGCAGTGAAGCCCAGTGAGATCAGGGTAAAAGCTCAGTACAGTGCAGTAAATCACAGTGAGATCAGTGCTTGTTGTGCTGAATACACAGGATTCACTGAGCTGTAGAAATACATTGGTTGTCAACAACGAGGAGCTCACTGTTGGCAGAGACTCTTCTCCGAACAGTCAAGCAGGAAATTCCAGTATGAACAGGCTCGTCTCCATTCGGTCCTGATTATCGGGGCGATTCATGGGAAGAATATGCTCAATGCTCTGTCTCGTGGGGGGCGTCACTGTTCTAGTCAAACCCAGAAGGGCTTCTCCCGAAGGCTCTCCTTGCCCGACTCCCCTCGCGAGTACCCCGCATTCCAGGAGGAGTGTGTGCATGGAAGGGCGTGAGCCTGCGCAGGGTGGGGCCCGCGAGACCAGCAGGCCAGAAAGGCTGTGTCAGCGGGGCGTTACACACAGGTGTGTCCAGAACAATCGCGACACTAGGACAGCACTGCATAACAGCAGTGGGACTGTCACTCCACGCCTGTGCTCTCACTGATCGCACCCATTCCTTTCCAGTTGATTTGTGTGGCACTGAGCAGCCCTCCAGAATCGAAAGCTCTTGACAAAACTAAACGACTTCATCAGCTTAACAGGACCAATGTAAACATAAATATTCTCTCATACCGAACACACCAATTTCCACTCCTACAACACTCATCTCAGTGCACAGTGTAGTAAAGCATGGTGAGATCAGGGTAAAAGCACAGTGCAGTGCAGTAAAGCCCAGTGAGATCAGGGTAAAAGCACAGTGCAGTGCTTTAAATCACAGTGAGATCAGGGTAAAAGCACAGTGCAGTGCATTAAATCACAGTGAGATCAGGGTAAAAGCACAGTGCAGTGCAGTAAATCACAGTGAGATCAGGGTAAAAGCGCAGTACAGGGCAGTAAAGCCCAGTGAGATCAGGGTAAAGTAAAGTATTCACTGTAGTGACAGCTCTCAGGCTCACAGACACAGCAGTACTGAACAGAGCGGACTCAGACACAGAAGAGCTTGGTTTACACTTTATTTCTCTTTGTCTCTCTTTGTCTTTCTCTCAGGGTTTCCTTCAGTAGGACGACATGGTGCTCCTGATCCAGGAGACATAGTTGCACACCTTGGCGTAGACACCTGGCTTGTTCTTCTGGGCACAGCCATATCCCCAGGACACCACACCCTGGAGCTGACCACTACAGACCACTGGACCCCCAGAGTCACCCTGAGAGAGAGAGAGAGGGGTTAATACAGACACACTGACTGGACACTCCAGGACATTAATAGTGCACTGAGAGAGAGAGGGCAGGGTTACTTCACTGTAATGAGTAAATAGTTGTTTATTATTGTGTTACCTGGCATGAGTCCTTGCCTCCTTCCAGGAATCCAGCACAGAACATGTTGCTGGTGATCTGGCCAGGATAGGCGCTGGAGCAGGCACTGCTACTGAGGATGGGGGCGTTCAGACACTGCAGGCGGTCGGGGTAGTTACCTGCAGGCGTCCAGGAGACACAGCCAGCAGAATTTAGTGCCGATATAAACTGGTCGATCAGTGTTTTGATTGTGCAGTCAGTTTTCTCAGTCTTTGTATCACTCAGGGTGTCAGTGAGCCGCTGGGTGTGTCAGTCAGGAGCTGTGTCGGTCAGTCAGTGTGTCGATCAGGGAG
This sequence comes from Lepisosteus platostomus, assembly GCF_059453375.1. Classification (NCBI taxonomy): domain Eukaryota; kingdom Metazoa; phylum Chordata; class Actinopteri; order Semionotiformes; family Lepisosteidae; genus Lepisosteus; species Lepisosteus platostomus. Next base: position 14,848,818 of record NC_142636.1, on the reverse strand, counting down.
GTGGTCTGGTCAGCGTGTCAGTTGCTCGGACAGAGTGTGAGTCAGTCAGATTGTGTCCGGGGGGGAGTCAGTGTGAGAGGCAGTCAGGCGGTATCACAGTCAGAGTGTCAGGTAGCTCGTCAGTCAGACGGTGTGTCAGGTGGTTATTCAGAGTGTCACGGTGTCAGTGTGTCAGGGTTTCGGAGTATTAGTTGGGGTTTCAGAATGTCAGTGTATCACAGTGTCAGGCGGGGTGTCTGGGTGTCACGTGGGGTGTCGGGGTGTCACGTGGGGTTTCAGGCAGGTCTTTGGGGTGTCAGTGTGTCACAGTGTCAGGCGGGGTGCCGGGGTGTCAGGTGGGGTGCCAGGGTGACAGGGTGTTGGGGTGTCAGTGTGTCACAGTGTCAGGCGGGGTGTCTGGGTGTCAGGCGGGGTGCTGGGGTGTCAGGTGGGGTGCCGGGGTGACAGGGTGTTGGGGTGTCAGTGTGTCACAGTGTCAGGCGGGGTGTCTGGGTGTCAGGTGGGGTGCCGGGGTGCCAGGGTGACAGGGTGTCAGTGTGTCACAGTGTCAGGCGGGGTGTCTGGGTGTCAGGTGGGGTGCCGGGGTGCCGGGGTGCCCTGTACTCACTGCCGCTGCTCAGCGTGTTGCCCCAGCCAGAGATGAGGCACTGGGTGCCAGTGCCCGCGCAGCTGGTGGGCAGGGCCACCGTGTTCACATAGCTGTTGAGGGTGGCAGCTCTCTCCAGCTTGATCAGCATGATGTCGTTGTTCAGGGTGTTGCTGTTGAAGCTGGGGTGGCGGATGACACGAGAGGAGGAGATCACCTGCTCACTGCCCTCGTTCACAGCAAGGTTGTGCTCACCCAGACGCACCTGGATACGCCTGAGAGAGAGAGGGGTTATACAGACACACTGACTGGACACTCCAGTACATTAACACTGCACTGAGAGAGAGAGGGGTTAATACAGACACACTGACTGGACACTCCAGTACATGAACACTGCACTGAGAGAGAGACACTCACGATTTGTAGCAGTGCGCAGCCGACACCACCCACTGGCTGGAGATGAGGGAGCCCCCACAGAAGTGATACCCAGCGTTCAGAGACACCTGATAGGGGGCCGAGTTCTTCCGGCATTCGTACCCCCCGACGATCTTGTCATCGTCATCCACTGGGGTGGCGACTGTGAGACAAAGAAAGCAGGGGAAGGAGGGCAGGACAGGGGCAGACAAAGAGTCAGAGACAGAGGCACTGAGAGCCTGCAGGCACACAGCAGTTACAAAGCACAGGTAGCCCTATTAACTATTCACACTGAAATAGTACTGTTACAGCATCTCTCTCTCCACAGGAGGAGTCTGTCTGCAGCTGCACTCTCCTATACACCATGAGGGCTGTCCAGCAGCAGGTGTGTCTGTGCCTCTGCTCCTCTCAGGAGATTCACTCGCTAATCCGCAGTCCGGTGTCTCACCTGCTGCTCCGCACAGGGCGAGGAGGACGAGGAGTTTCATGGCGGCTCAGTCTGCTCTGTCTGCTCTGAGCCTCGGCAGGCAGCCTGTCTATTTATACCCCTGGTCCGTGAGACCGGAGGACCCGGGGCTGCTTGGGAACCGACACCTGCAGCGTGGGTGGCGCTGACCCTGAGCGGGCATGATAACGGATCAGGCGGGACTCGCTGGGCCCCTGGTACCCGCCCTTCGGACCGGAGGCCTGCACAAGCTACCCCACGGCCTCCTCTCGGCCGGAGCTCTTGACATCCTGGTGCTCTGCTGACGATTCTGTAGCTGCGTGGGTACAGGTGGTATAAATTATAGTGAGGAAGCCAGAGGCTCCAACACATTCCTAACTCAAAACACTCGAATAATGATGATAAGAAGAGGTCCTTGCATGTATATAGCGCCTTTCGTCTCAAGGGATTCCAAAGGTCTTTACCCTCTATTGGCGTGCAGCCCCACCTGAGATGAACAGCATCACCAACCGAGACACACAGGGGTCATTCTGCACCAGCAGCCTCACTTGGGAGACACACAGGGGTCATTCTGCACCAGCAGCCCCTCTTGGGAGACACACAGGGGTCATTCTGCACCAGCAGCCCCTCTTGGGAGACACACAGGGGTCATTCTGCACCAGCAGCCCCTCTTGGGAGACACACAGGGGTCATTCTGCACCAGCAGCCCCTCTTGGGAGACACACAGGGGTCACTCTGCACCAGCAGCCTCACTTGGGAGACACACAGGGGTCATTCTGCACCAGCAGCCCCTCTTGGGAGACACACAGGGGTCATTCTGCACCAGCAGCCCCAGCCGGGAGACACACAGCTGCCTCACTGCACACAGATCAGGGGGAGGAGAGAGGAACTGCAGCACCAGGTGGATTAGGACAGAACATTAGGAAGACTGTACGAGAAGCAAGTGGAGTTTAGAACACTGTGGAAAAGAGACTGAAGCTGTATCGTTACTTGATTGCTCACTGTAGTAATGTGAACCTGGAAAGTCTGGTACACGTGTAGAGAGATAAGCAGCCCAGGCCTTGGGAAGCGCTGATCTGGCAGTGTGGAAGTCAGAGCTGAGCAGAGACAAGAGATTCCAGGCAGCCTGAGCCACTGGGAACGAAACAGGTGTCGAAGAGGAAGGACTATGGCAAAGGTCATCACATTCCAGTCCCCGTGTTTAAGTTAATGACTTGAGTGTTGGGGAAAAATGTGAAAATGCCAATGATATAATAAAAAAAAACTCAAGAAAGGAAGAACATCAGACAACAGGAGGCATTCAGCTCATCCATCTCGTTTCATTGCTCAGTTGCTAATTGATCCTGGGATCTCACACAGCCATTTCCTGAGAGAAGCCAGTGTATCGGCTTCAACAACATGGCTGGGGAAGTTGTTCCAGACCCCCGCTGCTCTTTGTGTAGAGTTCTGCTTCCTATCTTGACTGGAGGGTCTCCCCCTGTCATTTGCCGAAAGAAGCCAGGGTTCAGCTTCAACAACATTATTAAGTGTAGGGGATCCTGAGTCTATCCAGCAAGCCCTGGACAGGACACCAGTCCAGCACACACAGACAGAGACGCACTCGCAGCTGGGACAGTTTTTATCCCACACAAACACAGGGAGGGGAGAACATACAGACTCCAGGCAAACAGCACCCCAGGAACTGTCCTGAACCCAGGGTCCCAGTGCTGCCTGTCAGCAATGCTGACCACTGTACTACCAAGTGCCCAGTCATAATTATATCTCAAGGTGAAGGTTTAAAATGGAGCTGCAGTTGTTAGTTAGAGGTTGTGAGATTCCCTTGATTGAAAAGTCAGGAAAGTGAAGGCAGTGGTGTCCTTTCTGCTTCACTCCACTAGAGGGAGGCATAGTGTCAGCAAGCAAAATTACTGAGCTCTCATTCAGTCTTGCAGAGGTAATGGCACCATGTCACTGCTATGCGCAAGCGCTGAGGGCATCAGGTCACTGCTGCAGGAGAGACTGAGGGCATCAGGGCACTGCTGTAGGAGAGACTAAGGACATCAGGTCACTGCTGTAGGAGAGACTGAGGGCATCAGGGCACTGCTGTAGGAGAGACTGAGGGCATCAGGGCACTGCTGCAGGAGAGACTGAGGGCATCAGGGCACTGCTGCAGGAGAGACTGAGGGCATCAGGTCACTGCTGTAGGAGAGACTGAGGGCATCAGGGCACTGCTGCAGGAGAGACTGAGGGCATCAGGTCACTGCTGCAGGAGAGACTGAGGGCATCAGGTCACTGCTGCAGGAGAGACTGAGGGCATCAGGGCACTGCTGCAGGAGAGACTGAGGACATCAGGGCACTGCTGTAGGAGAGACTGAGGGCATCAGGGCACTGCTGTAGGAGACACTGAGGGCATCAGGGCACTGCTGTAGGAGAGACTGAGGGCACCAGGGCACTGCTGTAGGAGACACTGAGGGCATCAGGGCACTGCTGTAGGAGACACTGAGGGCATCAGGGCACTGCTGCAGGAGAGACTGAGGGCATCAGGTCACTGCTGCAGGAGAGACTGAGGGCATCAGGGCACTGCTGTAGGAGAGACTGAGGGCATCAGGGCACTGCTGCAGGAGAGACTGAGGACATCAGGGCACTGCTGCAGGAGAGACTGAGGGCACTGCTGTAGGAGAGACTGAGGGCACCAGGGCACTGCTGTAGGAGACACTGAGGGCATCAGGGCACTGCTGTAGGAGAGACTGAGGGCATCAGGGCACTGCTGTAGGAGAGACTGAGGGCATCAGGGCACTGCTGTAGGAGAGACTGAGGGCATCAGGGCACTGCTGCAGGAGAGACTGAGGGCACCAGGGCACTGCTGTAGGAGAGACTGAGGGCATCAGGGCACTGCTGTAGGAGAGACTGAGGGGACCAGGGCACTGCTGTAGGAGAGACTGAGGACATCAGGGCACTGCTGTAGGAGAGACTGAGGACACTGCTGTAGGAGACACTGAGGGCATCAGGACACTGCTGTAGGAGAGACTGAGGGCATCAGGGCACTGCTGTAGGAGAGACTGAGGGCATCAGGGCACTGCTGTAGGAGAGACTGAGGGGACCAGGGCACTGCTGTAGGAGAGACTGAGGACATCAGGGCACTGCTGTAGGAGAGACTGAGGACACTGCTGTAGGAGACACTGAGGGCATCAGGACACTGCTGTAGGAGAGACTGAGGGCATCAGGGCACTGCTGTAGGAGAGACTGAGGACATCAGGGCACTGCTGTAGGAGAGACTGAGGACACTGCTGTAGGAGACACTGAGGGCATCAGGACACTGCTGTAGGAGAGACTGAGGGCATCAGGGCACTGCTGTAGGAGAGACTGAGGACATCAGGGCACTGCTGTAGGAGAGACTGAGGACACTGCTGTAGGAGACACTGAGGGCATCAGGACACTGCTGTAGGAGAGACTGAGGGCATCAGGGCACTGCTGTAGGAGAGACTGAGGGCATCAGGGCACTGCTGTAGGAGACACTGAGGGCATCAGGGCACTGCTGCAGGAGAGACTGAGGGCATCAGGGCACTGCTGTAGGAGAGACTGAGGACATCAGGGTGCTGCTGTAGGAGAGACTGAGGACATCAGGGTGCTGCTGTAGGAGAGACTGAGGGCATCAGGGCACTGCTGTACAGTAGGAGAGACTGAGGACATCAGGGCGCTGCTGTAGGAGAGACTGAGGGCATGAGGGCACTGCTGTAGGAGAGACTGAGGACACTGCTGTAGGAGAGACTGAGGACATCAGGGCGCTGCTGTAGGAGAGACTGAGGGCACCAGGGCACTGCTGTAGGAGAGACTGAGGACACTGCTGTAGGAGAGACTGAGGGCATCAGGGCACTGCTGCAGGAGAGACTGAGGGCATCAGGGCACTGCTGTAGGAGACACTGAGGGCATCAGGGGACTGCTGTAGGAGAGACTGAGGGCATCAGGGCACTGCTGTAGGAGAGACTGAGGGCATCAGGGCACTGCTGTAGGAGAGACTGAGGACACTGCTCTAATTGTGGGTATCGTCAGGCAGGAAGAGCTGATGGGTCTTATGACAGGCAGTGTGTGTGGTCAAAGCTCCTGTGTGCTTGGACAAAAATAAAAATGAAAGATGAAAATGACAGGCGTGCTACTCTGTCTTGTGATGCGATTGAGCAAGATCCTGAAAGGCACTTCCTGCTCGGGCCGGAACGCTGGGTCGGAGCTGAGCCCTTTCTCAATGGACTGCAGCCCCCTGTGTCTCAGAGCAGGAAATGGCATCATCGTGGGTTCCTCGCTCCCGTTCTCTCCTGTGAAGTAACGTGTGATGGGGTTAGCCACGCGCTTCATTGATTAATCGGGTTTGTCAGCCCATCTCTGCTTCTTGCATAATCCCCTGAGTCAGTCACTTACCCTTCTCCTGAGGTGCAGATCTCTACACAGGGCCACTCTGTCTATGTCTTGTGAGAAACCAGGGCACCGGCTTCAACAGCATGGCTGGGCAGCACGTTTCACACCCCCACCACCCTCTGTGTAAAGAAGCGCCACCTGTCCTGACTGGAGGATCTCATCCAGCTGTTTCTAGAAAGAAACCAGGATATCGGCTTCAACTACTTGGCTGTTCAGCTTGTCCCACCACCCCCCCACCACTCTTTGGATAAAGAAGCGCCTGTGATCAAAGTTTTAAATGCTTTTTAATCCTGTGTCCTCTGCTTCCTGTGTCACTGTTGGCTCTGCAGACGCACAGCAGGCTTACCTTGGCTGGTCCCCTGAGGGACTGGAGCCCGGAGTCAGGTGCTCTCGGGATTATTAAAGCTTTCCCAGCTGATCCAGGGGAGGTCGTCCGCGCAGCCCAGAGAGCCACCCTGCCTTCACTGGAGAAGGCCGCTGGTGTTCCTGAGTAACTCTGGAGGTTTCGAGCAGGCGTGCGTGAGGGGAGTCAGACATGGGCAAAGAGGGAAGGAAGTAGAAACACCTGAGAACTTGCAAACCTGCAGAGCTAATCGGGCTAATCTCCAGCAGCATCAGGAGCATGGCAACAGCACACACAAACACACACACTGACACGTGATAACTCACACACACAGTGACACATGCAAACACACACATTGACAAACAGTAACGCACACTGACACCGTCTTACATACAGTCCTGTGTCCAGTCAGTGTGTCTGTATTAACCCCTCTCTCTTTCTCAGTGCAGTGTTAATGTACTGGAGTGTCCAGTCAGTGTGTCTGTATTAACCCCTCTCTCTCTCAGTGCAGTGTTATTGTACTGGAGTGTCCAGTCAGTGTGTCTGTATTAACCCCTCTCTCTTTCTCAGTGCAGTGTCAATGTACTGGAGTGTCCAGTCAGTGTGTCTGTATTAACCCCTCTCTCTCTCAGTGCAGTGTTAATGTACTGGAGTGTCCAGTCAGTGTGTCTGTATTAACCCCTCTCTCTCAGTGCAGTGTTAATGTACTGGAGTGTCCAGTCAGTGTGTCTGTATTAACCCCTCTCTCTCAGTGCAGTGTTAATGTACTGGAGTGTCCAGTCAGTGTGTCTGTATTAACCCCTCTCTCTCAGTGCAGTGTTAATGTACTGGAGTGTCCAGTCAGTGTGTCTGTATTAACCCCTCTCTCTCAGTGCAGCGTTAATGTACTGGAGTGTCCAGTCAGTGTGTCTGTATTAACCCCTCTCTCTCTCAGTGCAGTGTTAATGTACTGGAGTGTCCAGTCAGTGTGTCTGTATGAACCCCTCTCTCTCAGTTATGAGGTGAAGATGATGTTCTTGTCTTGTTTCTGGCCGTCACTGTTACCACAGGGTGTTGAATTTCTTTTTCCATTGCTTGCCAAAACTAAGAGAATTCTGAGATGTGGCCATATCAGAGATACAGCTTTCTCTTTTGAGATCAATAACAACAATTTAGACCCCTTGCATCATATTCTGTTGTAGGATGTCTGTGTGTTGTGATTAAATGCTGTGCATGAGAGACACAGGTGGTTGTGTTATATGATGAAGACCTTGTGTGGCAGTGAGCTGTGTCAGGTACATCACTGAGTCATATACAGATGTCAATATGGAGGATCAGAGAGGTTATTCTAATTATACGGCTCCTAAAATATGTGTTTCTCCAAATACCATGAATGGTGATTAAGGGGGATGTTTTAGAGTTTATGCTGTAAGTTGCAGGCGTGCATTTACATGTCGATCGGATCTGGAGAGGCAGTCGTTACGGAAGAAACCTCTTTTCCAACCTACAGTGAGCTGCACTGGGAGCCTGGCTTGCCTGTGCTGCACACAACAGCTGTACGATCCTGTGTGAACCTCGTTTGCAGGTCAGACTGGATTTCCCCTTCCTGTTCTTAGCGGTCAGAGCATCTTCCTCTTTTCTCACTTCAGAAGAACGAGGCTGTGGCCAAGACTGTCCATGAAACGTGTCTGACACGCGCCTGACAGAAAAAAGTGCTGTTGTTTCTTACACAGTTGACCATCTACAAGGTTTCTGGCAGCTGGCATCCCACTAGTGAGACCTGCGTCTCTCCTCCAGGGGATGGAGACTCTGCTGTGGTCCTGCAGTGCTGTCAGTGAGAGCTGTGTCTCTCCTCCAGTGGATGGAGACTCTGCTGTGGTTCTGCAGTGCTGTCAGTGAGAGCTGTGTCTCTTCTCCAGTGGATGGAGACTCTGCTGTGGTCCTGCAGTGCTGTCAGTGAGAGCTGTGTCTCTTCTCCAGTGGATGGAGACTCTGCTGTGGTCCTGCAGTGCTGTCAGTGAGAGCTGAAGGCGTGACCTCGAAACACAGACGAGGGGCTTCCAGACCCCCCCACCCAGATTGCTCCCACTCAGACCCAGACCAGCTCAAGCCCAGACACACAAAAGCCCCCTCTGTCTGCGCGGGCTCTGATCTCCATCAGAGATGCTGAACAGTGGTGCTGAACAGATGTGCTGATTATCGGGGGGGCTGAGGTATTTATAGAGCCGCGTCTCTGGATGGCTGCTTCCCGCCGAGCCGCTGTAATAACAGGCTGGCGATCGCTGTCGCGGGCTGCCAGCACAGGGGATGTGGGCTGGACAGTTTGCCCGGGCACAGTGATTCAGGATTTTTCCTTCGTTTTTATTTATTTTGGTTTTCTTTGTATGTGGAGCAAGATTAAAAGGAGTGGAAAAACTCTTTGGAATCCCCCTCCCTGCAACATACACATGAGCTTAAGAGCTCATTGTAAAGCACAGTGCAGTAAATCACAATGAGAACAAGGTAAAAGCATAGTACAGTGCAGTAAATCACAGTGAGATCAGGGTGAAAGCACAGTACAGCGCACTAAAGCCCAGTGTGAACTGGGTAAAAGCACAGTACAGTGCAGTAAATCACAGCGAGATCAGGGTGAGAGCACAGTACCGCCCTGCGGTGTGAAAGAATGAGGCTGCAGCCCGGGCGCTGGCCGGCTTGTGCCTTCTCCTCTTCGTGCCTGGTGCTGTGTCACCTGGCCACAGTAAGAAATCGTTTAACAGCAGCGGCTGCAGCAGAGGGACAGAGATACAGAGAAACCGGAGTCAGGACACTCGACGATTGCACATGTTTCTTTCATTACTGACACAATACGAATGTTGCAACACACAGGGTCTCCAGGCCTCTGCCAAAATTCACAAACGCCCCCGTCCCGGTGGCCCTGGGGGCAGGGTGTGTGAGCAGAGGGGGAGGGAGGCATTGTGTGGATCACACAGGCTTTGTCATTTGGGCAGGGGGTCGGGGGGAGGGGGTGAAATCCTGTTCTGGGGTTCGCTGAGGTGAGGGGGCGGGAGAGGAAGTGGGGGGGGTTGACAGGCAGGAGTGAGGGCTCTGCTGAGATGAGAGCGCAGAGTGTTCAGTGTGGGGGCGAGCACACAGTTTTGGGGGGTCCCCACGGTGCTGGCTCAGCAGCCTCTCAGTGCTGAGGAGCTGCTGCTTGCCCGGGGGGTATCTGAGGGGGTGGGGGGAGAGACGTGGGAGATAAACACTGCCGGTCACCTGCTGGACAGACCGGCCCCAGTCCTGCCCTCGTCCTGAGCCCCTCTCTGACCGCCGGCGGAGCGTGGGCTGACAGCACCCAGGTCGCCGGTTCGAGGGCTGTGTTGGCCACATGTGCCGCTCCTGTCTGTGCAGAGATTGCTGTGGGGGGGAACTGCTCAAGTACTCCAGTGGCACTGAAAGTTGTGGTATAAACACAGTGAGTCCAGAGGAAGATCCGCTCCGCATTCTCCTTGATCTCGCTCAAGACTCGTGGGATACCTACTAACAAGAGGTCAGCCGGACCCTCCAGAGCCTGTGGTCGTTAGTGGCTCATTAATCTCAGGGTCTCATCTAGCCGTTTCCCAAAAGATGCCGGGGTTTCAGTTTCAACACCGTGGCTGGGCAGCTTGTTCCATGCTCCCACCACACTTTGTGTAAAGAGGTGTCTCCTGCTCTCAGGTTTACATGCCCTTCCATTTCATTCTGGCTGGAGTTTCCCTGGTGGTTTATTCTGGAGGAGAACCTTGGGTTGGCTGTGTCCGTGTCGTTAGGGGGTCTAATACAGGCAGAGAGTGAGAGAGAGAGAGATCCTATGGAAACGCTGAGGCTGAGAAACTCCCGGGGTTCACAGCTATAAACATTCAGCACAGGAAACCAGAAGCCACACATACGCACTGTGGCAGTTACTGCAGGGGTCAGGTATGCGCGCAGTGGTCTGTCCAGCTGGTCCCCAGAGCCCCGCAGCGCTGACCACAGGGGGGGCGCTGTCCGCGGGGAGACCGGCCTCCTGCAGCCCAGGCACCCAGAGCCGTGGGGCTGTCCCGACAAGGGTTCGATCGGACCTTTTCCCAGAGACTCTGGGTGTTAATGTTCTGAACGCCCTGTCTCATTGCACGTCTCGAGATCTCCAGCTTCTCAGCAGAGAAAACCCTTGCTGAGTGCCCAGTGAGGCCTCGTTAGCTCAATTAAAGATTCACTTGAGTAAAGGTCTAGTAAGGGGGTTCCCAGGGCCGAGCCAGGGAACCTCTTAATAAGTTATCAAGGCCTCATCGTTCTGGGGTTGTCTGGTTTCTTTTACTTGTGTTCCACACCAGCTCTCAGTTACAGAGCTAGTTTAATGATGAATTAATTGATTGAACAATGAAGTAATGAATCAATTAACTGGTCAATTACAGCGCGATTGTTTTATTTCCAGCCTGGTGCTGCAGACCGGCTCCGGAAACTCGCACCCCGGGAACCATGACGTCAGACTCGCTGGAGAAATCAGTTTTCAAAGGAAAAACCGCTGTCGAAAGAGCAGAGGAAATGTGTTAATTTTGTCTTTTTAGAAAGGGTCATTACCAGCAGTGTTGGTGTGCGAGGATGCGAGGAGTATGTGTGAATGTGTGCGTTTACGCACCTCCGTGTGGGTGTGTTTTTGAGTGAGAGTGTGTATCACTGTGTGTTTTGTGTTTACAGGTCAATGTGGACGCCGCCCGCCGCCAGTTTCTGAGTTTCTGAGCTCCACATCTCCGCGCCGAACTCGAGTCTTTTTGGAAAGAGGAAACGGGCGTGTTTCTCCGGCCGCTGTTGCTCAATCCCCCTCCCCCCCCCCCCCCCCCCCCCGCCCGTGTCCAGGGCAGGACGGACATTCCTGTGTGCTGAAACCCTTAACGGTAAACCCCATCGCTGAGGTGGCATCTGTGCTCCACGTGTTCTGAGCCGACAGTGGGTTTCAGAAGCGTCTCTCTGCGTCGAGAGAGAGATTCCGGCCAACTGAAGTCCTCCGGGCCTCCGCTTCGTGCAGAAAACAGCCAGGTGTACTAGAGCTACAGACCATGACTTCAAATGGCTGATTCATATCGCTACTAGAGGAAAAAGCAGTAAAATCATTAATGTAATTGTTACTGTTTTTCAAAATGATTTTTTTCCCCCTGGACTGTGGGTTTTCCATCGCCATAACAGCAGGCTCCGCGGGTTTCGCTAATGAACCGTTGTGTGATAATTGCCGCTGGTTTGACATCGGCAGAGAGCCGCCGCGACTTCTAGAAGCCGCCCCCTCGGAGAAGCGCGCTCCTCGCACCCAGCGCCCAGGCGGGGTGTAGCTCTCGGGAATATGGGTTTCAACCACCCGTTATCCCTCTTCCTCTTCTCCTGTTTCCACGCGTGACGGCGATCCCGCTGGAACCAGACGCGTCCCGGAGGGCCGACTGGCCCGCCCACGTGTGCGTCCCGGCTGTTCGTGCCTGTGGTCGAGGCCCGCGTGTTTGTTTTGGCCTCGCTTCCGCTTTCCGGGTTTGGGTTTTTCTTGGAGCTCAAAACAACGTAAAACGAAGCTTTCAAGTCCGTAGCTGGCCCGATCTCTCTCTCTCTCTCTCTCTCTCCGTGTTAATTTCCTCGGTCTGGTGCTCGAAGCGAATGCAGAGATAATTCTGCTAATTCATGACGATGCCTGGCGGAGTATATAGCGCCTTTCTTCTTTCCAGACGGTCCAGAAAGCCGGGGCGCCGGCGGTCCCGCCCCAGTCCCAAGGCAGACGCGCGCTGGTGCAGCGGATTGAGCTCAGGACGGAGTCGGGGACACGGGCGTGCGCGACTGAGGGTGGGGAGGGACAGACGGGCTCAAAGACCGATAAACACGAACCTGTCTTTGGCTCGTTCCCGTCTTTAAAGGCGATATCGTCAGAGTTGAGTAAACACGGGTCGGCCGACGCCCTTGTTTGAGCTGAAGGGAACTGCTTGTTCAGGTTGGCCTCGAGGGGTGTAATTGGCCGTTCAGGAGCGCAGTAATAACGGGCTTCGTGTCTATTTGTGGCAGCAGCGCTTTCCTGTCAGACGCTGATATCACCTGGGGGAACAGCAGCGGTTTCTCCGTACGAACACGCGTCTCCTCCCCCCTCCGCATCGCACTGCCCCGCCGGACACAACACCCGGCCCCACACTGAGCGGACACCAACACGCCAGTGCTGTCTGCGACTGATCCAGTAACTGCAGTCACACCGGATATTTGTCCTAATGAAACCGCCGTTCACGAGGCAGAAAAGTCTTCTGTAACACACAACACAGTGCACATATCGGAGCAGACACTAACACAACAGTAGTGTATCTACTACTGAAACTGTACCTGCTGTTACACGCACTACTGCTTCAGTCCTGCATTCAAGAGACCAACAGCGCTGCGCTGACCCATAGACTGAGCACAAAGGGAGCAGGCACTAACCCAGCAGGGCTTGTTCCGGCTGGGGTCCTTGCAGGGCCTGACGCAGATGCTCACTCGGGAACGCCAGTGGCGTGTTTGCGAAGAGTGGGCGCCTCAGGACTAACAGCCCGCCCCGCACAGGGTGTCCCGGGGGAATTCTGCGTGCGAGGCGCACCGACACCCCTGTCACGTCAAGTTACTGCTTTTCAGTTCAGCTTCTAGGATTCGCACAGATGTCTCGTTGCACAGGACCCGAAAGAGATTGGAGACCGGAGTCCCGCATCTCGTCAAGACCGCCGCGATACAGGAGTCCTCTGTCCAGCGGGACAACAAAGGTAAATGCACAACACAGGACGGTAAATCACAGTGAGATCAGGGTAAAAACACAGTACAGTGCGGTACATCACAGTGAAATTTAGGGTAAAAACACAGTACAGTGTAGGAGCTACAGCGTAGGGAGTTATAGTAATATTAAATTAAACCGCAAAACATGGATAAGAAAAAAAAAACCGTGTTGTTACAACGCATACAAAATCCGTGAAAAACAGAGTGACTAACAGGCCTTCAGCCGAGCAATTGTCGGTTTAGCAACTCAGCACTTTCTGCGGGTGAGAGAGGAAAACACAAATATTTTGACCGAAATTAACATGTCAAGAGCGCCGGACGAACTAGCCGCCCCCAGGTGCCCGATCTCACCCGAGGGGCGGGCGGTCCGCTTCGGGTCTTTCCGCTGTTTCTGCACCGGGGCGGGGAGGGGGGCTGCGAGCTCGCGACCAGTCCCCTCGCCCTCCGCGCGCGACGTCACCGCATCGCCGGGCTTTAAAAAGAGCTCTGGCGCGAGAGGCGAGGCAGAGTTCGGAGAGTTTTGTGAGACTAAACTGGGATAGCGGAAAACATACATCTTCATAAAGACAAGGTAGGAGGATGATGATGATATCATTATTATTATTAAGGTGTATCTCTGACCGCTGTAACTCCTCCAAGTTTGCAGTGTATCGTATTCCTGATGGTGTCAGAAACGGATATATGACTTGATTAATTTAAAGATAATTCCCCCCACGCTCCCTATAATAACGCCCAAAGCAACAAAAATCCGATTCTGAAAGGAACCTTTGTTGTCGGGTGCAGTACGGTTGTTCTGGTCGGTGGTGTTTTGCCGTGCGTGTGTCGGGAGTGGTCCGCTCAGCCCCGTGGTCGCGGGGTCACGGGGAGAGGGGCTCTCGCGCTTGACGATGAGCACCCCGCAGTAGCACAACACTCAACACAGTAAGCCCTGCACACTTTTACACACTGCGGAAAACTGGTTTATACTGTAATATACTATAACACACTAGATTAAACTGGTTTATACTGTGATACATTATAACACACTGCGGCAAACTGTGGTGTATACTTTAATATAGTGTAACGCTTACGGCCGACAGGCGCTGTGTAAGAGCCGGCGTACCAGAGCGGGTGACGTCACCGCCCTTCCCTGTGATAGCAGGACCACAGCTACTGGGCTGTGGAGAGATCTCTCTTTGGCTCACGGGGCTAGGTCGCTGCAGAGAGACGCGGAAGTCCCGGGTTCGAGCCCCCGAGGGTGCAGGGGCCGACCAGATGCGGCAAGGGCGCCCGCCTGAGCCCCCGTTGCGTTACAATAGTATAACAAACTAGATTAAACTGGTATATACTGTAATACACTGTATTAAACTGGTATAGAATATACTATAACACACTGTAGTAAACGGCAGTATAAACTGTAATACACTATAACACTGCAGTAAACTGGCATATACTGTAGTACACTCTAACACTTTAACACGTAGTAAACGGTGGTATATACCACAGTGTACCGCAACACACTATGGTAAACTGTGCTATAATACAATACAGCTTCAAAAATCCACACTGAAGATACACTGAAAATAAGCATGGCGTTCTTAAAGCACTTGCGATACGCCAAAGGGGAAAATCCTATTTGATATCGTTTTAGTATCGCGGTTCTTATGTCGCTTCCTGCCGTGCAGGTGTTTTAAAACAGCGGGGGGGGGTTTCTCGTACTACCACAGTCTCGAGTCACACCCCTTCACGCTCGTGCTGATCTGCTCGCTCTCTCGAGGGGCGAGGGGCGCGGGGCAGGTCTGGTCGTCCTGGCGAGGGTGATGGCAGAGCTCCTCGGCTTGCACCTCGCCGCCCCCTAGCGGCCGAAGGGAGGTAGTGCGGCTTCGAGCTCGCCGGCGGAACCATCGGGCAGCGCAGAGATCTCCAGCCCTGGTCCAGGGCAGCTCCGGGAGAGCAGGCTCTGGAGGTCACAGCTGAACCACCAGTTTAAATCACAGATGTTTGTTCTAAAACACGGAACAATTCCATTGTAACTAATTGGGTGATTTGATCAATTAAGTCATTTACAGATCATTTAGGGCAAAGTCTTCAGCCCTCAAGGACCAGAGTTCTCTTAATTGGACAGATGGTGGCAGTCTCACTGGCCGAGCTAGAGACCCCTGATCCAGGGGGACCTGTGAGACCGACAGGACTGGGGCTCCTCGGTCTCTCGGCTCCTGGTCGTCCCGCTCCGCGCGTATCCACAGTGCGGGCAGCTCGGTTCAGAGAGCCGGTCCCCCAGGGCGCCGGCACAGCCCCAGTCGCTGCTCGTGTCCCGACGCCGCGCCCGGGTTCCGTGCGATGAGAGTCGGGGCGGAGTGGGCGGCTGGCGCCCGCGGGCGGGGTGATGTCACGAGCCGCTTCCTCTCTCCGCTGCACAGGAAGCCCCTCAGCGATGATGGAGGACGACTTCAACGCCACGGCGACCCCGTATCCCGGCAACGGCTCGCTGGGCAACGACACGGAGGGGGACTACTACGAGGACTACGAGGACGAGTTCGCCGAGCTGCGGCGCTCGCTCAACGTCATGTCGCTCGTGGTCTACAGCCTGGCCTTCCTGCTGGGGGTGCTGGGCAACGGCCTGGTCATCTGGGTGACCGGCTTCAAGATGAAGAAGACGGTCAACACGGTGTGGTTCCTCAACCTGGCCGTGGCCGACTTCCTGTTCACCGCCTTCCTGCCGCTGAACGTGGCGTACACCGCCATGGGCTTCCACTGGCCTTTCGGCCGCTTCCTGTGCAAGGCCAACAGCACGCTGGCCTTCCTCAACATGTTCGCCAGCGTGTACCTGCTGGCCCTGATCAGCGCCGACCGCTGCCTGGCCGTGGTGTGGCCGGTGTGGGCGCAGAACCACCGCAGCGTGCGCGGCGCCTGGGCGGTCAGCGGCGCGGCCTGGCTGCTGGCCCTGGCGCTGAGCGCGCCCTACTTCGTGTTCCGGGACACGGCGCCGGCCTACCACGACGAGAGCGTGATCAACTGCTTCAACAACTTCGCCTTCTCCGACGACTACGAGACGCCGGCCGTGGTGCAGCTGCGGCTCTTCCGCCACCGCGCCATGATCGCCGCCCGCTTCCTGCTGGGCTTCGCGCTGCCCTTCGCCGCCATCGTGGCCTGCTACGCCGTCATCGTGTGCCGGCTGCGGCGCAACCGGGCGCTGGCGGCGCGCGCCGGACGCACCTTCCGCATCATCGCGGCGGTGGTGGCGGCCTTCTTCCTGTGCTGGGCGCCCTACCACGTCTTCGTGCTGCTGGAGATGTGCAACCACATGGCGGCCGAGTTCAGCCCCGCCCTCAACCACGCCACCACCATCGGCGTGCCCATCGCCACCAGCCTGGCCTTCCTCAACAGCTGCCTCAACCCCCTGCTCTACGTCTTCGTGGGCCAGGACTTCCAGGACAAGGTGCGGCGCTCCGTGCTGTCCGTGCTGGAGAGCGCGCTCACGGAGGAGGCCTCCCACTCCCACTCCCACTCGCTCTCCGCCTTCGGCCAGCGCAGCAGGGACAAGTCCACCTCCGGCGCCGAGCTGTGAGCCGGGATCCCGTCCCCCCGCAGGACTCGGAACGCCGCTGCTAGGAGGGGAAGTGCGGCTCCGACGAGGCCAGCCCCTTTCCCACAGAACGGACACGTTGCCGTGATTTCCCGTGAATCCGCAGAAAGACGGGACCTGGCAAGAGCCATTCGGGAAAACTCGGCGATTCCAGCCTCTAGACGCGATCGTCACTTCTGCGAGACCTGCGGAGCTGGTTGTAATATTCTCCCACCCCTGGGCTGCTGTGTCCAGTGTGTTCACAGGGACAGCAACCCAAGCACAAGTATTATCTGTGCGCAGCAGAGAAGAAAACTGTCTGTGTGTCTGGTCTCTTCTTAAAACTGCAGGAACCTTTTTTTTTTAAAAAAAACAAAACACTTCAATATTGTTTTTAATCAAAATAAAGGGTTTATATGAAAAAAACAAAATCCCAGCTGTAGCGATCTGACAGTCTGAAAGCAGGCGAAACTCCCAGGGCAACATGGAGTTCACTGCTGGGGTTTGAGGGTGCGGCGAGGCAGGTTCGAAAGGCAGGGGGCAGACTGAGCCTGGCCCAGGGTCGGGGTGTGTCCGGATCGAGGGGCACTCTTGCATTCTGCCCTTCACAACGGGCTGGCTGAGATCTGGACCAGGAGGTAGGTGGGGGTGGGGGTGGTATTTCCTGATGTAGGAGGATCTGTTGATAAGGAGTTTGTCTTCTCTCTGTCCCTTCAGGTCCTGCCTGTTTTCAGTGTTTCCTCCAGTTCTGGTGCTAGAGGCTCAGTTCAGTGTCTCAATCCACCCAGCTGTTAACAGACCAAAGCAGCTCGATATCGGTTTCATCAGATCACTTTACAACTGTTACACAAGTATAACAGTTATTTCAAACTTCAAATTGTATATGTACTTGTCAGTTTCATTTTATTTTAAACATGCCTGAGTGGCTTGTCTAGAAATGTATCTATATAATGAGACACTGTTACGAAATTGTAATTTAATTGCTTGGAATTTCTGTTTAAAAATTGTGCTTTTAAAGGAAAATAGTGCAGGAAAACTCCAGAAAGACACAAACTCTCTCCTCTGAGAAATAATAAAAAAAAAACACAAGCACAGCCCCCTATGCAGAAAATTATCAATTTTATTTCATAAGAATTAGAAGCCCTTTGAAATCTCCAAAATACATGTTTTAAGGGAATGAGATATAAACTTTCTGAACAAAGTATTTCTTAAAAAAATATTCATAGGTCATATTCAAAAGTCACTGGAGGCACACAGCAGTGACCAAACAAGTCCTGTTAAATTCACAGTAGGCAAGGCATTGACCAGCACTGACAGGACAGGACAGCGCGCATGCAGGCAGAGGGGACAGGTGCAGGGAGGCCCCCAACTCCAGCCATCAGGGGCCACAGCACCCAGCAGGTTCTGTTCTGCCTGTCAAACGCCAATCGCGCATCTGGTTACTCAGAGATATTGGGGGAACCCCCTGCACCTCCTTTCTGTCTCCAGAACAGTCTTGAATCACAGCTCCCCAGGACAGAGCTGAGGTTGCAGAAGCTGCAGCTGAGCTGACGCAGCTCGGTGCAGATGAGTGTCGTTATCAGGCTTCCTGCCTTGATCATTCTCTCTCTCCAGGTGTGTAAATCACAGAGAGGCATCACCTGGATCTCATGCAAAACCCCACCTGAGGGAACATGAAATGGAGCCTCCTGACCTTCAACACTGGGGCCAAATGACAAGAGAGCCAGCAGAGGCACAAGTGTGTTTTAATCCGTGGTCACTGAACAGTCACGCAGTTTCCACCTTTCTGATGAGTTCGTTTGCAGCACATCTCTAAAAACCTGTCAGCCCTGGGGTTTCTGTTTAATGGTCTACCTGTCAAAAACAAACATACGCAATCTTAGCTTATCTGACTGTATGAGAAAGGCCCCTCTATTTCTGTTTCAGCAGAAAAAATACAAACATAGATATCCGCAATATTAACTTGCAAAGGAGAGAAATGAATTCATGCTCAAACCCCATAAAGTAACTAGTAGTCATCATTAAAAAGCAGAAGAGATTGCTAAAATTAAAAACTGGACTGGACACCTGGTCCTGGCAACCAAGGCCAGCGGGGCCCCCACGACGGCCAGCAGGAAAACCTGGGATGGAGCAGGCTGCTGTGGAACGGGAGCCTCTACGTCGTCAGGCCAACTGCTCGCTGGGGCTCGTGTCGGGGGGGGCAGTTCATCAACGTGCACCCCTCGAGGAGGAGGGGGGTGGGGGCTGGAGGACGGGCAGACTTGTAAGAGAATTAAGGGCACTTTGTATCCACCCCCTCCTCCTCCTCCTCCTCCTCCTCGCCCCAGACCAGGAGTTCCTCCGGGCCCATCGCTCCCCCGCAGGCGCCGTCACAGATCCCCGCTGGCGTGGCGCATGTAGTGCAGGTGCAGTTCGGCCTCCCAGGCGAAGAGGGCGCCGCACTCGAAGCAGCGCAGCTCCACGGCGCCGGCGGGGCCCTCCTCGGTGGCGCCGGTCTCCGCCTCCGTCTCCGCCACCCCCGCCTCCTGCTCCTCCCTCCTCCTCCTCGCCGCCTTCCTCTTCCGCTGCTGCCTCAACCTCGCCAGCACCTGCACCTCCTCGTCTTCCTCCTCTTCGTCCTCCTCCTCCTCCACGACCTCCTGCCCGCCCTGCCCGGCCTTCACGATCAGCACCTTCATCTCGCTGACCTGCCGCCCGCCGGAGCAGCGCCGCGCGGCGCCCAGGGGCGTCCTGCCGCCGGCGTGCAGCCGGTACACGCCCAGGTGCTTCTTGCGGTGGGTGATGAGGTTGCCGAGCTGGGAGAAGGTCTTCTGGCAGAGCTCGCAGCGGTAGGGCCGGGCGCCGGTGTGGGTGTTGCGGTGGTAGCGCAGCTCGGCGGGCACGCGGAAGGCCTTGTGGCAGAGGTCGCACTTGTGGCGCTTGAGGTCGTGGCGCCGCAGGTGGCGCTCCAGCTGCGCGCGGTCCTCGAAGCCCTTGGCGCACGCCTGGCACCAGTGCGCCTTGGCGCGGTGCAGCTGCAGGTGGCTGCGCCAGGTCTGCACCGAGTTGAAGGGCTTGCGGCACTGGGCGCAGTGGAAGTCGGGCGGCGCGTCCTCCGCCAGCCGGTGGGCCTGCCGGTGCGAGCCCAGCGCGGCCGGCCGGCTGAAGACCTTGCCGCAGTCGGGGCAGGGGTAGGCGCGGGGCGGCGCCGGGGCGCCGGCGGACCGGTGCAGCTTCTGGTGGTTGCGGAAGGACTCCAGGTAGGAGTAGACCTTGCCGCAGACGGAGCAGACGTACACCGGCTTCCCCTCGCGCGCGCGCCCCCTGATTGACAGCTCCTCCTCCTCCTCCTCCTCCTCCTCCTCCTCCTCCCCACTCCCGGCCGGCTGCTCCCCTGCGCCCTTCCAGATCTTGGACCTCCGGAGGCGTCTCTGTTGGGGGTCCCCCTCCGTCACCCCCTTTTTCTTGGCAGCCCTCTGCGCTCGCTGGCCGTGGACCTGCAGGCGGCCTGGAGACGAGAGAGAAAACACCAATCAGTCCGACCGCAGGCTGTCACACCCAGCAGGGATGGGCGTCACCCCGACACCTCGACAGGCGTGGTTGCTGGGGCGCTAGGGAGTCACCCCGACACCTCGACAGGCGTGGTTGCTGGGGCGCTAGGGAGTCACCCCGACACTCCACAGAGTTTGATCCTGCTGCAGGGGCAGGAGCCATTGGCTGGGTCACCCCACCGCACCCCACCCTCAACCCGAACTCCCGAGGGGCCGGCCCAGCTCGTCTGCGAGCGGACCTGGGCTCAGCTGGAGTCCCGCGCTGCTGGCCTCTGCCCTCTCGTCCCCGAGGCAGCGGCAGCTGTGAGCAGGAGCTCCGCAGGGCTCCCCTCCTCAAATCAAAGGCCACCACCCAGGCCTGGCAGGGTGGAGGAGCTGATCATGACAGACCAGGCTTTTCTTCCTGGTGGATCACCAAGAGGTTCTCAACAGGGGTCGTCCTGCACCAGCGGCCCCACTGCACACAGATCGGGGGAGGAGAGAGAAACTGCAGCACCAGGTGGACTAAGGGGGAACTTTAAGGAGGACAGAGTGGACAAGAACAGAGTGCAGTTCAGTCAAGACACCAGGGTGAACAGCCCTACTACCGCAAAAAAACAATAACAAATCAGGACCTCCGTTTATCATCTCATCTGATGGACAGCTCCTTAAACAGCCGTGTTCCTGGGCATCCATCTGTGTTCAACTGCTGAATCCAATTCAGGGTCGTGAGGCAGCTCGATCCTATCCCAGCAAGCCAAGGGCACAAGATGGGACACACCAGGACACCAGTCCATCACAGGGCACTCAGAGCAGGGCCAATTGTCCCAGAAACCAATGACCCACAGGCATTTCTCTCAAATAAGAAAAAACTCACAAAGTCAGGCACGCAGACAGCGAACCAGGCTTGGAACAGAACCCAGCACACTGGGACGCTGGCGAGGAGAGAGCACCACCTCCTGGCTGTCCTCAGGCCTGCCCAGCCCAGTCCAGCCCCTACAAGGAGGCAAACCTGTCCAGAGCCTCCGAAAATTTGACCAGGGGGGCCCTGCGTTCGAACCCTGTGTGGGACACTGCTGCTGTAGCCTTGAGCAAAGAGACTCCGAGCAGATCACTGCCCAGCTCGGGCAGCCACGCCCAGGGGCGAGCAGGCGAAGGAAGGCGAAGTGGGACAGGCGAAGTGGGACACCGACGCACTGCAAGACCAACACAGATGGGGGGGGGGGGGGGAGCAGAATACACACACACACACACACACACACACACACACACACACACACACACACACACAGGGCTGCTCTGACCACTCACTTGTGGTGACCTTGAGGCTGAATCAGGGAAACCAGGATGTGAGGAAGAGGTGCAGGGGTGCAGGTGCCTCACTGGAGCATGGCAACACCCCAGAGAGAGAGGATCCAGTCTCCAGGCGCGTGTTCCTGGGGGGGCCCCTGTTCTGACCCAAGCATGGCCTGGGATGGGGGGAGTGTGGGGCCTGGAAGCCCCCTGTGACACAGGGGCTGGACGCAAACACGATTCTAACGGTTCTCCCTCAGAAAGGGGAGCGATGAGGTTCTCGTCACCCTCGCGTCACCCGCAGGCGCAGGAGGAAGAGCCAGGGAGGGGGCTGAGGCTGAAGAGGAAGCACAGGGCTGGTGGTCAGGCAGCCCCCCAGCGTGACCGCGGCTGTTCTGTGGACAACACCCTCAACCTCCCAGGAGACGGCTCCCTGTACCGGCAGCACTGCGATCTGGCCATCACGTGACCAGCCCCCTCTGGACCGACAGGGCCCCCTCGCTGTCTGACCAGTGATCACGTGACCCACCCCCTCTGGACCGACAGGGCCCCCTCGCTGTGTCTGACCAGTGATCATGTGACCCACCCCCTCTGGACCGACAGGGCCCCCTCGCTGTCTGACCAGTGATCACGTGACCCACCCCCTCTGGACCGACAGGGCCCCCTCGCTGTGTCTGACCAGTGATCATGTGACCCACCCCCTCTGGACCGACAGGGCCCCCTCGCTGTCTGACCAGTGATCACGTGACCCACCCCCTCTGGACCGACAGTGGCCCCTCGCTGTGTCTGACCAGTCATCACGTGACCCGCCCCCTCTGGACCGACAGGGCCCCCTCGCTGTGTCTGACCAGTCATCACGTGACCCGCCCCCTCTGGACCGACAGGGCTTAGGGTTTACCAAGGGGTAACCTACATTCCCCACTGGACTGGGGCTCTCGGGGAACCAAGCTGGCCAGCCCTCGCGAGGGAGAGAAAACCCGGACGAATTATTTAACAAAACACAGGACAGGAATTTGAGAAAAAACAGGAACTTTCATAATGTCAAGAACCAACAGGCTTTTCAGTACAAGTCCTCTTATGTCATTAAATCTTTATATGTACATTTGTACAGCATATTATACAGAGAAAAGACACCGGAAGAGAGAAAAAACACCTGGGTTTCAGAATAATGACCGGGATTATTTTTTATGATGTGAAACAGAGACTTTTTGGGTGTTTAACAGTCAAACCCAGGTTCAAACCCTGGCTGCTTCTCAAACCTTAGTTTTCAATTCGCGATTCAGAGGTTTTTCTGGATAACTCCCCTTCCACCCCAACTCCCCCCCCCCCCAAAAAAAATACAGCAGTATGTTGTCCGAACCGAGAACATAAAAACAAGAACTACACAACAGTCCCTGTAGTGGCTCCCCATGAAGACGAAGACTCCCCAAGAACGACCAGAGCAACGTCCGCACGTCTCAACAGGGGTCCGAACGGACAGCGCTCAAGCTCTCTCCAGGTCCCTGCCTCCCCCCACAGAAAGCCCCGGGGGGGCGAAGGAGGCTTCCATGTTCCCATAATCCTCTGAATCCCATCCCATCGTCCTCCTCCCCGCCCCGGCCCCGGCCCGGCGGATCAGACGCGGCCCTGAGCGTGCTCGATGTAGTGCTGGTGCAGCTTGCTCTCCTGCCCGAACGCGATCCCGCACTCGATGCAGGACAGCGGCCCCTCGCCCGCCCCGCCCCGCTCCCGGGGAGGCTCCCTGCCTCGCTCGGCCGGCCCCGGCCTCCGGGCGAACGCTTTCGGGCACAGGGACCAGCGGAAGGGCTTCTGGCCCGAGTGGGCCGCCCGGTGCCGCTGGAGGACGGGGCTGGAGGGGAACCCCATGCCGCAATCGGGGCACACGTGGGGCCGGGGGTCCAGGGGAGGACTCGACGGGGCCGAGGGAGGAGGAGGCTGAAGTTCCACTCCGGGCGCGTCGTCCACCTCCTCGGGCCGGTGGCCGCAGTCCAGCTGGTGCCGGTCCAGGTCTGACCACTTGGCGAAGGTCCGGCCGCAGGGCCGGCAGGCGAGGTCCAGCCCCCCGCCGTCCGCCGCGCCCAGGCGGTAGCGCAGGCTGACGGGCAGGCGGCGGCGCACCTCGTCGTGCCAGGACAGGTGCTGCTGCAGCTGCGCCTCGGACCAGTAGCCCCGGCAGCAGAGGGCGCAGCAGTGGGGCCGGGCGCTGGCCAGCTGCCCGTGCGCCTGCAGCTGCCCCCGGCTGGAGAAGGCCTTGCCGCACTTGGGGCACTTGTAGAGGCACACGGCGCGCTCGGGCGAAGGCGGCGGGGCGGGCGCGCGGCGGGGGCTGGGCAGCTTCCTCCCGGCCTTGGGCAGGCCGCAGCCCTTGCGGTGGTTGTACAGGGCGCCCTGCGAGCTGTAGCTCTTGTCGCAGTCGGGGCAGGGGAACGGCTTCGGCGGGGCGCCCTCCCCCCCGCAGTGCTTGTACCACCAGTGGGCCCCGAGCCCGCCGGGCCGGAAGAAGCGCTCGCCGCAGTCGGAGCACGCGAGCGGCCTGCGCCTCTTCCTCTTCGGGCGCTCTCGCCCGCCCGGCCCGTCCGAAGTCTTCGGCGAGGGGTCGCCGCTGTCCCGGGACTCCCCGAGAGAGGAGAAGGGAGCCGGGAACGTCCCAGGGACAGGGGACGCGGCTGGATTCGGTGGGGGAGACGGTCCAGAAGCTTCCGATCCCGGA
The DNA here is from genome assembly GCF_059453375.1 of Lepisosteus platostomus. Lineage (NCBI taxonomy): Eukaryota > Metazoa > Chordata > Actinopteri > Semionotiformes > Lepisosteidae > Lepisosteus > Lepisosteus platostomus. The sequence continues at coordinate 14,824,850 of NC_142636.1, read as the reverse complement.
ACCCCTTCGGACCGCGAGGACGTGCCGTTACCCTTGCCGAGGAGCTGCCCGGCCCAGGACCCCCCGTTAGCGCTGGGAGGCGGGTCTGCCCCCGAAGCCCGGAGTGCGGTCCAGGCAGCGGCGACGAGAGCGCGATCTCCGATCAGGTAGCCGTGGCTCTGCATGTGAAACTGCAGGGCTGTGGCGCGAGAGAACGGCTTCCGGCATTCCGGGCAGCTGTAGGGCTCCTGGGCGCCGGCGGCGTGACCCCGCTGGTGCTTGAGGAAGCAGGCCAGGGAGCGGTAGGCCTTCCCGCAGACGGCGCACTTGCGGAGGACCTTGGGAACGCAGCGGAAGCCCTCCCGGGGGGCGGCCCGCTCCTCGCCCGGCGGCTCGGCTTTGCAGTCGGAGGAGTGCCGGCGCCGCCGGTGGTCCTGGAGGGCCACGGGGGACCAGAAGCCCTTCCCGCAGGCCTCGCAGCTGTACATCTTGGGGCCCAGGAGGGTCTTCCTCGGGTCGAAGCCGCCGGCGGCGGCCGGGCGGGGGCCCGCGGAGTGCTGGGCCTTGCGGTGGGCGTAGAGCGCGGCGGGGCTGCTGTAGCTCCCGGCGCACTGCTGGCAGCGGTGGGGCCTGGGGCCGGCGTGGCGCCGCTGGTGCGAGCGGAGGGCCGAGAGCCGGGAGAACCGCACCCCGCACTCGGGGCACTCGCGGGCGCCCCCCTCCCCGCCGCCGGTCCGCTTCGGCAGCGCCTGGCGGCCCCGGCCGGCCCTCGGCCGCCTCCGCCGGCCCCGGTGCCACAGCCGGTGGCAGCGCAGCGCCGCGGCGCTGGAGAAGCTCCTGCTGCACTCCAGGCACTCGAACGCGTCCTTCGCTGGGCTCCGCCGGCCGGCGCCCGTCTCCTCCGAGGAGTCGACGCCCAGCTCCACGTCGAGCTCGCTCCCCCTCCCCGGTCCGAGAGGGGCCTCCGGCTCGCGCCCCGAGTCCTCCGGCCCCTCCGCACCCCGGTCGCCATCCGTCTCCTCCGCGCCCGACTGGGGGCTCCCCCCCCCCGGCCCCCGCCCCGCCCTGGAATAGGACAGCGTCCCGATGGCGAACTGGCGCGGCGCGGCCTCGTCGCACAGGTACAGCTTCTCGCCGGGCGGCTCGGGCGCGGCGCCCTCGAGGGCGTCGGCGTAGCCGTCGCTGTGGCAGAGCCGGTGCGAGCGGAGGGCCGAGGCGCGGGAGAAGCGCCGCCCGCAGTCCTGGCACGCGAAGGCCTTGGTCTGCAGCTGGCACAGCTGGTGCAGGAAGGACTTGGCGGGGGCCCCCCCGCTGTGCGCCGCCCGCCGGTGCCGCGCGCAGGAGGCGGGCGAGGAGAAGACCTTCCCGCAGTCCTCGCAGAGGGCCGGCGTGCCCTCGCGGCCGAGCGCCTGCCGGGCGTGCCAGCGCTGGTGGGTGCCGAGGGCGACCGCGCTCACGAACTCCTTCGCGCAGGAGGGGCAGACGAACGCTCTCTTCCCTTCCTTCGTCTCGGGGGGCTTGGCGTGCGCCCCGAGGCGCTGGTGGGTGCCCCGCTCCGAGAGGAACGCCTCCCCGCGGTCGGACTCCTCGGGCAGCCTCTGGCCCTCCTTCTTCACCCCGCCCTCCTCTTCCTCCCGCGGCTTCGCCCTCCTCCTCGCGCGCGGGCGGGGCAGCTTGAAGAGCTGCACCTCGTGGCCGCGCCGGTGGGCCTCCAGGGCCGAGACGCGGGAGTAGGACCGTCCGCACTCCGGGCACAGGAAGGCCCTCTCCTTCGGCCGGGCCGGCTCGGGGGGGGCAGGCTGGGAGGCCGCCCAGTGGGAGCGCTGGTGCTTGAGGAAGAACGCAGAGGAGACGTAGGTCTTCCCACATTCCGGACACTCGTAGCTCCGCCCCGCCGGCGGGGCCTCCGGCTGGGGGGCGGGCCCGTGGCGCGCGGCGGCGTGCTCCTGCAGGTGGCGCAGGTAGGCGTCTCTCCGCCCGAAGGCTTCGTCACACTCCACGCAACGGGAAATCCACTCCCCTACAAACAGAAAGGGGAAAACTTGTGTCAGGCGACTCTCCAGCAATCCGGACACGAGGGGATCCAGGGGGGCTGGTCCGGGGGGTGGCGCGCTGTCCGGGCGCAGGGAGCGCTGCTGGGCGAGGCGTGACATCAGGGGGCTGCTTGTGCGCTTTTATCCAGGGTGCCGAACCACGGTGGGGATAAGTCCCGGACGAGGCTGGAGGCTCAGGAACGCCCCGGGAACGTCCATCGGCATGGGACGCGCTCCTCGAAGAGCCGAGCTGGCGCGAGGGCGCAAGGCGCTTTCCCACAAGTCCTCTGGGGCGCCGGGGGGGGCCGCCGGCCTTTCGACGTTAACTTGGAACGAAAACCAGGAGCTCGAAGCGGAGGGGGAACGCGGCCTGCAGGACGTGACCGGGCGCCGGACCCTCCTGCCTCCGTCCCCGAACGGAGCACAAGCGCAGCGTCCCGGGTTTAACCCTTCTCCGGCCAGGACACGCTCGGACGGGACCCCGAACTCCCGGGGCAGGAGGGGCGGGGGTGCGGACTGGCACGGCAGAAAAAGAACATTCCAGCTTCAAGAACAGTGTGACATGCCAAGGAAAACCACACCCCACCCCGAAGGATTGCCGGGTTCCACAGTACTGCCCCCCACGCACCCAGTCCCTGGGCAGAAAGCACAGCTAAGCAGAGACAAGAGAGATGACCGGCCACACGACCCGCGACACACAGCACCACGAGCACAGAATCTCCGGACTTGTTGATGCAAGAAGCAGATGGTGGCAGGATTCACCCCGAGCCCCAGTATTGCAATACTGGCTTCACGCCCGAGGGACACGCACACAGACGCACCCAACCACAGTCCCACAAGAGGACTCCCACCCTTCCCACTGGTCCTGGGACCTGGGAAACTCAGAGGTGCATAAGGCCGACACACATCATGAGGGCAGTCCGTTTCCGCTTCCTCAGCTGTGCAGGAGTATCAGGCACTGAGCAGCTGATATATACCTGTATTATCACCACATCCACTAACAGGAGGGACAGCCGACTCCTTTCTATCTGTTGAATCAGCTGAAGAAATCCTCCCTTCCTGGGGAGCTGTGCATACAGCAGGGCACTTCCCAGAGTACATTCAGTCTCCCCATGTGGGATTCGAACCCGTGACCCCCCAGTAACAGGTCCTGAGCCCCCAGTCTCTCCCCCACGCTGCTGCCTGTATATTAACACTGGGATCTGTATTAATCCAGATCAAGTCGCTTGAGCACAGACTCTAACGTACAGCGATGACCTGGAGACGGAGTGCAGTACTGCTCCTACCCCAGGGGCACCGCAGTGCTGTACCCACAACTCTCCAGTGACCGCCTTCTTTGGGGGACACCCTTCAGGGAACCCGGAGAAGGCTCCACAACCAAAACGTTGTGTTTCTCTTCTTCTCTTTCCAACGTGGAATAAACCCTTTCTTGTTGCTTTGCATGCTGACGCAGCTCCTTGCTTGAACTCCTTTTGTACGTGAAAGCTGTAACTATCTGTGCTGTATCCAGTGTAGTAATGAGAGCTCACAATCCGGGTAACACTGAGGTCCTGGAGACGATTTTGCTTTACAGCAGCGTCTCCCTCCCAGGTACAACAGTCACGCCCCACCAGCACTCGAACCCTCAACCCGCTCCTCTCTCGTTTGCTAAGGTCGTCACACGTCTCCGAGAACTTCTTCAGCGGACTCGGGTGAGAGCTTATCAAGACCAGACCGGACCGGACCTGCCACCGATCACGGCCGACCCCGGCACCCCGACACGCGAGGACGTTTGCTCATCGCGAGCGCGGAAAGCGAGCCGGAGCCCCCCGCTGTCTGCCCGAGCATCACCCTCTACCTGCCCCCCTCCTCTCCCGCGGCCGGGGGTCTGAAAGGGAAGCGAGCGCGGTGCCAGCTCATCCCACCGGCCCTCGCCAAACGCCACCACACTGGAGCCCCACTGGACCCCCACTGGAGCCCACACTGGAGCCCCACTGGAGCCCCACTGGAATCACACTAGAGCCCCCACTAGAGCCACACTGGAGCCACACTGGACCCCCCACTGGAGCCCACACTGGAGCCCCACTGGAGCCCCACTGGACCCACACTGGACCCACACTGGAGCCCCACTGGAGCCCCACTGGAGCCCCCACTGGAGCCACACTGGACCCCACTAGAGCCCCACTGGAATCACACTGGAGCCACACTGGACCCAGACGCACGCGTGTGCACGCCGCCCGGTCGCGCCGCGAGTTTATAACCCAGCTCACCGCTAACGAAGTCGGCGTCTCCATCGTCCGGCCCGCCTCGCTCGTCCTTGATGTCCGCCCTCTCATCCACGTCCTCCTTGACTTCGCACAGCCGTATCTGAAAGAAGTCTTCCTCCGGCTCCTCTTTGATCGCCGGGGACGGGCTGCGGCTGAGCTCCGCAGAGGCATGGCGCCTGCTCTGCCCGTCCGCCTCGTACTCGTCCCGGCTGGTGTCCTCCTCTTTAATCCGCCTGCCGTTCACCAGCACGGCCGACGGGCTCCCGGGGGCCAGGTCCCCCGTTTCCTGGCGCAAGAACCCCCCGTCAGCTGTGCAAACAGCAGCCATATTCCGCCTCGGCCGCCTCTCTGCAATGCCCGCCCGGGGACCCTGAAGTGACGCAATCACCGCTGACTACTTCCTTAGCGACGGCCTCTGTCCGTCTTAGCAACCGCGCTAGAGCTTGTGGGTCAGTCAGGACACGGGTATTGGGTATATGAATCATAGGACACAGGTTAACCCCATCATGAGCTAACTCAAAGGCATGAAAACACGCGTGTGGTTTCTCAGTGTGCTTTGTCTGGTCACGGAAAGAAGTAGCTAACAGTTAAAACCACTGCTGAAAAACCTTTCAGGCTATATATCGAAATATTTAAGCAAGTGAAGAAATTGCTAGTCGCAGAATTCTATGTTCACAAGAGATCCTCACTGACCACGTTACCCCAACGCGACCTCAATACCTATTCAACGAATTATATTATTAAAACAATTGTATTTTATCACAATGGGGAGGATTTAGGGAGATCTCTCTTGACCTGTTGTAATTATTAACATGAAAATACTGTATAAGAAAGCAACTGAAATTATTGTTGATGCTATTTAAAAGTATAATTTCTAAATGGGAATCTTATAGACTATATTGTGTGTGGGTGTGACTCAAGCTCCCTTATCTAGAGCGTATTTATCAAAGTTGGATATACATTTCTAAAAATGTATCTTATAAATGGCAAGCTTGTTCAACACTCCCACCCCTTTCTGTGTAAAGAAGCACCTCCTGTCCTGACTGAAGGATCTCATCCAGCTGTGTCTTGAGAGAAGTCAGAGTATCAGCTTCAACCACATGACTGGGAAGCTTGTTCCACACTCCCACCACCCTCTGTGTAAAGAAGAGCCTCCTGTTCTTGGTTTTAATTGTACTTTTCTGTAGTTTCCACTTCTTGGCCCAATGTCATCAAGAGTAGGAACATTTCTTGACTGAAGACCAGGGAGTAGGTACAGGACTAAAAACCCTTCTCTGGGCTGAAATGTTTTTTGATCCAGGTGTACAATTAAGGGCTTTAATAACCTGATTAGTTTAACACTTTTTTAATTGATCATCTCTCAGGAAACATTGGGATGCTCCTTTTAAACTATTACACATTTCAATACATGACTTTCAATCCCCAGCCTACCAGCAGGCGAAGACTGTGACAAAACGGCTGTTAAAGAGCACAACTGTTTTCAAACCTTAGACCACCACGTATTTAGAAGAGTGGTATAATGGTGACCTATAACCCTATATTAATCCCAACAGCAGAGGGCACTATGCAGGCACACACAAGTGTTTTCAATTCAAAAACACTTCAAAAACTGCAGGATTTATTTTATTTTTTAAGAAAATAACCAAATTAAAATACTGGAAACAAAAGCAATGTTTTTCTAGGCTTTGCCAGCTCTCCCCCACTGCCATAACAGAGACCAGGGTGACACCTCTCCTCTTCCCGAGTTTCAACAGGCCTGACATTTCAAATACGAACAAGAAAAATAAACCAGTTCTTTTAAAAAAAGACTTGTTGGCATTGTACCTGACAAAACGTCTTTACTACTGGGTGCCTTCTGTCTGGATGGAGTAGCACTTAATAGACAAGACAGGAAACTACACTAAAAACCAGAGGAAACACCAGACAGTACAGACATCATAGACATTTTAAGGCAACAGGATTCTGGGCCTGGTCTTCCGGTGACTGTACTGAGCCAGTAACTTTCTTCATGTGTCCAGGTTCACAGTTCACAGTGACCTTTAACCCCTCAATGAATACACTCAGAGCCCCTGAAGCACTGGGGTCTAAGGGACTGAGCTGAGCCAGTTACTGTCTTCATGAGCCCAGATTCACAGTGACCTTTAACCCCTGACTGAAGACCCCCAGAGCCCCTGAAGGACTGGGGTCTCAGGAGTTGCAGCAGTTTCTAAATGCTGCTCTTTCACAGAACCCTAGCGTACCCAGTTTTCAGTCTAGCCAAGTTTCCAGTCAATAAAATGTACTTGTAACTGTACTAATTAGCAGACAAATTAGAAACAGACCTTCTAAATGTTTTCAAAACCTCAACATCAAGGAGAACTCAAGTCTATACTTAGGGGACATTCATGCAGATTAAAAACTGATTTTTAAAAATAATGTCTAAGAAATACGCTAGCTTAAGAGGCCTGTTATGTAATTCATTGCACATCGAACAAGGACACATGTGCTGACAGCTGGGAAGGAAGTTCCTGTTCTGTGTCAGCCCCCCCACACTGGGTCGGTCCTGTCTGCCCCCCCACACTGGGTCGGTCCTGTCTGCCCCCCCTCACTGGGTCGGTCCTGTCTGCCCCCCCACACTGGGTCCTTTCTCTTTTATCCATCCATCTTCAGAAAGACGCTTAATCCTGGTTTACGTTTCTCAGGAAGCTGGACACTGTTCCAAAAGCACAGGGTGCACATCAGGAGAGACACACAACAGCCTAGATGGGACACCAGACCGTCACCAGGCGCACACACACACTCAGGCCAGTCCACCACGGGACACGGACACACGGACACACGGACACACGGACACACACACACACACACACACACACACACACACACACACACACACACACACACACACAGGAACAAATCAGAACCCCAAGAGTTGTGAGGTAGCGCAGCCTGAACTCCCACCTCTTCCTTCCCCCACCCCCTGACCAGCGCCCGGCCGCCACCTCCAGCGTCGCTGCCCCCCTCCTCCATCGGAGACGACTGAACCCCTTCTGAACTGGGGTGCAGGGGGGGGCTGGCTCCAGAGACTCCAGGTAAGCGGAATTCCGTCCGTGGCTGCGGAGAGCCCGCGAGTCTATGCCCGCTCCCCAGGGGGCGCTGTCTCCGCCGGCGAGCCGGTGGCGCCGGCGCCGCCCTGCTGGCCGTGCCCGTGGCTGCGCCGGTGCCGGTTGAGGTTGGAGATCTGGTTGAAGCGGCGGCCGCAGTCCTCGCAGCGCCAGGGCTTCTCGCCCGTGTGCACCAGCAGGTGGCGCGTGAAGTTGGGCGTGTTGGTGAAGCCCTTGCCGCAGAGCGGGCAGCGGTAGGGGCGCTCGCCCGTGTGCCCGCGCTCGTGGATCTTCAGGCTGCCCTGGGACAGGAAGCTGCGCCCGCACACCCGGCAGGGGAACGGGGGCTCCGCACACGCCAGAGGGGGCGCTGCCGCCGCGGGGTACCCCTCTGGACTGGGCCGCGGGTCTCGGGGTTCCCCCGCTTCCAGCGCGCACCGGGACGCCTTCTTCTCCTCTCCGGCCTCCGCACCCCGAGCTGCAAGGACAAGATCACCCCCAGATGTCACTCTCCGCCACTTCAGAGACCCCCAAACTGCACCGGCTGCCCCCAGCCAGAGCGCAGGTACCCCATTGGCTCTGCTCAGTCCTGCGGTCAAAGACCCCCGACTGCCATTCCTAACGGGAGCAGGACTCCGGTCGAATTCGGAATACTGCTCATCCGGAACACCTGCTCCACACCTACGCAACCAGGATACGTGGGGTAAGTCCGGCCAACTTCTGGGCAGCGGTATTCCGAATCCGCATGACACCAGTTTAAAAACTGCCCTTCGACGGCAAGTCGGAGGTCCTGAACAGCAAGCGATGTCCCGGAGTCGTCTGGAAGCTTCGTCATGAGTTCGGCTTCTCAGCAAACAGCTGGGATCGCTGATCGGAGGTTCAAAACCGGAATTAAAGCCATTAATTAAAGCCAGGTTTGAACAGGAAGGCAAATGGCTGGACTACTGCTTTAATGGACCAATATCATGGCCCAAACATTGCTTCAGCCATCAGCAGAGCTGGGACACACCGAATAAAAGCAACAGAAATACAGTTCTTGTGTGCTTTTACCTCTTCCTGCTGATTGGTTGCTCCGCGGCTGGAGGACGGTTCTCTCCAGGTCTCTGGATTCTGATTGGTTGGCTGCCGGCCACTCCTCCTTTACCAGCCCCGCCCCTGGCGATGATGTCACAGGGTCAGGGAGGTCGTCTTGGGCCGTGACCCCAGCCGAGGCATGTTTTGCTGCTGCAACAGGAACGACAGAAGGTTATTAGAAAAAGAAAAGGCTCTTTTCAAAGAAGAAAGTTTTATTTTCTTTACTGACCAGCTAAATCACTTCCCATTGTCAAAGCTAACTAAGCGGCCATTTTGAACCAGCAGCCCCAGCTGGGAGACACACAGAGGTCACTCTGCACCAGCAGCCCCAGCTGGGAGACACACAGTGGTCATTCTGCACCTGCGGCCCCTCTGCACACAGATCGGGGGCAGGATCAGAGAGAAACTGCTGCACCAGGTGCACTAAGGGGGATCAGACAGTTCGGCCCGGGCAAACGTGTCCCCAGCGGTACTCACCTCTGACCTCTGCCCTCTGCGCCGCTCTCCTCGCTGGCGCCCCCTTCCTCTCGCCCGCCCCCTGCGCGGCGCCGGTGCCGGGGGCGTGGTGGGTGCGCCGGTGCCGCAGCGCGTTGCCGGACTGGTTGAAGGTGCGCCCGCAGTCCTCGCAGCGGTAGGGCCTCTGCCCAGAGTGCACCACCTGGTGCTTCTTCAGGTTGGAGGCGGACGTGAAGACGCGGCCGCACAGCGGGCACACGGCCCGCCTGCCCCCGGCGGTGCCGATGCCGTGGATCACCTCCTGGTGGCTCTGCAGGCTGGGCACCGAGCCGCAGGTCACGCCGCACAGCGAGCAGATGTAGGCCTCCCGCGCCGGCCCGCCTCCCGCCCGGGCCCCGCGGGGCCCCCTCTGCTCCTCTCGCCTCCTCCTCGCGGCCGCCCTGCCCCCGCCGGCGCGGCCCCCCTGCGCCTGGTGCGGCGCGTGCGTGCGCAGGTGGTTGCGCAGGTGCACGGTCTGGATGAAGGTCTTGCCGCAGTGCGGGCAGCGGTAGGGCCGGTCCTGGCTGTGGGAGCGCAGGTGGCGCCGGCAGTTGGACACCTGGCTGAAGCGCCGGCCGCAGACGGGGCAGCTGTAGGGCCTCTCGCCCGTGTGCACCTTCCAGTGCCGGTGCAGGTTGGACTTGCAGGTGAACCGGCGCCCGCAGGCGCTGCAGCGGTACAGCCGGGCCCCGGGGGGCCCCCCTGCCCTCTGCGCCCCGCCTCGGCCCTCCTCTTCCTCGCCCTCCTCATCGCCCAGCCGGTCAGGCTCGCCCTCGGAGGCGCCCCCGCCTTCCTCGTCTCCTCCTCCTCCTCCCCCGTGACTCCCCCGCTGCTCACCCTCGCTCCCTGCCAGCTCCTGCTCCTGCTCCTGCTCCTCCTCCCCCTCCTCCTCCTCCCCCTCCTCCTCGCGCGGGCTGACGCTCTGTCCCGGCGGAGCCAGGTGTGCCTGCTGGTGGCGCCGGCAGTTGGACACCTGGCTGAAGCGCCGCCCGCAGACGGGGCAGCTGTAGGGCCTCTCGCCCGAGTGCACCTTCCAGTGCCGGTTGAAGTTGGACTTGCAGGCGAAGCGCCGGCCACACCTGCCGCAGGTGTACGGGGGGCAGCGGCGCCCCCTGACCGGCGGAGCGGGGGTCCCGCCGAGCTCGCCTGCCGGCGGCAGCCGGAAAGTCCTTCCTATTTCCTCTTCTTCCTCCAGCTTTGCTCCTGTGTCTCCTGCATCTTCCTCATCATCATCATCATCATCATCGCCGCCCACCACCACCACCGAAATGCCCCGCAGGTCGATTGCCCCTCCCAGATCTTCTCCGTGCCCTCCCCCCCCTTCGTCACTGTGCCGGGCTCGTCCTTGGCCCCCAGGGCTCCTCGCTGGGCTGGGGGGCCCGCCCCCTCTCCCCCCGCTGAGGAAGGGTGTCCCGGACGCCTCTTCTTCACACCCCTCTTTCAGCTTCTCCTCCTCCAGCTCCTCCGTCCCTGAAAAACACAGCACGTGCCTGTCAGTCGGACTCCCGGTCCTCAGCAGCCTGAGCCACTCCAGGCTCTCTCCAAAGCAGCTGGTGGGCAGACCAAGGGAGAGGGAGGTGGACAGGGGGTGGACAGGGGGTGGACAGGGGGTGGACAGGGGACATTAATGCTCACACGACGGTGTGTCTCTGCAGCCGGCAGGCCCTGTGGCGAGTCAGAGCGCTGTGTGAGCTGCCGCTTTGCGCTGGTCCAGCCCGGAGTCCAACTCGCCGGGTCCACTGGCCGGCTTTCCCTGGAGGGACTGATCCAGAACCGGAGTCTCTACCTGCCGCTGCGTCGCGTCTCCTCCTGTCCGCTGTCCCGATCCCGGGGCGCTCCGGGGCTCCTCCAGGACTCCGGGGCTCGGGCCACGCCCCTGCCTCCTCCTCCTCCTCCTCCTCCTCCTCCTTCACTCCCCCCTGGAAGAGGTACTCGCGCAGGCGCCGGGCCGGGCCGCCCCGCAGGGGGGCCAGCAGCTGGGCCAGCCCCCCGTCCTGCGCGCCGGGGGCGGCGTCGCGGAGGGAGCCGGCGCGCGGGGGGGCGTCGCCCTCGGCCTGCAGCCGGAGCCGCTGGCGCACCTGGTGCTGCAGCAGGTGCGCCAGCGTGGGGAAGCCCTTCTGGCGGGAGTGCGTGCGCACGTGGCGCCGCAGGTTGACCGCCTGGTTGAAGCCGCGGTCGCAGACGGGGCAGCGGTGCGGGCGCTCGCCCGTGTGCACCAGCAGGTGGCGCTGGAAGTTGGAGAGCCCGGCGAAGGACTTGGGGCAGTGCGGGCAGCTCAGCAGGCCCTCTCCCGTGTGCCGGCGCCGGTGCAGGCCCAGCGTCTGCGCCGAGGCGAAGGGCCTGCCGCAGATGTCGCAGGAGAAGGAGCCGGGGGCCGAGGAGGAGGCCGCGGGGGGGCGGCTCCGCGGGGCCCTGGCGTGCGGCGGCGGGCGGGGGGCGGCGGGGAAAGGGGGCGGGGTCGGCGAGGTCACGGCCACGCTGTTCTGCCAGGCGAGTTCGGAGTCGGCCGCTACCACAGTATCGTCAGGGTTTCCATCTGGTGACGGAGGGAGACAATCAGGTTCAGCTCTGACCACCCTGTCCAGTCCTGGTCCTGGAGAGACTGGTCAGTGTGTCCGCAGGGCTGTCCAGTCCTGGTCCTGGAGGGTCAGTCAGTGTGCCTGCAGGGCTGTCCAGTCCTGGTCCTGGAGGGCCGGCCAGTGTGTCTGCAGGGCTGTCCAGTCCTGGTCCTGGAGGGTCAGTCAGTGTGTCAGCAGGGCTGTCCAGTCCTGGTCCTGGAGGGACAGTCAGTGTGTCAGCAGGGCTGTCCAGTCCTGGTCCTGGAGAGACAGGTCAGTGTGTCTGCAGGGCTGTCCAGTCCTGGTCCTGGAGAGACTGGTCAGTGTGTCTGCAGGGCTGTCCAGTCCTGGTCCTGGAGGGTCGGTCAGTGTGTCTGCAGGGCTGTCCAGTCCTGGTCCTGGAGAGACAGGTCAGTGTGTCTGTGTCCCTCACCTGAGTCCTGGGCAAGCTCGGGGGAGAGGCGAGGATCCTGGGACAGCACCTCCAGGATGTCCCTGCTGCCCCCTGCAGGGCCCATGGAGAACAGCATCCTGGAGTCCCGTCTCTCATCCCTGCGGATGGTCCTCTCCGCCTTGGGCATGGTGAGGGCACGCTCTCTCTCGCAGCCTGCGGGCAAGGGTTCGAGTTCACTGCCGCACAGGACAGCGCCACAGTGGAGCAGTGGGCAGCACCGCTGCCTCGGAGCTCCGGGGCCCTGGGCTCGGTTCCTGGGGTGCTGTCTGTGTGGAGTCTGCATGTTCTCCCCAGCTTTGCATGGATTAATTTCCCAGACATGCTGATGGGATTATTATGAATATGATTGGCATCTGGGGAAACGGGCCCTGGTGTGAGTGAGTGTGTCTGTCTGCCCTGGGACTGTACCCAGCTGACTGATGGGATAGACTCCAGCTCCCTCGACCCTGAGTCGGAAGCAGTGGTCCGAGACTTCCGGGAGCTCGTTTTTCCGCTCTGAAGCAGTGAGAACTCGCTCTGGGGTCGCACCCGTTTTGACAAGAAGACGAGGAGCTCAGGCTCCGCAGGGACGTCCCTCCCAGGATCGGAAGCCAGACCCTGACCAGCCTGATTTCTGTCCTTCCCCACTGTTTGGAACATCACTGCAGCAGGTGTCAGCTGCTGCAGAAACGTGACTTTGCTACCCGCTCCTACAGAGGGGGCATCTCACTGGGGCAAAGCGAGCCCACGAGCCCCAGCCTGGAGCCCGCAGCTGCGGGTCATGACTGTGCTGCTCGTGAACGGCACGGCCCACCACAAACAGCAGGAAGCAGAAGTGCTGAGCTCAGGCCGCGCTGCTCTGTGGTGGAAAGAGGCCCTGTTACCCGCCCACAGGGAGCGGACACGGGTTCGGCTCGGGCCGACACTCGGGAGAACGGCAGCAGGAGCTCAGGCGCAGGACGGTTAAGAGCACATGTGGATCGTAACCAGACAGCTGGGCCGCTCTGCTCTGGGAACTGAATCGCTGGAAGACACGGACCGGAGCGAGCTCGCCCGTCCAAACAGGGCACAGAGGACAGGCTGAGAGGAAGGGGTTGCGTTAGATAAAAGCCTTGTCGAAGCTCAGAGACAGCTCTTGGAAAGACTCCAAATTATTATTTTAAAAGAAAACACCTGAAACCTTGTAAGCAGCCTTATAATGTGGTATTATTTTACAAACTTCTGGGGAAAAGGGGTGCTTTCCGCCCGCAGAGTCAACGAGACAACAGCCAGGAGAGATATGTTCAGAAAGGCGGAGCTTCAGGCGGAGGAGTTTTCCTTCCGCTCGTAGCAATCGGCAGGAAGTGAGTTTGTTTCCATCGCCGCTGGCTGGCGGGGGGTCCGGCCGGGCCGGGCAGCAGGAAGGCTGCTGTGGGCATCGCGGAGACGAGCCCGCAGCGCTCGCACCCCGCAGACAAGGTCCGGGAGAGCTGGACCCTCGCCTTTAAAGGCAGGGAAGGACATTTCATTTAGAACAACTTGCACGGAAAGCAAGGTGCGCTCGGACGGACACCGTCCAGCTCCGATAACAATGAAGATCCCCTGAGCTACAGCCGCAGCCTCAACTTCTGTCTGTCATACCAGGAGGTCGGACGACTTGAGCCCTTTTCTTTAAAAAACAGGTCTACATCTCTACAAGCCCCTGTGCTCGCTATCAGTCACCAGGGCGACAGATGGGGGGGAGAGGGGTATGTTCCCACCCGATGAAAGAAGGAACAAGAAATGCCCAAAACTTACCCGATTTCGCCTGCTCCGAGCATAGCACTGATGACGTCACCAGCCCTGGCCGTCACAGCCCAATGATGTCAGAGCGAGGAGCGTGGTTACATCAGAGGGGGGCGGGCCCTTCATTGTGCTGCGTCCCCCATTGGCGCAGTGCCGATATTCACAAAAGCGGCCCGCAGGTTCGGTAAAAGAAGAGTAGAACACAGGGCCAGCGGCTGTGACACCGGTCCAAAGGAGTCCAGTCCTGGTTCTGGATAAGCAGCACCTTACTGTCTGAACTGGACTAATTAAACAGGTTCCAACAGCTCATCCGGTGCTGTAAAACGAACAAAATTACCCCATTGAGCTGAATGGCTCTGAACAAGCAGTAATAATAATAATAATAATAATTGCTTACACTTATATAGCGCTTTTCTGGACACTCCACTCAAAGCGCTTTACAGGTAATGGGGATCCCCTCCACCACCACCAGTGTGCAGCCCCACCTGGATGATGCACCAGTACTCTCCCCACACACCAGCTCTCAGTGGGGAGGAGAGCAGAGTGATGAAGCCAGTTCAGAGAAGGGGGTTATTAGGAGGCCATGATTGGTAAGGGCCAGGGGGAAAATTTGGCCAGGACGCCAGGGTAACACCCCTACTCCTCTAGAGAGACACTCTGGGATTGTTAATGACCACGGAGAGTCAGGACCTCTGTTTTACGTCTTATCCGAAGGATGGTGCCTGTTTACAGTCTAGTGTCCCCGTCACTACACTGGGGCATTAGGACCCACACAGACCGCAGGGTGAGCGCCCCCTGCTGGCCCCACTAACACCTCTTCCAGCAGCAACCTTAGTTTTCCCCAGGAGGTCTCCCATCCAGGTACTGGCCAGGCTCCACGTCCAAAATTTTGTGTTTTGTTTCCTCTATTTTTCAGCACGGAATAAACCTATTACTTGTTCCTGTCTCATGAATTAAGTTTAATAGTTATATCAGCTTTGCCAACATACATTGCAGGTTGTTCCACACCCCCACCACCCTGTGTAAAGAAGCCCTTCCTGTGCTGACTGGGGGATCTCGTCCAGGTGTGTCCTGGGACCAGGGAACCGGTCTCAGTAACAGGGCTGTGCAGCTTGGTCGGGTCGAGGGTCAAGGGTCAAGTCAGACAACAGACCTCTCCAGACTGAATCACTTTATTGGGCTTCCAGAAGAATCACAAACAAGTCCTGCAACTCTCTCAACAACACACTCTCTCTCACTCGCTCGTGCGCGCACACACACACACACTCTCACTCGCTCGCACACGCGCGCACACACACACACACACCACCTCCCCGCTCCGGCTCTTGCAACACCGAATCTCCCGGCACTGCGGCAGGAGTAAAAGTCAGCCCAGCTTATTTCTTCCCAGGCCAGGACACAGTCCCAGTGTCCCAGGTTCTGGCCTGGGGCCTCTCGAACCCGGAGCCGGTACCAGTGCCAGTGCAGTCCCAGTGTCCCAGTGGCCTCTCGAACCCGGAGCCGGTACCAGTGCCAGTGCAGTCCCAGGGTCCCAGTGGCCTCTCGAACCCGGAGCCGGTACCAGTGCCAGTGCAGTCCCAGTGTCCCAGTGGCCTCTCCAACCCGGAGCCGGTACCAGTGCCAGTGCAGTCCCAGTGTCCCAGTGGCCTCTCGAACCCAGAGCCGGGCGGCCTCAGATCTGCCCCTGCGCGTGCTGCATGTAGTGCTGGTGCAGGTCCAGCTCGCGGGGGTACGACCGGCCGCAGATCATGCACTGCAGGCGCCGGTCCACCGGGGGGCGCTGCAGGGCAGGGCTGCCGGGGGCGTGGGGGCGCCTGTCCTTCTGCGGCTGAGGCTGAGGCTGAGGGGCCCCCCTGTCTCCCGGGGGCCGCGCCGGGGGGGGCACGGAGCCACGCTTCAGGTCCTCGAGCCGAGCCAGGGGAGCAGGAGGAAGAGGAGGAAGAGGAGGAAGGAGGAAGGGCTTCGCTGCCCCCCGCGCGCCCCTCTCCTCCCCGAGATGGGGGGCAGCTGGAGGGGCGGGGCGGCGCGGGACGGCGGTGGAGTCCCGCTGGCGTGGAGTGGGCGACGCCCCCGCCGCCGCGTCCCAGCCTGGCGCCCGCCGGGCCGCCCCGCCCTGCAGCGCCGGCGGCCAGGCGAACTGCCCCCACGTCAGTCCATTACACAGCAGAGACCCCTGCGCCGCCCCCCTGCTGGCCCCCCAGGCAGGCCAGCCCTCCGCACCCTGGTCCCCCGCCCCGCCCCGGCCCCACTCCCTCCGGGGGTCCCCGGCCTCCGGGGGGCGCTGCTGCGCGCGGGCGGGGGTCTTCTGGTGCGCCGGCGGGCTGCCCGGCCAGGGGAGGGGCTTCCCGCCGGCGCCGGCGTGGGCGAGGAGCAGGTGCCGGCCCAGCTCCGCCTCCTGGCGGTAGGCCCGGCGGCAGTGTGGGCAGCGGTGGGGCCGGCGCCGGTGCAGCCGCCCGTGGGCGCGCGCGCTGCGGGCGAAGGCGAAGGTGCGGCCGCAGTCGGGGCAGCGGAAGGGCCTCTGGCCCGTGTGCAGGAAGCGGTGCCGGAGCAGGTGGCCGCCGAGCCGGAAGCGCTTGCCGCACAGGCTGCACTGGAAGGGGCGGCGGGCCCAGTGCCGGCGCCGGTGGGCCGCCATCGCCGAGCGGTGCCGGAAGGCGGCGCCGCACTCGGGGCACTCGTAGGGCTTGAGCGCGGCGTGGGAGCGCTGGTGCGCGTGCAGCGCCGGGCCGGAGGGCAGGCCCTTGCCGCACTCCAGGCAGCGGAAGGGGCTCTCCAGGGAGTGCGCCCTCATGTGGGCGTTCACCGACACGCGGTACTGGAACTCCTGGCGGCACAGCGGGCAGCGGTACAGCTTCTCCGGGGCGCGCCGGCGGCGGGGGGGGCGGGCTGTCGGCTGCCCCCCGCCAGTGGCGGCACTCCTCTTCCTCTTCCCGCTGCCCCGGCTCTCCGGACTCCTCCTCCTCCTCCTCCCCCCGGACACCGCGCAGCCCGGACCCTCCGCCGCAGAGCCTGGAACGACACGGACAGCGGCCCACCGGTCAGCCCCCGCCATCCTCGGCACCGTCACCGCACACAGGAGAAGCGCGCTGCTCGGAGTGTCTTCCTGTCCCGGGACACTGCCCCGCCTGCGCATATAGGACACCCATCCATTTCCTGACCACTCTACCCAGTACAGGGTCTGAGGAAGCCAGAGCCCATCCCAGTGAGCAACAGGCACAAAGCGGGGTACACCCTGGACTGGATACCAGTCCACCACGGGACACAGGCTTACACCCCCTGGACTGGACACCAGTCCACCACAGGACACAGGTTCACACCCCCTGGACTGGACACCAGTCCACCACGGGACACAGGCTCACACCCCCTGGACTGGACACCAGTCCACCACGGGACACAGGCTCACACCCCCTGGACTGGACACCAGTCCATCACTGGACACAGGCTCGCTCACACACACACACACACACACACACACACACACACACACACACACCCTTGCCCAGAAGCCAATGAACACACCAGCATGTCTTTGGAGCGTGGGAGGAAAAGCACCGAAGGAAAAGTCCGCTGACACCGGGAGACCGTGCAGACTCCCCACAGACAGCACCCCGGGGCCCCCCACGCTGTCAGGCAGCAGTGCGGACCACTGCGTCCCCCATTTCATCACACTCAATGAACCGTGGGGAAGCACATCTCCCCAGGTTATACCTGTCCTCATCAGTCAGGCATCGAGTCTATCGTCTCCCAGTCGTCAATTAAGGGTTCCGCCGCGGAACAGGGAGAGCAGGAGTTGGGAAGAGCTCAAGGCGTGCGCCCGGCCGGATAGTGCACCGGCCACACACAAGCAGCACGCACCCATCCGCCCCTAATTAATTATCTGTTTATTAACAGATAACTGGCAATACAGCCAAACCACACAAAGACAGAGGGAGTGAAGACGCCAGGGCTCGACACATAAACATTATTGAAGGAATAGTGTTTGAAAAAGGTTCCCTGCTTCTTTGTTAAGGAAGTTCTGCCACCGAAGGTTCGAGTACTAACAGCAATAATTAGTAAAACTACATGTTTTTTTAATGATTTCCGAATGCTTCTTTAGTTCATCGATGTTCACTCTGTGCTCTTAAGACAACGTGACTATCCTGGTTAATACAATCGACTCATCAACTACAATCGTAAATAGCTAAAAACAAAAAAAAAACATTTTTTGTATGGTTGCTGACCGGCGTAAGGTCATAGAACTTCCTCCCCTTCTCTCACCCGTGTTTTTGCGATTCTCGCTTGTTCCCGTGATCTGCCCGAGTGCCGGCGCCGGCTCGGAACGCGCCTGTCCCCGCTGGCTGGCGCAGGCGAGGCCGAGGATCGCCGAGGCCTCCGCCGGGGCTGAAAGAGCCGCGGTGGTGTTTTCTCTCGCCTGCACCGGGGCTTTCAGGACCCCGCCGCTGCCGGCCGCCGCCCCGCTGCCCTCCCCGGCTTCACCGTCGCGGCTGCGTGGGACGGGGGCCGATCCGCCGGCGGCCCCGGCGGGGCTCAGCGAAGCGCGGGGGTCCTGCGGGCCCGGCAGCGGCCCGTCCAGGGCGCCGTCCCGGGGCTTCTGCACGCACACACCGGCCATGTTGGGCCAGGACTGCCCTCCGTCTCCACCCCCTTCGCCGCACAAGCCTCCAGGCGTGTGACGTTACCCTGCAGACGAGAAGCGGTCTCTGCTGTGTCAAGAGCCGCGCTTCTGGACCGGTTTTTATTTCGCATTTTCCCACACAAAACACACCGTTTGTTTGGAAGGCTCCCCCCAAGGCGGTGATGTGCGTTCGGACCCGCGGGGAAGGTTTGCGTGGTAAAAATGTACCGGTTCTTGTGGACAAACTCCATATTCTCATAGTCGGGCTCAGCCGATGAACTAGAGACCTGAATACCATGTTTTACTTTTCTTTTACCTCATTACCAGCTCATGATTAAGGAGCTCAAAAAGAAGATTCAAAGGGCGCGTCGGTACTGGGGGTGAGAGGAAGCCGGGTGGCGGCTGTCATTGCAGCAGGTGCACCAGTAGGGGGCACTCTCTTCCCGCAGGACCAGAAGTTTTCGGACCCGTGTCCCGGGGAGAGGCCAGGACCCCGAACCCCCCACTGTGGGCCGCCCATCATATTAATGTGTTCTGTTAGGGTCCTTTTTGCATAATGCTCTTTTTGAAGTAATCAGTTGGTTGCAAAACCGTAAGTTTGTACATATATATATATTATGTAGATACAGGGGGGAGGATGAAGTCAGATGAGACACGAGTTGGCGCTGTGTATCAATGACAGCTGGGAGTTCTGCCTCACACAGACACACACACACTAGGGCCAGTCCATCACAGGAGACACACACACACACACACACACACACACACACACACACACACACAGAAGCCCAGAAGCCAATTAACCCACCAGCATGTCTTTAACTATAGGAGGAAACCAGAGCATGCTCCAACAACACAATTTAAAATCTTCAACACACTTTTATGAAAACGAAAGGTCGACTCTAGTGAACTTCTGAAGCTGCCAAGTGATTGTCTTTTAACATTCGATATAAATGACTTAACCACTCCAGTGCACTGGACTGACTGGACTGGGAGCTGGATTAGTGATTCACTGGGATTATAATCAGACTCACACTGACACTGACAGAGCAGTCTGAGACTCTCCAAACTGGACTGGACTTTACTCCATCAGCAGATTCAACAAGTATCTTCTTAAGGTAATAAAATAAAAGAAAAAGGCAAAATAGTTTTTGTCGTTGTCCTTTTCCTGTTTTGATTTCAAACATGGCGTCTTCGACGTCTCTTCTGATCGCCTGGCCTCCCCCGCCGTGGCCGTTGGATCCTCCCGGATGCTGCTGGCAGTGGATCAGGCTGGGCTGTACCATCCAGGAGATCAGGGGGTGGTGGCGGTGCAGGAGGGGGCTGGGGTTGCTGCTGCTGTCTCTCCAGAATTCCCAGCAGCCTCTGCAGGAGGATGTTGTTCTGCTGCAGGCTGGCGGCCAGGGCTTCCTGCGAGGCTGCGAGAGTCCGCGCGTCGCGCTGAAAAGCTTCCCCCCACTCCCTCAGGCTCAGCTCCACCTGGTCCCCCAGGCGAACTGCGGCCTCGCTCAGCCCACGAAGCTCCTCCTCCAACCAGGGGCCACGAGGGGCCCCCACAAGGTCTGGCGGGATGGGGGGTGGCGGGGGGCTGGGGTGTGGCGTCCCGTTGAGAAAGGGGGCACTGTAGAGGGGGGAGGGCGGCAGCCAGCGCTCTGCAGAGGAGGGTCCCAACTCCACCCCCACGCCCACCCCCAGGCCCAGTCTGTCCTCCGTGCTCTCCCCTTCTTCCTCTCCGCCGTCTTCCTCCTGCCCCCCCACTCCTCCCTTCAGCTCCTCCACTCCCTCGTCTCCCTCTCGCTCCTCGTCCCCTCTCTCCGCTGGGAGCCCCAGACCTGCCCCTGGGGAGAGGGCAAGAGGAAAAGAGAGGGTGAGAGAGGGGGGCAGGAGAGAGAGGAGGTGAGAGTTGAGAGAGGGTGAGAGGAGTGCAGGAAACAGGGGGGAGAGAGAGAGAGATGGGGGCAGAAGGATCAAGAAGAGAGGAGGGAAGGAGGGAAGGAGAGAGGGGGAGTGGACAGACGGAGAGAGAGACAAACCCTCAAGTCATTCGTCCACATGATCTTGTGGACCGCACAAGCAAATCTGTACAATGATGACTAAACCCCTTAGACAAACTCTTAACATATCATATATCAAGGATTTATTGCATGAGTACAGTCCAGATCTTCATCCGAGAGCTGCTCATTCATCCTCCTCACTGCTGAGGACTGGGCAGTCTCCTCACTCCGCACACAGGGGGCGCTAGAGTCTCCTCACTCTGCACACAGGGGGCGCTAGAGTGTCGTCACTCTGCACACAGGGGGCGCTAGAGTGTCGTCACTCTGCACACAGGGGGCGCCACAGTGTCCTCACTCTGCACACAGGGGGCGCTAGAGTCTCCTCACTCTGCACACAGGGGGCGCTACAGTGTCCTCACTCTGCACACAGGGGGCGCTAGAGTGTCGTCACTCTGCTAAAAACCACACACAGGGGGCGCTGGAGTGACAGAGGGACAGAGTCTCTCCTCCTACCTGCCGCGGGAGTGCAGACTCCGGTGCTGGCCTTGCCCCTGGCCGTACCGGGCCTGTGTCGGGCCTGAAGCCTGGGGCTCGCCGGCCCACCGCGGCCCGCAGGGAGGGCCTCCCTCTGGGGCGGGCAGCGGCGGCGGTGCCGGGCGTCCGCCAGCCGGCCCCCGTTGCGCCTCTTCAGGTCGTCCCAGCGCTTCTTGACCTCGCGGAGGGTGCGGGGCACGCGGGAGACGGCGTTGACGCGCTCCAGGATGTCGGCCCAGATGCGCTCCCGCTCTCGGCGCCGCAGCCGGCCCGCCGGCCCGAACAGCTCGCCCTCGCGGCTCGTCACCTCCGACACCAGCACCTCCAGCTCCGCCCCGCTGAAGCGGCTCTTCCGCTTGCCCCCCGCGACCGCGCCGTCTGCGAACGGGACGCGGGCGTCAGCGCCAGGCACGGCTCACACAGCCCGACCAGAACCGCGGACCGGACCGGTACTGGCCTCGGTTTGACCTGAACCTGAACTAGTCCAGCTCCCAGTCCAGTCAGTCCAGTCCAGCCTGGAGAGTCTCAGACTGCTCTCAGAGTCAGTGAGTCTGATTATAATCCCAGTGAATCACTAGTCCAGCTCCCAGTCCAGTCCAGTCCAGTCCAACCTGGAGAGTCTCAGACTGCTCTCAGAGTCAGTGAGTCTGATTATAATCCCAGTGAATCACTAGTCCAGCTCCCAGTCCAGTCCAGTCCAGTCCAACCTGGAGACTCTCAGACTGCTCTCAGAGTCAGTGAGTCTGATTATAATCCCAGTGAATCACTAGTCCAGCTCCCAGTCCAGTCCAGTCCAGTCCAGCCTGGAGAGTCTCAGACTGCTCTGTCAGTGTCAAAGGGAGTCTGATTATAATCCCAGTGAATCACTAGTCCAGCTCCCAGTCCAGTCCAGTCCAGTCCAGCCTGGAGACTCTCAGACTGCTCTCAGAGTCAGTGAGTCTGATTATAATCCCAGTGAGTCACTAGTCCAGCTCCCAGTCCAGTCAGTCCAGTCCAGCCTGGAGAGTCTCAGACTGCTCTGTCAGTGTCAGTGAGTCTGATTATAATCCCAGTGAATCACTAGTCCAGCTCCCAGTCCAGTCCAGTCCAGTCCAGTCCAGTCCAGTCCAGTCCAGTCCAGTCAGTCCAGTCAGTCCAGTCCAGTCCATCGCGGTGTGTGAGTCATGATGTTTTAAAAGAGGACACGTTCAATCTAAAGGGAAACAAAAGAAGACGAACGGGGGTCTTACTTTGCTCGGGGAGGGTGTAGTCATCTGTGGGGATCCCCGGCTCTACCGTGTTGGGGTGCACCACCACCACGTTGAAGGGGAGCTCACCAGCCGGCCCCCCGTCCCTGTCGCAGCCGGCCTCGTCATCCTCCTCCTCTTCCTCGTCTCCGGGGAACCCGTCCTCTGAGAGAGCCCCAGCCTTGAGCAGCTGCTCCGGCGATTCCACCTTCACCCTCACGGGGGCGCTGCGCTCGTACAGGAGCCCCCCCTCCTCGTAGTACTCGGTCATGGGGGTGCAGGGGGGCGGGTGGACGGGCAGACGGGGGCACTGGGGCACCTGCCCATGTGGATGAGCGGGACGGACAGACTGCCACCCAGACAGACAGGTGGGTAAGAAGATCTCAGACAGAGACCCACACAGTCACACAGTCACCAAGACACACAGACAGACAGCTGGGTACGAAGACAGAGACCCACACAGTCACCAAGACACACAGACAGACAGCTGGGTACGAAGACAGAGACCCACACAGTCACCAAGACACACAGACAGACAGCTGGGTACGAAGACAGAGACCCACACAGTCACCAAGACATACAGACCCACAGACCCACAGACAGGTGGGTACGAAGATCTCAGAGACCCACACAATCCCACAGTCCCTCAGACACACAGAGACCCACACAGTCACACGGAGACCCACAGACACACAGTCACACAGGCCAGCAAATGGATACAGTCACAGGGAGACACTGATAAACCCACACAGTCACTCAGAGATAAACACAAATCCAGCAGCCTCTCGGAAAGACTGACAGTTTAACTTATAACAGCTGACAGAAAGAGGAGAGAAGAAGCATTGGCACTCTCTCTCTCACACACACAAGTCACACCCCATCGAGCAGGATTCTGGAATAGCACAGGGAGGCCAGGAGTCCTAACAAACACAGGACACAAGGGAAAGAGCATTACGATGGTCAGTAAACAGAACAGTTTTGAGTCTCATTCAAGTGGTTCAGTTTTTGAAGGACTAACTGCTTTTAAATACTTTCCAAAGTACAGTAAATCATGGGACAAAATGGAGTAAGGTGTCAAAAGGTGCTGAAAGCATGGTAAAGGTGCAGTGCAGTTCAGTAAATCACAGTGAGATCAGGGTAAAAGCACAGTTCAGTGCAGTAAAGCCCAATGAGATCAGGGTAAAAGCTCAGTACAATGCAGTAAAGCCCAGTGAGATCAGGGTAAAAGCTCAGTACAGTGCAGTAAATCACAGTGAGATCAGGGTAAAAGCTCAGTACAGTGCAGTAAATCACAGTGAGATCAGCATAAAAGCTCAGTACAGTGCAGTAAAGCCCAGTGAGATCAGGGTAAAAGCACAGTGCAGTGCAGCAAAGCCCAGTGAGATCTGGTTCAGGCACAGAGAGGTTGGTATAGTAACTCATGACACCACCTGTGGGTGGAAACAAGGCATAGCTCGGCTCAGGGTTCGATCAGAGTGCCCATCGAGGGATAACTGCCACAACCATGCGAAAGCGACATGGGAAATCTCGTAATTGTTTTACTACAGTGAAATAATGTAAGAGAATCGTGTGTGTTCGAAGCACTGTAATCAAAAGACGGAGCAGCTGCTGAAAATTAATTATAGCCATCACCAACCTTGTAATGAACTCCAGAGCTTTTTCTGAGAGGTTAGGTTTACAAAATGAAATAATTGTAAACCAGCTGTAAAACACTGACCTCAAAACAAAAACATAACCAAAATTAAAAACGTGAATCTGAAGCAGTGATGATGATCCCAGCCAGTACCGCATTATGCGCAGCGGCTCTGCGCCATTTCCGCAGCTCTAACGGCGTGACAGCCGCCCGCGCACGCCGGGACATAAACAAACAAACAGATAAATAAACACGAGCAGCGTTACAGTGCCGCATCCGCCAGAGAAATAAAATGAACCGGAATCCTACTGGGCGACAGGACAGGAGACACACCCGCCTCCGGCTTGCGGCGCTCACCTCAGCCCGTCGCGACGGCATCACAAAAACCACCTGAAGACCGGGAGCGGCGCAGTGACAGCGGCGACACGCGAGACGCACGCTTCGCTGTTAGTCTTCCTCGCCAGCTGTTGTTGTCTTCTCCTGCTCCCTCCCCCCCGACTCAGGCGCCGGCGCAGCGGATTTGCGTCACAGGCAACATGGGGGGGCGCTGCAGGCGCGTGTGAAGTTATCTCGCTTTTGTTTTCCTTCACGGAGACGCTCCCCTTACACGCGGGGGACGGCCAGTGACGAGCAGCAGCTGCGCTGAATGAGCCCGGACGAGCCGAGCCTGTTTCTCTGTGCACTCACCACGGGTCGGAGCGGGTATCCGCCTGACGCAGCCGAGAGAGAGATGAGTACTCCGTCTGCTGAGGGCGGCACAGGTGCTTTTCGGCACTGCTTCTGTATGAGCGCACTGTAGTTTCACCACGAATACAAGTAAATACGACAAGAGAGGGATAGTGATACGTGTCGCCTTCAGCTACATGAACTCGTTCTGATTCAGTGTATTGCCTGTTGTACTGCTGGTGTTGATCATTTCTTCAGGCTGTATCCTACCCGGTCTATCAAGACTGCACCTGAACCACTGGACCGGCTGTCCTCCTGGTGTAACAGGACTGGACCTGAACCCCTGGACCAGCTGTCCTCCCGGTGTAACAGGACTGGACCTGAACCACTGGACCAGCTGTCCTCCTGGTGTAACAGGACTGGACCTGAACCACTGGACCAGCTGGTATAATGCTTAAAATTCCACTAAGATTTTTTTTTAAAAGCCCATTTCTTGGACTTCAGAATATTACCAGGATCTTTGATCTGGTTTTAAAGCACTCGGTCCGTAATGTTAATTAATGTTAATTACTTTTTAATGTTTCCGAATGATTCCTGGACCCTGATCCCACTTGTGGTCCTGGTTCTGCGCAGCTGGATCAGATTCACACATCTGCAAAGAAAATCCAACACAGGAGCTGCGGTTCTGAAAGTCCGTTTATTGTTCTTACAGCAGCTGATTGGCCTTCAGAATCCGTATGGGCAGATCCGGAATTCCGTCTGCTGGCCGAGCTCCGCAGATCCCAGAATCCTCGGAAAAACCTTAGAGTTTCAATTTCCATGGCCACACTGGCAGAAAGTTCATTAAGAGAAGTTAATAATCACTGTACTTAAATATCCACTGCACATTATCTCTCCCAGACACTCTCAGTGCAGTGTTAATGTACTGGAGTGTCCAGTCAGTGTGTCTGTATGAACCCCTCTCTCTCTCAGTGCAGTGTTAATGTACTGGAGTGTGCAGTCAGTGTGTCTGTATTAACCCCTCTCTCTCAGTGCAGTGTTAATGTACTGGAGTGTCCAGTCAGTGTGTCTGTATTAACCCCTCTCTCTCAGTGCAGTGTTAATGTACTGGAGTGTCCAGTCAGTGTGTCTGTATTAACCCCTCTCTCTCTCAGGGCAGTGTTAATGTACTGGAGTGTCCAGTCAGTGTGTCTGTATTAACCCCTCTCTCTCTCAGTGCAGTGTTAATGTACTGGAGTGTCCAGTCAGTGTGTCTGTATTAACCCCTCTCTCTCAGTGCAGTGTTAATGTACTGGAGTGTCCAGTCAGTGTGTCTGTATTAACCCCTCTCTCTCTCAGTGCAGTGTTAATGTACTGGAGTGTCCAGTCAGTGTGTCTGTATGAACCCCTCTCTCTCTCAGTGCAGTGTTCATGTACTGGAGTGTCCAGTCAGTGTGTCTGTATTAACCCCTCTCTCTCAGTGCAGTGTTAATGTACTGGAGTGTCCAGTCAGTGTGTCTGTATTAACCCCTCTCTCTCAGTGCAGTGTTACTGTACCGGAGTGTCCAGTCAGTGTGTCTGTATTAACCCCTCTCTCTCAGTAGTGTATTGACTCCGTCAGCGGGAGTGTGTCTCTGAGTAGTGCTGTGTCAGGGAGCCCTGCTGGATGAACCTCTCCCCGCAGGCAGGGCAGCAGTAGGGTCTTGGCTGGCCCCGGGGGGGCCGGGGGGGCAGGGGCGCGTGGCTGGCTGGAGAGGGGTGCTTGGCTCTCATGTGCCGGTCCCAGGTGTGCTGGTCAGTGAAGATGATGTGACACTGGAGGCAGCGCAGTGCCAGGGCAGCACCACTGCTGAGGCCGGAGCCTGAGACAGACAGACAGACAGACAGACACAACTCCGTCACTCTGCTGACACAGCGAACAGATTCAGGACACTGCTACTGGACTGGGACTGTTCTCCTGTACTGTTCTACTGGACTGGGACTGGAGCTCCTACTGTAACAGACTGGTCTACTGGACTGGGACTGTAGCTCCTAGTGTAACTGGACTGTTCTACTGGACTGGGACTGGAGCTCCTAGTGTAACTGGACTGTCCTATTGTAGTAACAGTATGTTAGTATATTACAGTATTATAGTATATTATAGTAAGAACTGTTAAAACCTTCCTATGAAACATTCGACCCTATCAGCTGTCAACTGTCAATATGTGCCCTTACCCTGCTGCAGAGGTGAGGGGCGCTGTTTCTCAGGATCAGGTCTCCCTTCAATGGGAATCTCGACTTTCCTCTCCCCTCCCTCACCCCGATCCCACTCCCCCCCCTGCCGCTCTCGCTGCAGTGAGTCCTCCAGCCCACCAGGGGGCAGGCTCCACTTGCTGTGGGTGCGCTGGTGAGCGCTGAGCTGGGCAGAGGAGGGGAAGGTGAGGTCGCAAACGCAGCAGGCGAAAACGGTGCGGCCGCGGAGCTGGCGCTCATATTCCGCTGGGTGCTTGAACCTCAAGTGGCGCTCTGTTGTCTCCTGGTCACGGAAGGTCATGAAGCACTGGAGACACTGGAGAGACTGGAACTGTACTGGAAAGAGAGAGAGGGGTTAATACAGACACACTGACTGGACACTCCAGTACATTAACACTGCACTGAGAGAGAGAGGGGTTAATACAGACACACTGACTGGACACTCCAGTACATTAACACTGCACTGAGAGAGAGAGGGGTTAATATAGACACACTGACTGGACACTCCAGTACATTAACACTGCACTGAGAGAGAGAGGGGTTAATATAGACACACTGACTGGACACTCCAGTACATTAACACTGCACTGAGAGAGAGAGGGGTTAATACAGACACACTGACTGGACACTCCAGTACATGAACACTGCACTGAGAGAGAGAGGGGTTCATATAGACACACTGACTGGACACTCCAGTACATTAACACTGCACTGAGAGAGAGGGGTTCATACAGACACACTGACTGGACACTCCAGTACATGAACACTGCACTGAGAGAGAGGGGTTAATACAGACACACTGACTGGACACTCCAGTACATTAACACTGCACTGAGAGAGAGAGGGGTTAATACAGACACACTGACTGGACACTCCAGTACATCAACACTGCACTGAGAGAGAGAGGGGTTAATACAGACACACTGACTGGACACTCCAGTACATTAACACTGCACTGAGAGAGAGAGGGGTTAATACAGACACACTGACTGGACACTCCAGTACATGAACACTGCACTGAGAGAGAGAGGGGTTAATACAGACACACTGACTGGACACTCCAGTACATTAACACTGCACTGAGAGAGAGAGGGGTTAATACAGACACGCTGACTGGACACTCCAGTACATTAACACTGCACTGAGAGAGAGAGGGGTTAATACAGACACACTGACTGGAGACTCCAGTACATGAACACTGCACTGAGAGAGAGAGGGGTTAATATAGACACACTGACTGGACACTCCAGTACATTAACACTGCACTGAGAGAGAGAGGGGTTAATACAGACACACTGACTGGACACTCCAGTACATGAACACTGCACTGAGAGAGAGAGGGGTTCATATAGACACACTGACTGGACACTCCAGTACATTAACACTGCACTGAGAGAGAGGGGTTCATACAGACACACTGACTGGACACTCCAGTACATGAACACTGCACTGAGAGAGAGAGGGGTTCATATAGACACACTGACTGGACACTCCAGTACATTAACACTGCACTGAGAGAGAGGGGTTCATACAGACACACTGACTGGACACTCCAGTACATGAACACTGCACTGAGAGAGAGGGGTTAATACAGACACACTGACTGGACACTCCAGTACATTAACACTGCACTGAGAGAGAGAGGGGTTCATACAGACACACTGACTGGACACTCCAGTACATTAACACTGCACTGAGAGAGAGAGGGGTTAATACAGACACACTGACTGGACACTCCAGTACATGAACACTGCACATTGAGAGAGCAGGAAGGGAGAGACAAGCAGGACATGGAGAAAGACTCTCACCCAGGTGACTGCTGGCAAACCGGCCGTCACCCCCAGCTCTTCCGTCCTCCCGACCCCCTCCCCCTGCCTCCGCCTGCTCCTGCCCCTCCGCCTCAGGCCCCGCTCCCGGAGCCCCGTGCCGGAGCTGGCGGTGGTGTCCCAGGCCCGCTGGGCTGCGGAAGGCCCGGGCGCAGTCCCGGCAGGGGTGGGGCAGCGCGTGGCGGCGCCGGTGGCTGGCCAGGCGGCGCAGGGTGTGGGTGGTGCGCCCGCAGTCGGGGCAGACGTAGCGGGACTGCCCCACGTGGCTGCGCTTGTGCAGGATGAAGGCCGTGGGGCGCAGGAAGCGATCGCCGCAGACCGGGCAGCGGAACTCCAGCTTGGCGGGGGACGGTGCCGCCGCGCCCCCCGAGCAGCAGTGCCCCGTGAGCTCCCAGGAGGAGCTGAAGCCGCGCTGGCACGCCGGGCAGCGCCACAGCGAGTCGGCAGGGTGGCGCGAGGTGCCCACACACCTCTCTCCCGCGCCTGCGCCCCTCCCTCGCTCCGTCGACCCCTCATCGCCTCCTGCGTCCTGCGGGGTCTCTCGCGCTCCTCTGCTCTTCCTCTCAGTTCCGCTGTCCAGCCCCAAGACATCCTGCTCCTCCTCTTCCTCTTTCTTTAGTGGCAGAATGAGTGTCTGAGCTGGAGATAAAGAGAGGGGGGTTAATACAGACACACTGACTGGACACTCCAGTACATTAACACTGCACTGAGAGAGAGAGGGGTTCATACAGACACACTGACTGGACACTCCAGTACATGAACACTGCCCTGAGAGAGAGAGGGGTTAATACAGACACACTGACTGGACACTCCAGTACATTAACACTGCACTGAGAGAGAGAGAGGGGTTAATACAGACACGCTGACTGGACACTCCAGTACATTAACACTGCACTGAGAGAGAGAGGGGTTAATACAGACACGCTGACTGGACACTCCAGTACATTAACACTGCACTGAGAGAGAGAGGGGTTAATACAGACACACTGACTGGACACTCCAGTACATTAACACTGCACTGAGAGAGAGAGGGGTTAATACAGACACACTGACTGGACACTCCAGTACATTAACACTGCACTGAGAGAGAGAGGGGTTAATACAGACACACTGACTGGAGACTCCAGTACATGAACACTGCACTGAGAGAGAGGGGTTAATACAGACACACTGACTGGACACTCCAGTACATTAACACTGCACTGAGAGAGAAACAGCTGTACTCACCTACAGAATCCCCCTCCCCATCTTCCTCCTCCTGCTTGATGAAGAGCGATGGTGTGAAGGACGTCGCCAGCTGCTCTCCCTCCTCCTCATCCTCCTGTTTGACGATGACCACTAGGGTGCTGTCGCCCTCTGCCACCTCCTCCCCCTTGACCCGCACGGCGTCCATCTCCCAGGACGCAATGCTCCTGGCCTCTTAGGCACAGTGCTACACTGCCACCAGGGGGCGCTCGCTGAGACTGCACACGCCTCCGTCGGGCAGCTGCCTCCAAGTCTTCATCGCCAGTCAGATGAGGTCTGGAGAATTTAGCGGAAGGTATGGACAAAAGGGTCAAACCGAAGGAGCTCATTAATTCAACAACATGGGCAGCTGAGTCACCAAGAGCTCTGCTGGACAGATGCCTGGCAGACTGAGTGTCCTGATCCTGAGTGCAGCACCACCCAGAGGAATGAGGGTGGAGACGCATTCATCCACACACAGCGACCGTGAATAGACATCTGGCCAGCGGTACCTGTACACAGCACCCAGACAGGGCGACAGGGACAGACAGGCGGACAGACGGAGGAACAGCTGGGTGGAGTAACAGACAGTAGCACTGGCGGAGAAGCAAACGCCGACTGATGGGGACAGACAGATGCGATGGAGAGCCGGTCTCCAACAGGGCGATCTTACCCGTCTCCCTCTCTCGCAGCGCCTCGTCCCTCTTCAGCCCCGCGTCTCGTTTCTGATGACCCCGGACGGATTCACCGTGGAAGCACCGGCACTCTCGGCAATATTGCAGCCCGCTGTCAACAGCCAGCCATGGGCGTGTACGCCCGCGCCAGCCCTGCTCGCTCGGCACCGTCCCCTTGTGCGAATCCGGGACACGGTCTCAGCCTATTCACTGACACACACTCTCCTGTCGCGGTGTGATTACGCAACACGGATTGGCCGGCGCACCAAAACGTCACAATACTAACTACTGCTCTACGAGCACTACGGTTCCATTCATAAATCCCCGGAATAGAGATTTGTAGCTTATATGGGGAGTCCAGTTCGCCGTAGTGTCCGAGAATAAGCGAGTAATTGTATTTTCTGTACGTTATTTGTTCTACAAACACATCAGAACTGGAAAACTTTCAGCAGCAGCCCAGCCTGTCTTTACGGTGTATATAGAGGAGTTAACTTGGCAGCTCAGCGTGGGTTTCTGGATGTTTCAAGAGTAGAGTAACGTTTACGGATCTAAGCCAAACACTGTGCTGACCAGCCATCTCGTTGAAGCCGGTACCCTGGTTTCTCTCAAGACCCAGCTGGATGAGCTCCTTCAGTCAGGACAGGAGGCTGGTCTTTACACAGAGGGAGGTGGGGGTGTGGAACGTGCTGCCCAGCCATCTCGTTGAAGCCGATACGAGCTAAATGGGCCGTAGGTGTTCTGATTCTCCATTCATGTGTTGGCTGAACTAAACCACATCTGGATATACGAGAGGACACCTTAAAAGAAGCGGACTTGGGGAGCAGCCAGAAGTCAGGGTACCCCATGAGTCGGGCACTGATTTAAAGGAACGGCCTACAACCACCTGAGAAGCTGGGACAGAATCGGAGAGGAATCGGCAGGCAGTGCAGTTTAAAACAGCACTCGTCACCTGAGGAACCTGCACATGCAGACCTGAGAATTCTCCTGCAGCGCATCCGTACGAACCACCTGTAGACAAACAACTGCACAGGTGCATGGAGGCCATGTTCTTCACCGTTCCGTATGAAAGAGGCACAAATAACAGGATAGCTTTCAATCGCTGTTTTATTCAGGTTTTTTTTTCCACAGAGAGCTTTCTGTTCTCATTTCCACGTCTGAAACAGGAGGCTGTTTTCAGGAAAGGTGTTACTGTACAGGTGTAGCCCCCCAGCTCCGCCCCGGTGGACAGAGAGGTGTGTGTGTGTGTGTGCGTGTGTGTGTGTTCAGGGGGGAGGGGGGTTTACAGAAAATAAAATGGCAGAGACCCCGGGGAACCCGGGACACGGGTGCCCCACACAGGAGAGACCCCCGGGACATCCCTGCGGCTTGTCAGTGTAAGAAATGTAAAACGACATGGAGGAGAAATTAAAAAAACAATAATAAAAAATACAAAATGAACGACGACAATGTTCTGCAGGCACCCCACCCCCTCTATTCCCACAGCTCCGACAGCTCCCGCCCAACTCCTCTCTCCCACTCCCCCCTGTCGCCAGGGGCTCCTCTTGGGTCACCCCGGCGGGGGGTCCCCAAAACACCCAGCACGTCCCACGCCGGCTCCCGGTGTCCCCTAGATTCGGGGCAGGGTGGGGGTGGCGTTTCTCTGGAGAAAGGAGGCGCGTGAGAGAGGGAGGGAGAGAGAGGAGGTCCCGGCCCCGCTGCAGTACCGTCACAAGACGAGGTCACAGTCCAGCGCCCCCCCCCCAGCCCTTCCCCCCCCTTGGCACAACCGATCCACCGTCGGCATGGAGACGTACTTTAATATAAAACCCCTTTTTTCTCCACAGTCCGGACACACTGGAGATACACTGGGATAAAAAAGTCCCCCCCCACCCTTCCCGCCCTTTTAATATTTAAGAAAACGTAGGTCCCCACTCCCCCCACCCCCCCACACACTGCCAAATCTCAAATCCTACACCCCGGCCGCCCCAGCAGTATCCAAACACCCAACATCCGACTCGTCCTAACTTGAGCTAATTACGTTTTAAATCAGGCTATCAGGTGCTTCTCTTAATGAAGACCCCTGACGTGGGCACAGTCCTTGGGCTATCACCAGAGGTGAACTCAACGACTCGATGAGCTCCCGAGTGTAACTGACGAGCCTGTCTGAAGGACCTGCTGATGCTCTCGAAGACAGACTCTGCCCAGCGGGGCGCCCCCACTCCTGCAGCTGGGGAGCCCCAGTCCCGCCGGTCGGGCTGGTCGCCATCACACCCCCCCCCCCCGATTTCCTCGAGATCCGTTCAGCCGGTGATCTGTCACATGATTTCAAACTCAGGGTCCTTATGAACCGCGAAAAAAAGAACCGGAGTATCCTTCGGCCCTCGAGGACGAGAAGTCTGCTGATTGAACAAACTGATCGCTTAACTGATCGAGAAATGTCCCCAGTCCGCAGAAACAGGCGATGTAGGAAGAGCTGTAGGAGTCTCTCCATGCCCCAGGTCCAGAGCTCTCATCTACAGTCCAGCATGATCACGACCCCTAATCTAAAGCATGTGGACCCAAAACACACCTCCACTTTCAAACTCTTCCCCGTCCCCCCTATCCTCCCCACCCCCCCCCAACAATGAGGTAATCTTAGCAGTGTGGCCTCCCAGTCTCTGTATAGCTTCCCGGCGGAACACCGGAGGGACTCCTTTAGGAGACAAGGAGTCTGGAAGCAGACCCTGTCCTCAAGATCCGCTGAAAAGGGCGATCTCACGCTCCCCAACCGGGAGTGACGTCTTCGCCAGGAGCGGCCCCTCAGAGCTGGCCCCTGGCGTGCCGCAGGTAGTGCTCGTACAGTTCGGGGACGCTGTGGAACTCCGCCCCGCACTCCGCGCACTCGAAGCTCTCCCCCCGCTCCTCGTCCTGCGGCGCCGCCCCGCCGGGCTTCGCCGGAGCCGCCGCCGCCGCCGCCGGGCCCTCCCGGCGGGCCCCAGCCTGGGACCGCTCGCTGGAGCGCGGAGGAGGGCGTGTCGGGGGGGGCTGGGCGGGGGCCTGGGGGCGTTTCGGGGGGGCCACCCGGACGGTCGACCCGGCTCCCGGCGGAGGCGCAAGCTTAGCGGGACTGGGGCCGCGGGGGGGCGGGGGCCTGGAGCTGGGCGGCTGAGGTAGGAACGTGTGGCGCCCCTGGGCGGGAGGGGGCGGGTCGGAGCGCCTCCACTCCTGGAGTCCAGGGTGGGGGCCGGGGTGGCGGGCGGGGGCGCTGGGGCCGGCCGGGCCGTAGGGGTAGGCGCTGTTTCTGTGGGAGGGCTGGCGGCGAGGGGATCGGGGCGCCTCGCGCACCTGGGGCACCGGCACACCGGCACCGGGGTAGACGTAGAGGTCGTCGGGGTGCGGGGGCACGTACAGGCTGCGGGGGCGGGGGCCGGGCTGGGGCTGGGGCGAGGGAGGAGGAGGGGGGGGTGGAGGGGGCGGGAGCTCCGGCGGGGGGGGGGCCGCCGCCCCCCGGCCCACGATCTCCCCGTTGCGCCAGGGCTGCCGGTCGTCCGAGGGAGCGTGGCACAGCTGGTGGCGAAACAGCAGGTCCAGGGCCTTGAAGCCGGCGTCGCACTCCCCGCACTGGTAGAGGGGGGCCCGGGCGTGGGTCCGCTCGTGCTCCTGCAGGGAGGAGAGGTGGGGGAAGGCCTGGCCGCAGCGGGCGCAGCGGTGTGGCCGGGCCCCGCGGTGGATCAGCTTGTGCCTGTCCAGGTTGCCCGGGTGGTCGAAGCCCTTCCCGCACAGGGAGCAGGTGTAGGCCTTCTCGGGGCGCCGCCGCGCCCGCAGGCCCGCCTCCCGGGCGCCGGCGTGCTCCCGCAGGTGGTCCCGGTAGGACCCGGGGAACCGGAAGGCCCGGCCGCAGTCGGCGCAGGAGAACCGGCCGCGGCTGCGGCGGTGGTGCACGCGCTGGTGCAGCCAGTACTTGTTCCAGTCCGGCAGGGTCTTCCCGCACCGGCCGCACACGAACGCGGCGCCCCGGGCGTGGGTCAGCATGTGCGCCCGCAGGCGCCCGGGGTGCCCGAACAGCCGCCCGCAGACGGGGCACTCGTGCTCCCTGGGGCCCCGGCCCAGCAGGTCAGGGTGGATGATGTAGCAGGTGCGTCTCTCCGCGGGGGATCTGGGGCTCGTCTGGGGGAAACCGGGGGAGCTGGGAGTGCCGTTCTTCCAGGAAAGGGGAGGGTGCTGTGGCTGCAGTGGCTGGGATGCTGGAGGGGACCGGTGCGGCGGTCCCACCTCCCTCTTGTCGTGACTGCGGCGATGCGCCTCCAGGCCGGACGCCTGGGCGAACTGCTTGCCACAGTCCCCGCAGCGGTAAGGCCGCGCGCCGCCATGCGACCGCAGGTGGGCCTCGTACGGCCCCTGGCAGCGGAAGGTCTTGCCGCAGAACTCGCAGGAAAGGGGTTCCCCCGGCCCCTCGGCCCTCTCCCCCTGCAGGGGGAGCCCCGGCCACCGGGGTGCGCTCTCCCCCTGCGCCCCGGCCCCTCCTCCCTCCCCCCAGCACACCTGGGAGGCCTGGTGGGCGCGCAGGCTGGCGAGCTGGGTGAAGGCTTGCCCACAGTCCGCGCAGGAGAACGGCTTCTCTCCGGTGTGGGTCCGGGAGTGGGCCTTGAGGGCCCCCAGCTGGGTGAAGCCCCTCCCGCAGATGCTGCAGGCGTAGGGCTTGACGGGCCAGTGCGTCTTCTCGTGCGTGTTGAGGCTGGAGATCTGGCTGAAGGCCTTGCCGCAGACGCTGCAGGAGTAGGGCCGCTCCCCGCTGTGGACACGCATGTGGATCTGCAGGGGCCCCGCGTAGCGGAACGCCTTCCCGCACTCGTGGCACACAAAGGGCTTGTCCCCCTCGGAGGGGGGGTCCGATACCGTCGGGGCCTCCCCGGCCCCCGTGGCGGCAGTCCCTTCCTGCCCCTCCCCGGGCGGGGCGGGCTGCCGGCCCTCGGGCCCCTCCGGCGTCTGCCCGTGCACCCGCAGGTGGAAGCGCAGGCCCTCCTGGTGCTGGAACCGGCGGCCGCAGTGCGCGCACGGGAAGAGCCGGGCCGCCTCGTGCAGCCTGCGGTGCGAGTTGAGGTTCGAGAGCTGGGCGAAGCTCTTCCCGCAGACCTGGCAGCTGTAGGGCTTCTCGCCCGTGTGGACGCGCAGGTGGATGATGTAAGGGGAGATGTGGCGGAAGTAGCGCCCGCAGTATTGGCACTCCACGGGCGTCTTGCCCAGCGGCCTCGAGGGCCTGGGGGGCTTCCTGTGCGTCAGCGGCACAGAGGAAGTGGAGAGCGACTCGGCGGCCTGGGCCGGCCCCTCCCTCGCATTCTCTGGGACGTCCTCCCCTTCCTCGCCCTTCTCCTCCCCTTCTTCCTTCCTCTCCCTCACCCCTCTCTTCGGCCCCGCGGCGCGGTCCGGCGATGTCGCCTCCCCGAGGAGGATACACTCCCCCGGAGAGCTCCGGCGCGGCGTCTGGTCCGGGTCCGGGTCCGGCTCAGGGTCCGGGTCCGGGTCGGTGGACGGCTGCTCCGAATCCGTGGCCGACACCTCCTCGGCGGACACGACGGGCACCTCCTCTCTCTCCGCCTTCACCGCGCCGGACCCCGACAGGCCCCTCTCTCGCGGGAGTCCTGCGGCAGGGTCCGAGGAGACCGACGAGGCATCCTCCACTTCGATCACCGCCTCCAGCGGGGACGCCGGGGTCTCTGGCCGGAGGTCGGCTGGCTCATCCGTATCCACGGATTCAGCCTGAGTCTCCACGGTCACGCCGTCGTCTGGCGGAGGCGCCGTCAGGTGACGTGTTTCTGGGACGGGCCCTGCCAGCTCCTGGGGTCTTGGGGTAAGGCGAGTCCCAGATTCAGGGTGGGCGGCCTGCGGAGCGGCCGTTTTTGCCTCTTGCTGGCCCAAACCCATCTGGGCCTGGTTCCTGCCATCTCTGCTCCGCAGAACCCACTGCACAGCCGGGACCTGTTGCGACCGCCGCTGGCCCTTCCTGGACCTGCCCCCTTTCCTGCCCAGGGTCTCCGGAGGTTCAGGGCCCGTCTGGGAGGCCCTGGACTGTAGGGTGACTCCCTCCCCTTCTGCCACAACTGCTAGCTCAGGAGCGTGGGCAATGTTGGGTCCCCTGGAGGTCAGCTCCTGATCGGTTTCCTCCCGTCCCGGTTCTGTGGGCATCTCCTCGGGCTGGATGGGTGGAGGTTCCCTGGAAATTGGTTCCTGCACAGTCTTCTCCTGTCCAGGTTCTGCAGGCATCTTCCCAGGCTGGACCACATCAGGTCCTCTAGAGCTCGGCTTCTGCTCAGTCGTCTCCTGTCCCGACGTCTTTCCCACTTGGACAGCTTCTGGCTCCTTGATGGACAGCTCCTGCTCGGTCTTCTCTTGTTGGTGATCCGTCGACATCTCCCCAGGCTGGCCAGGTGCCCTGGAGATGAGCTCCTGCTCGGTATTCTCTGGTCCTGGATCTGCAGGCATCACACCAGGCTGGCCAGGTGCCCTGGAGATGAGCTCCTGCTCGGTATTCTCTGGTCCTGGATCTGCAGGCATCACACCAGGCTGGACAGGTGCCCTGGAGATGAGCTCCTGCTCGGTATTCTCTGGTCCTGGATCTGCAGGCATCACACCAGGCTGGACAGGTGCCCTGGAGATGAGCTCCTGCTCGGTATTCTCTGGTCCTGGATCTGCAGGCATCACACCAGGCTGGACAGATTTGAGTTCCATGGAGGTCTGCTGCTGATCCACCCCCTCCTGCCCCGCCTTGGTTTGCACATCCTGAAGATGGTCCCCTTCTCCCGATCCTGCCTCTTCTCCAGAATCCGCCACCTCTGCCCCTGCCATCGCCACATCTCCATCCAACGCATCCAAGACCTGGACCCCTCGGACCTGGCCTTCCCCCTGCTCAGCTGGATCCGACGGTCTAGCCTCTCCTTCGGGGTCCAGGCTCCTGTCCGGCACCCCCTTCCCAGCCCCTTCCTGTGCCGACTCCATCAATCCCTCCTCCTCCTCACCTTCCTGAGGCAACGCTGGCACGACCAGCTCCGTCTTTGCTGTGTCGCAACTGCCCGGGGGAGGGCTGGGCGTTGTGGGGGCTGCCCTGTCCAGGGCTTGCTCTCCTCTCTCCGATTCCTCTCCCATGCCCGCAACCTCCTCCTTGCCCCTTTCTACGTTTAGGGGCTCAGACTCCTGAGACTCAGGCTGAGAGTCGTCTCCTTGGGTCTGGTGCTGCCCTGCGGGCTCCGTGCTCGTGCTCTGCGACAGGATGCCGCTGGGTGGAACGTCGGCCTCTCCTTGGTCAGACTCCTCCGTGGTGCGAGCGCCCGCCCCCCCCGGTGCACTGCCGCGGGTCGCCCCGGGTGCAGAAACGTCTTCGGCCACCTCCTCTGCTCCTGTCCCGGCTTCAGGCGGCCGCGGGGAATTCTCCACCGGCCTCCACTCCTCGGTTTGCTCTTCCGTCACCTTCTGTCTCTTCCACCTCCACTGTCTCTTCGGCGGGCGCCCCGCCTTCCGGGGCAGTTTGGCGGTGGACAGGAATGCGTAAGGGCCAGCTGGGGGCTCCTCGTCTTCTGGGAGACTCGGGGAGAGACCCGTCGGCAGATCCAGTTCTCTCCCGCCCTTCTCCAAAGGATCCACACCCACCTCCACGTGGTCCCCCGGGAGTGGCTGCAGAGTCCCCGAGGGCAGATCCTTGCCCGTCTCCAGGAGTGGATCCTCAGCGGCTGTCCCCGCCGCCGGCGCCCCGTTTTCCCATCGCGTTCGCCCCCTTCCCCGTTTCTTTGGGGGCCTCCCCGCTTTCCTGCGCTGTTTGGTCGGGGTGCCAGGGTGGGACACAGAGGGGTCAGCCGGGTGCCCTGCGGCCTCGGGAACTGCAGGATCGCTGTCCGCCTCTTCACGGCGTTTCCTTCCTCGTTTCGCCGGGTGATGGCTGCCGGGCACTTCTCCAGCATCGTCTCCATACTGTGCGCCGGCTCTCCGGGTGTCCGGGGTATCCCGTCCTCTTTCCTCGGCAAACTCCGTCGGGGGGCTGCTTTGAAGAGGCGTTTTCCGGGGCCGCCCGACTCTGCGCTTTGCCTTGGCCGTGAACTCGCCGCCCTGGGCACCAGAGGCAGCCTCTTCTCCCGGAAGGATGGGAAGATCCCGACTTTGCTCCTCCTGGACGCTGCCGGGATCTGCTCCCCGCGCTTCCGCCCCCCTCTCGCTCCTTCGGGGCCTCCCAGCTTTCCTTAGCTGCCTCTCGGGAGAGCCATCGGAATGGGAGGCGCCTTGGAACGCCAGTAGGAGCTCCTGCCGGGTCGTCTTGCCGAGCTCCTCGGGAAGATCCCTGGAAGGCTCTTCCTGCCCGTCTTCTGCGCTGAGCTGCCCTGCGTCAGGCAGCGGTCCGGCCTTCCACGACCTCCGGCCCTTCCGGTGCGCGGCTCTATTTGGCAGCTCCGGGGAGCTGGTGTCGCCCCCCTCTCGCCCCCCCTCTCCCTCTTGAGCACTTCGTTGGGGCCACCTGCCCTTCCGGTGGACGTTCCCCGCAGCAGGGGTGGCGTCGTCAGCCGCAGGCGGGACCCGGCCCTGGGTTCGAGACAGGACCGGCTGCTCTGTGATGTCGCCGACACCAGCTCCTGCCTCTCGCCTCCCTTCTTCCTGAGGCTCCGCTTCCTCGGGCGCGCCGGCGGCCTTCCGGGGTCGCCCCACTTTCCTTGGCTGCTTGTCGGCCCAGCCGGCCCACGGGACCTCCCGGGGCATCGCTTCGCTTGGAAAGCCCGGGGAACCGTCTCCAGCGGCGCCGTTCTTGACCCGTCTTCCCAGCTCCACTGGGTCCGCCTTCGCGGCGTTCTTCCGCGGCCGGCCGGCCTTACGGCGCGCGGTCACCGCGGAGCCGGGGGTCTGCTCGGCGGCGAGCGCCGGCCCAGAACCCCAAGGGTCCGGCGGACGTTCCCCGGCAGATCCCAGCCGGGGCCCCGCGTGCCGTGGGCTGGCGTCCCGAGAGGCCGCCAAGTCGGCGCCGGAGTCGGAGCTCTGGTCCGCAGACGGCGTCCTGGGCGGGCCCCTGCAGTTCTCGGGCGACCGCGGCGCAAGGCCGGGGTAGTCCTCCTCTTTCTTCACCTCGGACCCGCGGGGCTGGGCCGGACGCCCCGGGGCCGCGACGTGGTTTGGGAAGACGGCGCCCCCCGCCCCCGGCTCCTGCGTCTTGGGCAGCCGGGCTCTCTTGCGCGGCCGGCCCACTTTCCTCTTCCCCGCCACCCGCCGGCCAGCGGCCCCGGCGCCGACGAGCCCGCGCTCCTCCTCGTCCCCGCCTTCCTCCGCCGTCTCCTCTTCCTTCACGGCGCTGCCCGCAGGCTTCCAGAACCTCCCGTGCTTGCGAGGCAACGCTTCGGGGGTGCCGGCGGGGTCGTGCTCTTCCGACTCCTCCCCACCTGGGCTGGACCCCCCCGCGAGCTCGTCCGGCGGCGCCCTGGAGACGCGCCGTTTCCTCCGGCGCTTCCTGAAGTGTCCCCTGACGGAGCGGGCCTCTCGCTCCGGGACTCCCCCCTCCCAGGTGCCCCTGCGCTGCATGGGACCATCCCTGTGGTGCTCCGCGCGGTACCCGGCAACGGCTTCGGACATCTGCGCCTCCTCTCTCAGGATCTCCCTGGTCCGTTTCTTCCCTTCCTGGAACGCCTTTCGCGGGCGCCCCGCTTTCCTGGGCTGGAGGCCGTCGGGAGCCTCGGCCGCCACCCCCGGCGGTTTCCTCTCCGTGACGCCGTCGCCCCGGAAATCAAAAGCAGCGCCGTCCCTCGCCGGGCTCTTCCGCGGGCGCCCAGCTTTCCGGCGCGGCGGCTCTCCCGCGGGACTGCCAGAGTATTCCATGACCCCAGGGGCTCTTGACCTCCCTCTTGCCTTCTTCCACTGCTGCCCTCCGGGACTCCGGGACCGAGACTCCTCCTCCGGCCCTACCCCAGCGTCCCCCTGCGCGTCCGGCGTCGGGGAGACGCGGTCGGACTTCGCGCGCTTGTTCCAGTGGTTCTCGGGCTGGTCCGGGGTGCCGGTACCCCCCTTTCCGCAGGACGCTGGATCGGGGTCCCACAGCCCCGCGAGGCGCGGCTCCCGAGGGAGGTGCCGGATGCCCAGCGCCCCCAGGCTCCCGATCCTCATGACCCGCTCTCCGGAGCTCTTCCGCGGCCGGCCCACCTTCCGGCGGCGCTGGACGCCGGGCTCGTCCAGAGACTCCGCCTCCGTGGCCGCCTCGCTCTCGGGCTCGGCGCCCCCCCGGGGCGGCAGCGACCGGGAGCGCTTGTGCGGGGGGGGGGTCCCCGAAGCACCGCCCCGCCAAGCCGCCACCCGCGCCTCCGGCGGGTTAACGCCCGCTCCCTCGCTCGCGGCTCTGGGCGGCGGGACTTTGGGGTTCTTGCGCGGCCTCCCCGCTTTTCTCCTGACGGGCGCGGGGGGGGCAGGGGCAGGGGGCGTCACCATGGCCTCCTCGGGGCCCCCAGCCTCCTCCTCCCTCGCAGTGGGGCCTCCTTGCTTGATGCCCGCAGGGGGCGCCGTCGTTCCCTGGGGACCTGCGGAGCCCGGCGGCGGCGGCGGCGGCGGCGTGGCGGGGACTCCCACCCCACCCTCCCCGGACGGGTCGCCCGGCTCCGGCTCCGCTCCGGGCTCCTCCTGCAGGAGCCCGTCGATCCAGGGCAGAGCCAGGACTCCGGTGCTGCCCCCGTCCCTGTCCAGGACGGTCTCCGCCTCCCCGAGGGTCTCCTCCATGCCAAGCGGGGGCCCCCCCGGGCTCCCGGGGGTCCGCGCGGGGAGCGGGCCGCTGTCGGGGGCGCGCAGCTCCGCCTCCTCCTCCTCCACGGCACTCTCCACGTCTTCCACGATCCCCCGCATCCACTCCACCGGGAAGGCAGGCGGCACAGGGGGCATGTCGGCCCGGGTCTCCCGAGCCTCCGCCGTCTCCCCTCTCTCCCCGGCCTCCTCCGCGGGCGCGGGGCTCTCCGGCGAGCCCATGGGCGGCCCCTGCTTGGCGCTCAGCTCCCCCACCGCGATCTCCTCCAGCAGCTCCATCAGGGTGGCTTCCAGATTGTTCCTCTGGCTCTCCTCTCCTTCCGAAGCTTCGCCGTCGCCCTGGTCCGCCCCCAGGGGGCACCCTCCCTCCAACGGGCCCGGTCCCGGGTCGGCCCCCGGCAACCAGGGGGGCGGCGGCGGCGGCGAGGGCGGCCTGGCTCCCTGGAGCGACAATCCCTCTCCCGGAGCCGCCTCACCCCCCCCCACCTCGGGACCCTGGTCGGACGTCTCCCGATCTCCGTCGGGAAGGGGAGGGGGAGACTCGGCAGCCGGCGGCGCCGTTTCAGAGCACATCGCTGCCAGGCCCGGTTCTGGCGCCGGTCCGGGTGGCGGAGCTGGTGCCGGGGCCGTCGTCGTCGTCGTCGCCTCCTCCTTCTCGCCCTCCTCCTCCTCCTCCGCCCCCCCTCCCCTCTCCTCCTCTTCCTCAGGCATCACGGGCAGCTCTCCCTCCGCCTCCCAAGACGCCGTCCTTCCTCCCGCCTCCTCCTCCTCCTCTCCAACGCCTCTCTCCGGGGAGCCGCGGGGGACCAGAGCGAAGGGGTCCGGGGATGCCAGGCTGTCGGGACCTGGGAATGACGGAGCAACACAGAAGGACTGAGTCCTGAACCACAGGTGGGGAAACCCTGTTTCACAGAGGAAGCAGGACAGGAAAATAAAAAAGCAAAAAAAGCAGATAACTGCGGGGCGCATCACACGACCCCTCCTGGAACACGACTGAAATACTGGGAGTCATCCTTCGTCCCTGGTTTGCAAGAAGGAAAAGTCTTGTTTATCGTACTGCTGAAGAACGGAAAAGGCTGGACAGGGGAGAGAAGGAGATCTATGCAATTTCAAAGAATACGGGGAAATATGATGCAGACTGGGGGTGGGATCAGACTGCACTGGTTCAGCAGGGCTGTGGTTGTCGCCGAGTTATCACACGGTCACCGTCACGGCTGATCGCTCTTCGGTGGTTCTTTCGGTGTTTTGTGATGCCATGTTATATCTGCACCTTCACGTTACTGGTTTATAGTATTGTGCACTAAAGCCCAGTGAGATCAGGGTAACAGCACAGTAAAGTGCAGTAAATCACAGTGAGATCAGGGTAAAAGCACAGTACGGTGCAGTAAATCACAGTGAGATCAGGGTAAAAGCTCAGTACGGTGCAGTAAATCACAGTGAGATCAGGGTAAAAGCTCAGTACAGTGCAGTAAATCACAGTGAGATCAGGGTAAAAGCACAGTACAGTGCAGTAAATCACAGTGAGATCAGGGTAAAAGCACAGTACAGTGCAGTAAATCACAGTGAGATCAGGGTAACACCACAGTAAAGCCCAGTGAGATCAGGGTAGAAGCACAGTACAGTGCAGTAAAGTGCAGTGAGATCAGGGTAAAAGCACAGTACAGCGCAGTAAAGCCCAGTGAGATCAGGGTAAGAGCACAGTACAGCGCAGTAAAGCCCAGTGAGATCAGGGTAAGAGCACAGCAGGCGGCTGCTTGAACTTCTCACAGTCTCTTTTTCTTGTTCTGACTACAAACCTAAAACAATCGTTCAAAACTCTTGAGGATCCTAAAGCTCAGGACCATCACTGAGACACAGACTAGAGGACACAGGTGGAAACTACAGGCAAGTGCATTTCAAAATGAAAACAAGAGACACATCTTTACCCAGAGGGTGGTGGGAGTGTGGAACAAGATGTCCAGCCATGTTGTTGAAGCTTCTCTCAAGACACAGCTGGATAAAATCCTGAGATCAATTACCTTCTCGGCAAATCAAACAGCTCAGATGGGCCGAATGCCCTCTCGTCAGTAACTGTTCTTATATTCTTGAGGCAGAATCTAACGCTGTATTAGCAGACCTAATGCCCAGTTCTAGGATTGCCAGTTAACCATGGAACTGTTCTGATCTGGATGTATTCAGTCTACAATGGGGCTATGGGCTTGATTTATTATGTGCAGAAAAGGGCGGATTTCAGAATTCCTCATGCTTCCACTAGACCTGCTGCCACACACACAGAAAACCATCACAGTCCCATTGTCAGGAACACAACCTCCCCGGACTACCTGCCTCTCCCAGCAAGTTAAAGCATCAGCCTTTCCAGGGCAAACAAGTCAGACACCCTGTGCTGTTGAATTCCTGCTGCACAGCAGTCTGATCTACTCCAGTCATTACAATGTTGTCAGTCAGACTCTCAATGCACAGCAGTCTGATTCACTCCAGGTCTTACAGTGCTGTCAGAATCTCAATGCACAGCAGTCTGGTCCACTCCGGGTCTTACAGTGCTGTCAGAATCTCAATGCACAGCAGTCTGGTCCGCTGCAGGTCTTACAGTGCTGTCAGACTCTTAATGCACAGCAGTCTGGTCTGCTCCAGGTCTTACAGTGCTGTCAGACTCTCAATGCACAGCAGTCTGGTCTGCTCCAGGTCTTACAGTGCTGTCAGACTCTCAATGCACAGCAGTCTGGTCCGCTCCAGGTCTTACAGTGCTGTCAGACTCTCAATGCACAGCAGTCTGATTCACTCCAGGTGTAACAGTGCTGTCAGAATCTCAATGCACAGCAGTCTGGTCCGCTCCAGGTCTTACAGTGCTGTCAGAATCTCAGTCTAATCCACGCACTGCAGGTGTTACAGTGTTACATCAGAGTTCAGTTCCGTGCGACCCTGTCCTGACCCCCAGCCTCACCGCCGGTCGCTCTGTCTTCATCTTCCTCTCTTCCCTCCGTCTACACTGTCGTTTTCCTCGACTCTCCTTCCCTCGGAAACACGTTAACGGCGCGTGTAAACAGCATGAGCGACCCAACCAGTGCAACCAGTGCGGACCATCAGCGGGAAGGCAGCCGCGCGGCGAGGCGATCCT
Source organism: Lepisosteus platostomus (assembly GCF_059453375.1). Classification (NCBI taxonomy): domain Eukaryota; kingdom Metazoa; phylum Chordata; class Actinopteri; order Semionotiformes; family Lepisosteidae; genus Lepisosteus; species Lepisosteus platostomus. The sequence goes on along the minus strand of NC_142636.1, from coordinate 14,780,760 downwards.
GGGGAGCGTGGGGAGCGTGGGGGAGGCAGCGCCTGGCCCGAGCCTGCCGGGGAGACCGCATGCACCAACACCACGCGCACAAAGACCAGCTCCCACACGCGGGACACGCGTGGAGCCTGCCCGGGGGGGCAGAACAATAACGCGCCGGGGTGCAAACTCCCCTCGCGGGTGGGTCGGTGGGAGACGAGGGGGGAGCGGTATCCCCTCGCCAGCAGCCGACCACAATCGCGCCCCCCCAGTCTGCTGGGCACAAAAGCGCGCTCACGCACGGTGCGTGTGTTAATCTCTCTATTCCACCGGCGCGCTGCTCGCAGGTACCCGCGCACGGACACCCCGCTCTGTTTCTGAGCCCACTCTCGCCCCCCGTCCACACCATCGTTTTCCCGGAGTTTTTTTCCAGACAGCAGCGCAGGGCGACCCCCCAAGAGGGAATAAACCCCCCAAGCACGTACCTCTCGCTGTCCAGGGCCTCCCTCCCCGCTCGGGCAACGCTACTGCCCCAGTCCCGGGCGCCGAGAGGGCATGATTCCTCTGCCTCTTCTCAAAAAATGTTGTTGTTGTTCTAAACAAATGCAGAAATATGATTTTCAGCGCCTCTCGGTGATGTCCGATCTTCCTGTATTCGACCGCCGCGCTCTTCGGTAGCGGGCAAAGCTCATGGTTTTTTTTAAAAAAGGGAATTATACCCGTTTCAACCTATTCATTTTTATTTTGCTTTTTTTTAAAAGAAAAAGGCGAAAAAAAATGTAACTCAACGGCACATCCGCGGCAGACAGGAAGCAAAACGCTGCGCGACCTGCGTCTGACGTCATCGCCGGCGGACGGAGCTTGAGCTGGGCGCGCGGGGTGCCTGGCTGCGATCTCGCGCTGACGAGGATTTGAAATGTAGTTTGTTGCCCGTCAGGACAGAAACTGGACTGTTCTAGTGTATCAAAAATACAAGTGACCGGTGTGAACAGAACACATGCATTACCGATATCTGCACTGTATTAGGTATTCGTGTTGTATATTAGTGAATTAAGACCACCAAGAAACACTACTCACGTTTCTGGTTATTTACGTGATTTATTGTCCTGCAATAAAAAAAAAACATTAAATTATTACAGTGCCTGTAATCCGTAATCTCCTCATCGTTTTTGCGAAGACCGTTGTAAAACTGTAGTTGTTGTTGTTTTCTTCGAATAAAATTATTTGTAGCATTATTTAATGCAATCATAATTTGACAACATGTATCCAGAGCCTTATGGATGTCGGGCCGCTGTGTCTCCCAGGAGGGGCTGCTGGTGCAGAATGACCACTCTGGGTCTCCCAGGAAGGGCTGCTGGTGCAGAATGACCACTCTGGGTCTCCCAGGAGGGGCTGCTGGTGCAGAATGACCACTCTGTGTCTCCCAGGAAGGGCTGCTGGTGCAGAATGACCACTCTGTGTCTCCCAGGAAGGGCTGCTGGTGCAGAATGACCACTCTGGGTCTCCCAGGAGGGGCTGCTGGTGCAGAATGACCACTCTGTGTCTCCCAGGAAGGGCTGCTGGTGCAGAATGACCACTCTGTGTCTCCCAGGAAGGGCTGCTGGTGCAGAATGACCACTCTGGGTCTCCCAGGAGGGGCTGCTGGTGCAGAATGACCACTCTGTGTCTCCCAGGAAGGGCTGCTGGTGCAGAATGACCACTCTGGGTCTCCCAGGAAGGGCTGCTGCTGCACAATGACCCCTGTGTGTCTCCCAGGTGAGGCTGCTGGTGCAGAATGACCACTCTGTGTCTCCCAGGAGGGGCTGCTGGTGCAGAATGGAGTGTTTGTGTAAAGAAGTTTTGGATACATAAGAAAGACCTCACACAAGTGCAAGAAACGATCAGTATTATGGTGCTAACCAAGAACAATACATACAGTAACAAACATGGTGTCACTGCCTTTATGAACTGTTTTTCAGGCAGAAGACAACAGGACCGATATGAAAACCAGCGACACTCAAGAGCTCATAGGAGTCGTTTTTATTAGTCCAGACACAAAAACAGCATTAAAAAAAGACTCGCACTTCCAGGCTTTGGCCTCCAGGGGGCGCCTCTTCCCCACAGTCCTGGCTCCATCACACCGTGCAGTAGTACCGCTTTCACCTGGGAATAAGAGGGGCCCCCGGCTCATATCGTGAAACAGGGCTCCCCAATTCCCCGTGCATCTGAACAGGACCTTCTCTCCTCGGGATCCCCAAGAGTCGGCTCTGCGAAGGAATCCTCTCCACGCGCGAGTTCACAGTCACAGGCAGGGTGTTAATCACTGACGAGGTGCTAATTATTAATGACAGAGCTGGCGCTGCTGCAGTAGAGAGTTTCCCTGTTGTGGGGGGGCACAGTCTGAGCGATCTCGACAGGGAGTCGAGCGCCCAGCCCAGTTCGGGTTCGAGAGGGGCTGGTGTCCGCGCGCGCCTGTGTGCAGGGGGGGGGGAGGAGGGAAGTCGGGGTGCACAGAGGAGCAGAACACCCCGGGCTTTTCCTTGTTCATTAGTGTTGTACGAAACTCGATTGTTGGGGGTCCACCTGCACCCCCAGGGACCCCCCCCCCCCTTCAACAGGCACCCCGATTTCGGACAGTGCCAGTTTCAGGGCCCCACCAATCACAGTCAGGGGTGCCCCCAGTGATCCCCCTGCCCTGTCGAGGTGCGATATTCCAGCTCTGCCCCAGAGGTCCGATCCAGTTCCAGCACCGGAAGCGGGCCCGGGCTCACTGGCTGTGGAACTTGAGGAAGCAGTTGTCGGCGCGGGCGATGCACAGGAAGACGCAGCACTTGAGGCAGCGCACGCTGGAGTCCCGCCGGCAGCCCTCGAGGGCGCAGGGGCCGGCCAGGCTGGCGCCCGGCTGCTCGGGCCAGTGGCCACGCCCGTCGTAGCGCGCGGCGGCCGCGGGGGGGGCAGGGCCGGGGGCCGTCTCCCGCTGGGCCGGAGGAGGAGGAGGAGGGGAGGGCGCGCGGGAGGGGGGGCGAGGGGCCGGAGGCACGCCGGACCCCCCTGCTGAAATCAGCGCCTGGGACACCTGCAGCCGGAAGGCCATCAGAGTCCCCGCCGGGGGTCCCGCGGCAGGGGCGACGGCGCCGCCCTGGAGGTCGCGGCGGTACTGCAGCCAGGAGTTGGCCAGAGCCAGGTCGACGAGGTGCCAGAGCAGCGCCAGCGTCCAGCGGCTGCGGGCCGGGCCGGAGGCGGCGCACCGGTACAGCGCCAGGAGGTCGGCGCACAGCTCGGCGCCCCTGGTGAAGGTCTGGAACTCGCGCGCCACTGCCGGCACGCCGCTGTCCGCGTGCCGGGAGCCGGGCGCCGCGCCGCCCACGTAGGTGGACAGGAACTGCCCCTGGCGGCAGCGGACCAGACACATCCCTCCGTCGGCGCGCACCAGCTCCTCCCAGGAGCCGCCCGGCTGCAGCGCCGCGGCCCCGGCCCTCCCCGCGCCGCGCAGCCCAGCCACCAGGAGGCGCTGGAGGACGCCAGGGGTAGCGCAGCGCTCGTCCCGGAGGAAAACCACGCTCCTCTTCCCCGGCTCGGGAGCCGAGATGGTGTTCGTTACCCTGGCAACCGCCTCCGCTTCCTCCTCCTCCTCCTCATCGCCGTCGCTCGGCCGGTCCGGTCGCACCAGGAAGTCCAGGACCAGCCCGCTGCTGCCCACCAGAACCGTGTTCCGCAGCCCCGGCGTCCCCCGCCGCCACCCGAGGGGGACGGGCCGCGTCATCACCGCGCAGTGCCCCTCGCGCGGCAGCGCCAGGCAGCCCCGGCGCACGCGGTCCAGCAGGGGGCGGACGCGCCACAGGCCGTCCCCCTCGCCCGCGCCAGGACGGCCCTCCGCCAGCCTCAGCGCCCGCTGCAGCGCCGCGAAGCGGTCGGCCACCATGGCGCCGGCGACGAGGGGCACCCGCGTGGACTCCTGCCAGTACAGCCTGGCACAGGGGAACTGTGGGGAAGCAGAGGGGTATCGGCCTGGTCACACTCCCAGAGACACGCTCTCACACACGAGACGCTCACCCTGACACAAGAGGGAGAGCATCTGACTGTCTGACTGACACACTGACACACCTGGAGCGGATCAGACTGCTGCGCACTGGGAGTCTGACTGACAGCACTGTCACACCTGGAGCGGATCAGACTGCTGTCACTGGGAGTCTGACTGACAGCACTGTCACACCTGGAGTGGATCAGACTGCTGTCACTGGGAGTCTGACTGACAGCCCTGTCACACCTGGAGCGGATCAGACTGCTGTGCACTGGGAGTCTGACTGACAGCACTGTCACACCTGGAGCGGATCAGACTGCTGCGCACTGGGAGTCTGACTGACGCACTGTCACACCTGGAGCGGATCAGGCTGCTGCGCACTGGGAGTCTGACTGACAGCACTGTCACACCTGGAGCAGATCAGACTGCTGTCACTGGGAGTCTGACTGACAGCACTGTCACACCTGGAGCAGATCAGACTGCTGTCACTGGGAGTCTGACTGACAGCACTGTCACACCTGGAGCGGATCAGACTGCACTGGGAGTCTGACTGACACACTGTCACACCTGGAGCGGATCAGACTGCACTGGGAGTCTGACTGACACACTGTCACACCTGGAGCGGATCAGACTGCTGCGCACTGGGAGTCTGACTGACGCACTGTCACACCTGGAGCAGATCAGACTGCTGTCACTGGGAGTCTGACTGACAGCACTGTCACACCTGGAGCGGATCAGACTGCTGTCACTGGGAGTCTGACTGACACACTGTCACACCTGGAGCGGATCAGACTGCTGTCACTGGGAGTCTGACTGACAGCACTGTCACACCTGGAGCGGATCAGACTGCTGTCACTGGGAGTCTGACTGACACACTGTCACACCTGGAGTGGATCAGACTGCTGTCACTGGGAGTCTGACTGACAGCACTGTCACACCTGGAGCGGATCAGACTGCTGTCACTGGGAGTCTGACTGACAGCACTGTCACACCTGGAGCGGATCAGACTGCTGTCACTGGGAGTCTGACTGACACACTGTCACACCTGGAGCGGATCAGACTGCTGTCACTGGGAGTCTGACTGACAGCACTGTCACACCTGGAGCGGATCAGACTGCTGTCACTGGGAGTCTGACTGACACACTGTCACACCTGGAGTGGATCAGACTGCTGTCACTGGGAGTCTGACTGACAGCACTGTCACACCTGGAGCGGATCAGACTGCTGTCACTGGGAGTCTGACTGACAGCACTGTCACACCTGGAGCGGATCAGACTGCTGTCACTGGGAGTCTGACTGACAGCCCTGTCACACCTGGAGCGGATCAGACTGCTGTCACTGGGATAATGAAATTCTGGCAAACAGCTCAGCGCTAGACTAACAGGCTGAAAAACTCACCCGCAGTGTTGCCATGGCGATGTGGACACCCACGAGCCGGGCGATCTCACCGGCGGAGGTGCGGATGGGGGGCGTGGCCCCTGCAGGGTGGGGGCGTGAGTTGGTGCAGCGCGCCACGCCCTCCCAGGTGTGCCAGTCCAGGTACCGAGAGAAGTACTCGAGGGGCGACAGCGAGGCCCCCCCAGGGCGTGGCGGGGGTTCGGAAAACAGGGACTCCGGGTGTGCGGGGAATCTGGGAGAGAGCAGGAAAGGGATTGAAAAACCGCGGCGGCGGCAGTCACCGATCCCGGATCCGGACCTGGAACCGGACTAGCACTCCCAGACTCCTCGGCGGCACACGGGCTCACCTGCCCCGGGTCCACTCCTGGAGTCTCAGGACGCCGACGGGAGTCGCGGGACCGTCCCGCGCCGAGTCGCCGCGGTAGCACCCCAGGGCAGCGGCCTCTCCGTCCGGCTCCGAGTCGGAACCCTCGGAGTCGTCGAGGTCGGAGCTCTGATCCAGGCGAGTCAGGAGCTCCTGGTGCCGGCAGTGCTGCCCGCTGTCCTGCTGGAGAACACCTGGAACACCGTTGCACAGGACTTGTAACAGAGAACAGCGCTACAGCGCCCCCCCCAGTGCTACAGCGCCCCCCCAGGGCTCAGGGCACAGCGCTACAGCTCCGCCCCAGGGCTACAGCGCCCCCCCAGGGCTTAGGGCCCAGTGCTACAGCTCCACCCCAGGGCTCAGGGCACAGCGCTACAGCGCCCCCCCAGGGCTCAGGACACAGCGCTACATCTCTGCCCCAGGGCTCAGGGCCCAGTGCTATAGCGCCCCCCCAGGACACAGGGCACAGCGCTACAGCGCCCCCCCAGGGCTCAGGGCACAGTGCTACAGCGCCACCCCAGGGCTCAGTCAGCTCCTGTTTCGAGCTCAGTGTTTCGAGCTCAGTGTTTCTCCCGCTGCACGCACCAGTGCTGGACACGTTCCCATCAGGCTCGGTGTCCACTGGCTCCGGCCTGCGCTGCTCTCTCTCACCGCCCTCTGTCACCAGACTCCCTGAGGAGGAGGAAGACACAGACATCAGCAGTGGGAGAGAGACGGGAGAGAGAGAGAGAGATGGGGCGAGGGACAGAGAGGAGAGAGAGGGACGGTGAGGACACAGAAACACAAGGTCTGATGAGCGAAGAAGAGAAAATGGAAACGAAAGGGAGCAGAGATGCAGACAGGAGTGAGGCTCACAGTGAGCTCTGTGGGCGCTCGGGGCTCCAGCATCTGGTTCTGGTGCTGCTGGGCCCGTTTCCTCCATTTCCTCCCCTGGTTCTGGTACTGCTGGGCCCGTTTCCTCCATTTCCTCCCCTGGGTCTGGTGCTGCCTGCTCCTCTTGCTGGAGGACCTGGACTCCCGGCCAAAGAGAGACAAGAGGGTCAGGGGTCAGGGTTCAGGGTTCAGGGCCACACGCTCCAGATAGGGGAAAATAAACTTTTAAGAGCAACAGGTGAGAACTCACCCCCACTGGCCCGTCGGCTCTCTGCAGGGGAGGAAGAGGAGGCCGCAGCTCCACCTCCCTCTCTTCCTCTTTCACTCCTCCTCCCCGCCCTCGCTCCGAGCGCCCCGCCCCGTCTCCTGCCTGGCTCCCCCTCGGCCCCTCCTCCGGCACAGCACGGCCAGCCTCTGCAGGACAGAGCACCACGTGATCAGGACTCAGGACTGGACACGCTGTCTTCCTGTCTGTCTGAGCCCTGGATCTCAGGGGTGTCCAACCCTCCTGGACCAGGACTGGACAGCCCTGCAGACACACTGACTGACCCTCCAGGACTGGACACACTGACCAGTCTCTCCAGGACCAGGACTGGACAGCCCTGCAGACACACTGACTGACCCTCCAGGATCAGGACTGGACACACTGACCAGTCTCTCCAGGACCAACACTGGACAGTCCTGCAGACACACTGACTGACCCTCCAGGACTAGGACTAGAAACGTGTTGGTGTATCTGTCTCCATCTCTGTCTCGATGTGTCCCCTCCTCCACCCGCCCATCTGACCTGGACCAATGAGCAGCCAAATCACACTGCGCCTCTTCACCAGCAGACCCAAACTAACCAGCTGCACCCGTGTCCCTGGGGTGTCCGGGGTGCTCTTGGCAGGCGGGCTCCTCATCCAAAATCAGGGGGTCCTCCTCCTTCACCAGGAACACACGGACCCCCTCCGCGCCCCCCTCTTCCTCGGGGCTCTCCTCCTGCTGCTGGCTGCCAGGCGGGGTGTCGCCGCCGGGCTGCAGTTCGGAGGGGGGCACCTCCTCCACCTTGATCACCCGCCCCCCCAGGGCTTCGATCAGGCTCACTTCTCCGTCCGCGGGGCCCACCTGCACCCCAAAATCCAGGAGAGACGCCACCTGCGGCGGAGGGGTACAGATCAGGAGAGAATCCCTGCCAGTGGTTGTGACCGTTATCCGTACCCCCACGATCCTCTCGGAAACGCCGGTACCCCCGCTGCCCCGAAACTCACCTGTCTCCCCGACTGTCGCCCCGCGCTCGCCCGCTCCTCCTCTTCCTCTCCCTCGCTCCCGGGAGGAGGAGGAGGAAAGAAGCCCTCCAGCAGGACGGACGCCTGAGACCTCCGCCCTCCCTCCTCTTCCTCGCCCTCCTCGACCTTCACCACCTCCACGCTGGTGGTCACGGAGCCCAGCTCGAAGACGATCTGCTCCTGGTCCTCGGACGACTCCCCCAGGGAAGCTCCCATCAAGGCTGCTGCTGCTAGCGCCCCCTGGTGGATGGCCAAGGAGAGCCCCCCGCCGGTGGCCACTGGCGACGCCCGGAAGACCTCCACCAGCTCCATGCCTTCCTCCTCCTTCAGCAGAGCCCCTTCCGGGGCGACCCGTGTCCCCAGCTGGAAGAGGAGCTGGCCGACCCCTCCCGGCCCCTGTCCGCTTCGTGCCTCGCCCTCCTCCTGCTCCTCTCCTCCTCCGTGTCTGTCTCGTATTCCCTCCTCCTCCTCCTGGGGGGCGGTCTGTCCCGGCCTCCCCATCCGCCCTCCTCCTTCTCCTCCTCCTCCTCCGATGGCCACCTCTGCCTCCTCTTCTTCCTGTTTGATCTCCCCCGGATCCGCGGGCCGACTCTGGCTGCGGCTCGCCGGGCCTGGCGCCGCCCGGGCGGCCGCGGCGGACCTGCGCCCCCCGCGCTTGCCCCGCTGGCCTCGAGCGGCCCCTGGGGAGGCCGGGGTGGGCGCGGCCGCGGGCGCACGGGAGGAGGACCGCAGCCGCCGGCGGGGGTCGGAGGGCGGGACGGCGCGATCGTCCCGCGGCTCCGGGGCAGACTCCTCCCCCTCACTCGGCCCGGGGGGGGGCCGGGGTCCCGGTGTGGGCGGGTCAGGGCCCGGAGGCCGGCTGCAGCTCTGGTGCCGGTCCCCCTGCTCTGGGCTCGGGCGGCCCGACCCGGCTGTCGGCAGGGCTGCGGGAGAGGAAGCAGGAGGAGGAAGAGGAGGAGACGCGGACGGGAATGGGAGAGGGCCATCGGGCGGCGTGCCTCCTGTTCCCTCCCTCTGCTCCTCTCCTCCGCCTCCCTCCGCTCCCGGACTGTCCCCGCCGTTCTGTCCGGCCTCCTGCTGCTCCTCCTCCGACTGCTCTCTCCGGTCCAGGCACGGGCTTCCGGCCGAATCCGGGGGCTCCGCAGCGGCCAGCCGTAGCGCGCCCTCTCTCTCGGCGGGCCCGGCGTTCCTGCCCTCCCGTCCTCGCAGCCCAGACAAATCCAGGGCCCGATCCTGGACAGGGAAGGGTCCCGCGGCCGTCTCCGTGTCGAGATCCGCCGAGCGCCGTTCCGCCGGCTTCGCGGTCCCCCCGCCGGCCGGCGGCCCGGCCCCTTCCGGCTCCCGACTCCACGGGGACGTCGGGGCAGCCCCCCCCGCCGGACCAGCCACGCCTCCAGGCTCGGCCGACCCGCCGGCGTCCGGCCCGGCCTCGGGGTCCCCCTCCAGCCGCGTGGGGGTCTCCGACACCCGGGGGAGCTCCATCTCCCCCTCGCTGCCCGTGTCCGGCTCCCCGCGGGCCGCGCCCCGGCCGTGCCCCCTCTCCCAGGGATCCCGCAGCCCCGGCTCGCGGCAGAACCGCTCGGCGCACACCCCGCCCGGACCCCCCGCAGGGGGCGCTGCCGGCGCCGGGGCCTTGCGCTTCCTGGGGTTCCCCCGAGAGGCCGAGGGGGAGGAGGGGGAGGGGGGGCAGCAGGGGGCGGCCTGCTCCGCCGGCCGGCGCTTCTGGCGTTTCCTCTGCTGCCCCGGCGGCTCCGCCTGGGACTTGCGCTTCGGCAGCCCCTGCTTCGCCGCTGGCTGTGGCGGCTTCTTCCGGCTGTGGCGGCCCCTAGCCGGCCGCGGCGGGGCTGGCGGGCTTGGCTCGAGGGCGCGGTCCGCAGGCTGATCAGGCTGTCGCGACTGCGCTGGTGGAGACTGCAGCGGTGCCAGGGTCAGCAGCAGGGGCAGCGGTGCTGGGGGCTGTACCTGCAGCTCTACTTGCGGCTGCTGCTGCAATTCGAGCTGCGGTCGCAGTTCCGGGAGCTGCAGCTGCTGCTCTGGCTCCAGTTGCTGCTGCAGTGGTGGATCTAGAGGCTGTGGCTCCGGTTGCAACTGCAGTGGTGGTTCTAGAGGCTGTGGCTCTGGTTGCAGCTCTAGTTGTGGATCTAGAGGCTGTGGCTCCGGCTGCTGCTGCAGTTGTGGCTCTAGAGGCTGTGGCTCCAGTTGCTGCTGCAGTTGTGGCTCTAGAGGCTGTGGCTCCAGTTGCTGCTGCAGTGGTGGTTCTAGAGGCTGTGGCTCCAGTTGCTGCTGCAGTTGTGGCTCTAGAGGCTGTGGCTCCAGTTGCTGCTGCAGTGGTGGTTCTAGAGGCTGTGGCTCCGGTTGCAACTGCAGTGGTGGTTCTAGAGGCTGTGGCTCTGGTTGCAGCTCTAGTTGTGGATCTAGAGGCTGTGGCTCCGGCTGCTGCTGCAGTTGTGGTTCTAGAGGCTGAGGCTCCGGTTGCAGCTGCAGTTGTGGCTCTAGAGGCTGAGGCTCCGGTTGCAGCTGCAGTTGTGGCTCTAGAGGCTGTGGCTCCAGTTGCTGCTGCAGTGGTGGTTCTAGAGGCTGTGGCTCTGGTTGCTGCTGCAGTGGTGGTTCTAGAGGCTGAGGCTCCGGTTGCAGCTGCAGTTGTGGTTCTAGAGGCTGTGGCTCCGGTTGCAGCTGCAGTTGTGGTTCTAGAGGCTGTGGCTCCAGCTGCTGCTGCAGTTGTGGCTCTAGAGGCTGTGGCTCTGGCTGCTGCTGCAGTGGTGTCTGCGGTGCCAACTGCGGCTCCTTCTGTGTCTGCAGTTCTAATAGCAGCGGCAGCGACTGCAGTTCCAATTGCGGCTCTGACTGCAGTTCTAACTGCGGTTGCAGATGTGGTTGTGGCTCTAATTGCGCTTGTGTCTGCGGCTCTAGCTGCGCTGGAGGTTGCGGCTCTAATGGCACTGGAGGCCGGGGCTCTAGCTGCGCTTGAGGCTGCGGCGGCAGGGCCGACTGCGGTGGCCCAGACTGCTTCAGCAGCTGCACAAGCTGCGGCGTCAGGTCCAGCTGCTGCGGCTGCCGTATGGACTCCAGCTGTTTCACCAGCTGCTCCTCCGGCGCCCCCTGCTGGTCCACCGCGTGCTTGTGCTTCATGTGTCTCAGCAGGGTCTTGCCGTTCTTGAAAGTCACGTGACACAGGGGGCAGCTGTGGACATCCTCGTCTTCCTCTGCGAACGAGACACGAAGGGAAAACGTTACGCAGGCATCGGCCCAGCTCCGGGTCAGAGCTGCCACCTGGGCAGGAAAACTCCGAGACACATCCCAGTGAGGCACGATGGCACGATCCCATCTCCCACCCATACCCCTTCCTTCGCCAGGACCTCGATCGACCAGCACGCCACCACGCGGAGCTCATAATGACTTAACGACTCTCCCGTCCCTCCCAGCACGGCGAGGTGTGGCCGCCACGCTGCGTCCCTCCCGTCCCTCCCAGCACGGCGAGGTGTGGCCGCCACGCTGCGTCCCTCCTGTCCCTCCCAGCGTCTCCCGTCCCTCCCAGCACGGCGAGGTGTGGCCGCCACCCTGCGTCTCTCCTGTCCCTCCCAGCGTCTCCCGTCCCTCCCAGCACGGCGAGGTGTGGCCGCCACCCTGCGTCTCTCCCGTCCCTCCCAGCGTCTCCCGCCCCCCCCCGGCCGGCGGCGGCGGCACTCACGCGGGCCGCCCTCCTCGTGCGTGAGCTGGTGGCGGTACAGGCCGGAGGACTGGCTGAAGCGGCGGGCGCAGTGGGGGTGCGGGCAGGCGTAGGGCCGCTCGCCAGTGTGCGTGCGCCGGTGGTAGCGCAGCAGCGTCAGGGTCTTGCAGGGCTTGCCGCAGTCCGCGCAGGTGTAGCCCGTCTGGCGGGAGTGAGCGCGCTTGTGCAGCGTCAGCTCGGTGGAGCGCGGGAAGCCCTCGCCGCACACGGGGCACTTGAAGGGGCGCTTCTCGGTGTGGCCACGCTGATGCTCCAGCATCTCGCGGGACGAGGCGAAGGCGCGGTCGCACACGTAGCAGGTGAAGAGCGAGTCGCCCAGCACGGCCGCCTCGTACTCCGCCGGGTGGCGCTTCTTCAGGTGCCGCTCCTTCCCCTTGAAGTCACTGAAGGTGATGTGACACTCGAGGCACTGGAGGGACAGCTGGGCAGCTGGACAGACAGAGGGGACTGACTTAATACTGACTGGACACTCCAGTACATTAACACTGCACTGAGAGAGAGGGGTTCATACAGACACACTGACTGGACACTCCAGTACATGAACACTGCACTGAGAGAGAGAGGGGTTCATACAGACACACTGACTGGACACTCCAGTACATTAACACTGCACTGAGAGAGAGAGGGGTTAATACAGACACACTGACTGGACACTCCAGTACATTAACACTGCACTGAGAGAGAGGGGTTCATACAGACACACTGACTGGACACTCCAGTACATTAACACTGCACTGAGAGAGAGAGAGGGGTTAATACAGACACACTGACTGGACACTCCAGTACATGAACACTGCACTGAGAGAGAGGGGTTCATACAGACACACTGACTGGACACTCCAGTACATTAACACTGCACTGAGAGAGAGAGGGGTTAATACAGACACACTGACTGGACACTCCAGTACATTAACACTGCACTGAGAGAGAGAGGGGTTAATACAGACACACTGACTGGACACTCCAGTACATTAACACTGCACTGAGAGAGAGAGGGGTTAATACAGACACACTGACTGGACACTCCAGTACATTAACACTGCACTGAGAGAGAGGGGTTAATACAGACACACTGACTGGACACTCCAGTACATTAACACTGCACTGAGAGAGAGGGGTTAATACAGACACACTGACTGGACACTCCAGTACATTAACACTGCACTGAGAGAGAGAGGAGTTAATACAGACACACTGACTGGACACTCCAGTACATTAACACTGCACTGAGAGAGAGGGGTTCATACAGACACACTGACTGGACACTCCAGTACATTAACACTGCACTGAGAGAGAGAGGGGTTAATACACACACACTGACTGGACACTCCAGTACATGAACACTGCACTGAGAGAGAGGGGTTCATACAGACACACTGACTGGACACTCCAGTACATGAACACTGCACTGAGAGAGAGAGGGGTTAATACAGACACACTGACCGGACACTCCAGTACATTAACACTGCACTGAGAGAGAGGGGTTCATACACACACACTGACTGGACACTCCAGTACATTAACACTGCACTGAGAGAGAGGTTAGTACAGACTCTGTTAATGTTCAGATATTCATGAATCAGTGAAGACACCCGTTACGTACAGCTGGGTGGCATTCCGATCAGAGCTGGGATGTCCCTCTTCAGGGGCTCCAGTCGGTCTCTCTTGGCCACCTGGACCTGCCCCGGCTCCATGGCCTGCCCCCCTGCTCCCGAGCTCTCCTCGCTGATTGGCCCGGCCACCGTCTCCATGGCGCCCGACTCCTCCTACTGCACCCTGAGGGGGCGGGGCTGGTCCTCGGCAGCCCCAGGGGAGAAGAGAAGGTCCTTCCTGAGTGAGAGAGGGGAGACTGGAAAACTGATGAAAGTGTCTCAGATTCTGAAGCGCCATCTTAAAAAACTGACTTCAGGAACTACAGAATGTCCAGAACTGTTTTAGAGAGGGAGAGAGGGAGGCCATATACAATTTCTTGTATTAGGAATTTGTCTTTTCACAGACCCCATCTTGCTCTCCATGAGACACACAGTCAGGGAGAGACGCTTGGGGTCAGAGCACAGGGTCAGCCATTTATACAGCACCCTTGGAGCAGTTGGGGTTGAGGGCCTTGCTCAGGGGCCCAATGGAGTAGGATTCCTCTGCCGGCCGCGGGATTCGAACCGGCAACCTTCCAGCCACAGGCGCAGATCCTGAGCCATTTTGCTCAAGAATGTGAACGCAGGGGGAACATGCAAACTCCGTGCAGACAACACCCCAGTTCCAGGACTGCACGCAGGGCCCCAGTGCTGAGTGGCAGCCATGCTTCCTCCTTAGTGCTGACCAGCTATAAATCCTCCGATCGTATCTCTCCTGTGCTGTCTCCCAGTCTCTTTAAACTCCCCAGCGGGGCCGTCAGGTGTGGCACGGTGTGCCTTCAGGAGCTCCCGTCCCGCTCACTGTGTCCTGCTGACTCGGGGCTCCCTCACATCCTGCACCAGGGGCAGCCCCCCATCTGCCCTCTCTCGCTGGCGGATGGCTTTAACTCCCCTGCAGACTGAGCTGCTCGCAAACACCTCCACTTCCTTCATTCTTTCTTTCACTTTCATAATTAATGCAATTTTCTGTATTATCCTTTGCCTGCTTCTCCACATTTTTCTTCTTTATGTATAATTGGGTAAAGTGCTTTGAGAAAACTCTACCAGAGGGGAGCTACGTGCAGATGGATGAGTTTCTCTGTTCACTGGGCTACAGTGAAATCGAACAAGCACATCTCACCTGTAATCATTCCAGTCTACTCCTAATCTCGAACCCTGCTCCCACACAGCTCCACTCCTTCAGTCAGGGGTTAAAGGTCACTGTGAATCTGGGCTCATGAGGACAGTAACTGGCTCAGCTCAGTCCCTGAGACCCCAGTCCTTCAGGGGCTCTGGGGGTCTTTAGTCAGGGGTTAAAGGTCACTGTCAATCTCGACAGCAGTAGCAGGCTTTGGACAATGGCAGCATCAGTAAAGGATCGCTGCTCTCCAATAACTTAATAATAATAATAATAATTGCTTACACTTATATAGCGCTTTTCTGGACACTCCACTCAAAGCGCTTTACAGGTAATGGGGACTCCCCTCCACCACCACCAATGTGTAGCATCCACCTTGAAAGATTTATCATTTCATAACTTTTCGAATCGTGCTCATTGACTTAACTTTACGCAATCGCCTTACGCCAATCGGCTTATCCTGGTTTTGAGTGCAAAATACATCTTACTTTAAAAATAAAGTTAAATATCACCTCTACTTCACGCCAGATCTGCTGTGAATGGGTTTGCAGCGCCACTGCAACTACTGGATTATCAGCACTACTCAGCGAATTTCCTGCCATAATATCTAAACACGCATCCTCCCACTCTCATGTTTCAGCCCCAAATCATACTTTTTCTGCGTTTTTTCTATGAAATAAAAACCAGCATGAAAGTCATACCTACGTAGCAACAGATTGAGCCTTCCTCTCTCCGCGTCGCATGTTGAAAAACAAAGACAAGAAGAATCAGCCAGGCGAGATAATGACGTCATAAACAGGCGCCCTGGTTTCGCAAAGCATTCCGGGACTTGAAGTCGAGTAGCCTGAAAGGGGCGTGGTTACAGGAGCGAACGCGTCACCAACACCAGGATTGTGGCGGGGTGTAGCCTCACTTGCAGGCAACGGGTGCAACATCAACCGAAAAAACACGATAGCTATAAACATTGTGGTTAGAATTTTGGATTTGGAACTGTTAGGTTTTCAGTTTCCAGAGTTGGGATGCTGATGTTATGCTTTAGTCGGGTACTCATCAGCCATCTGTAACACTGACACAGATCACAGTGAGACTGGGGCTCCTTTAAAGCTCTCTGCTCCAGACTGCAGGGAGATGAGTCTCCTGACTCTATAAGGGCTGTGTCTCTAACTGTAACACTGACACAGGTCACTGTGAGACTGGGGCTCCTTTAAAGCTCTCTGCTCCAGACTGCAGGGAGATGAGTCTCCTGACTCTATAAGGGCCAGAGCAGGACACAGCTAACACAAACTGCGCAAAAAAGACAGCAGGCTCGTTCATCTGACCACTAATGACATTTATTATCAACACAAGCACAGTGGACAGAGCTGTGTCAGGACAGACAGACGCCCAGTTTTCACTCCGCAAAGCTGACAGGATCCCGGATCTGGGCAAAGGGGCACGAAGGGGGTGTCTGGTGGCAGGGGGTGGGTGAAGGCTCGGTCGGATCGCAGTGCTCCGGGGGTCCGGTCCCCCCCCCAGAGCCAGCGGCTAGCGACAGCGGAGCGTGCCCCAGCTCGCGGGCGCTGCCGACAGCTCCGCCACACCACCGGTCACCTCCAGCGAGGGGAGGGAAGGGGGAGGGAATGTCGGGCTGTAAATCGATAAAACGAATAAAATAAATAAACACACACACTCCCCCCACCCCCCGCCCCTCTGGCTGTTAGTGGGGGTCCGTGTTCGGGGGCCGATGGCGGGGCGCGGTGTCGCCGGGGAGACGGGGCAGGGGCGCCTGCAGGAGGGGGTGCTTGGCGCTCATGTGCCGCTCTCTGGTCTTCCTGTCGCTGAAGGCGATGTGGCACAGCTGGCACCGCCAGGACAGGCCGCGGGCACCGCCGTCCGCTGGGAGGGGGACAGGAAATGACATCACCACTCAGAATGACACTGACAATCCTGCGGCCGTCCACTGGAGGGCGGGCCCTCAAGGGACGGATCTACGGTCTAGGATGACAGACGCGTCTTGCTTCAATAACAGGGCAGGAGGCAGCAGGCTGGCGAAGAGGTCCTGGGATTGCATCTGGGCTGCAGCATCGGCTTCTGTCCAGGTGCTCCATCTTCCTCCCATCTTCCCTCCTCTGACCCCCTTCCTCGTTAACCCCCCCCCAGTCTGGGCCCCTTCCTCCTTCACCCCCCCAGTCGGAGCCCCTTCCTCGTTAACCCCCCAGTCTGGGCCCCTTCCTCCTTCACCCCCCCAGTCGGAGCCCCTTCCTCGTTAACCCCCCCAGTGTGGAGCAGCTCCAGTGCTGCAGTGTGACCAGACTGTCTCGGACTCCAGCACAGCGTCAGTACTTACCAGCTCTGTCCGGATCAGCGCAGGAGGGCGGGGCAGGCAGGGGGGGCTGGTCCAGGAGTGAGGGGGCAGGTCGTGCCTCGGGGGGGGGAGGAGGAGGGGGCCTGGTGTGGACGCTCTTGTGACGCTGTAGGCCAGACGCCCTCTTGAAGGTGTTTCCACACAGCTGCCGAAACCACAGAGAGAGAGGAACAGGTGCAGCAGTGAGTCTGAGTGTCTGAGCCTCACCTGGCACAGGTACGGTCTCTCCTCAGCGTGTCTGAGCCTCACCTGGCACAGGTACGGTCTCTCCTCAGCGTGCCTGAGTCTCACCTGGCACAGGTACGGTCTCTCCTCAGTGTGTCTGAGTCTCACCTGGCACAGGTACGGTCTCTCCTCAGCGTGTCTGAGTCTCACCTGGCACAGGTACGGTCTCTCCTCAGTGTGTCTGAGTCTCACCTGGCACAGGTACGGTCTCTCCTCAGCGTGCCTGAGCCTCACCTGGCACAGGTACGGTCTCTCCTCAGCGTGCCTGAGCCTCACCTGGCACAGGTACGGTCTCTCCTCAGCGTGCCTGAGCCTCACCTGGCACAGGTACGGTCTCTCCTCAGCGTGTCTGAGCCTCACCTGGCACAGGTACAGTCTCTCCTCAGCGTGCCTGAGCCTCACCTGGCACAGGTACGGTCTCTCCTCAGTGTGTCTGAGTCTCACCTGGCACAGGTACGGTCTCTCCTCAGCGTGTCTGAGTCTCACCTGGCACAGGTACGGTCTCTCCTCAGTGTGTCTGAGTCTCACCTGGCACAGGTACAGTCTCTCCTCAGTGTGTCTGAGCCTCACCTGGCACAGGTACGGTCTCTCCTCAGCGTGTCTGAGTCTCACCTGGCACAGGTACGGTCTCTCCTCAGTGTGGAGCCGGCGGTGAATCAACAGCGCCTCCTGGCTGTGGCACACCTGGCCACAATCGGCACAGGCGTGGCGCCACGGCCCCCGGGGGTGGAGTCGCCGGCGATGTGTTGCCATGGCAGCTGGACGGTCGAAACCTTCGCCACACAGTGGGCACAAGAAGGGCAGGCGAGGAGAGGGGTCAGTGGAGGGAGGCAAAAGCTGAGAGTCTGAGAGGGGAAGAGAGACAGAGGGGAAGGCAGACAGGGAGAGAGATTACATATTGGATATAAAAATTAACTTCACACAAAAAATATAAATTATTACAATGGATGTACAGTATGTGGTGGTAAAGCGTTAGTACTGGCAGCAGACACACTGACCAGCCCTCCAAGACCAGGACTGGACAGCCCTGCAGACACACTGACCAGTCTCTCCAGGACCAGGACTGGACAGCCCTGCAGACACACTGACTGACCCTCCAGGACCAGGACTGGACAGCCCTCCAGACCATTCTCTCTCCACTCACCTCTCTCTCCAGGCGCCTCCCTGCTGTCTCTCTCCTCCTTCTCCTCCTCTAGGGGCTCCTCTTTGATCTGGACTCTCAGTACCTCCTCTTCCTCTTCCTCCTCCTCCGTGCCTCGCTCCCCACCTCTCTCCCCGGAGCTCGGGGCAGGGTCAGGATACTGGTCATCGGAGCGTGGGGAAGAGCAGGGGGACCAGGGGTGTCCTGGGAAGACAAGCAGATGGACAGATAAATGGACAGATGGACAGGGGACAGTGGCCAGAAACAAACCAATCCAGACAGGTGACTTACCGGAAGATTCCCTGCAGCTATGGGCGGGACCTGTCCCCAGGGGTGTGTCCTCCTCTTCCTCAGGGGGCTCCTCCTTGATCTGGACCTGCAGCACCTCGCCCTCCTCCTCCTCCTCCTCCGCGAAGAGCAGGGCTGGCGGCGCGGAGCAGCCAGGCGGGTGCTTGGCGTGCATGTGGCGCTCCTGCGTCTTCACGTCCCGGAACAGGAAGTTGCAGTGAGGGCACTTGTGCTGCTGGGGGGCGGGGCGGGGGGCAGGCTGGGAGCCGGGATCTGGAGGGGGAGAGGGAGGTAGCTACATGCACAGCACAGTCCCTCTGTCCCCAACTCTCCCCCTCTCCCACCGTTCTCTCTTCCTCTGGTCTCTCTCTGTGTGTTAACTGTCTCTGCTCCCCTTCGGTTGTCTCTCCTCTCTCTCCTCCTCTCCCTCTGTTCTCTTGTTCTCTCTCTCCTCTCTCTGCTGTCTCTCCTCTCTCCTTTGTGTGTTAACTCTCTCTGTTCCCTCTCTGTTGTCTCGTCTCTCCTCTCTCTCCTCCTCTCTCTCTGTTCTCTCCCTCTCCTCTCTCTGTTCCCTCTCTGTTGTCTCGTCTCTCCTCTCTCTCCTCTCTCTCTGTTCCCTCTCTCCCTCTCCTCTCTCTGTTCCCTCTCTGTTGTCTCGTCTCTCCTCTCTCTCCTCTCTCTCTGTTCCCTCTCTCCCTCTCCTCTCTCTATTCCCTCTCTGTTGTCTCGTCTCTCCTCTCTCTCCTCTCTCTGTTCCCTCTCTCCTCCTCTCCCTCTGTTCTCTCCCTCTCCTCTCTCTGTTCCCTCTCTGTTGTCCCTCCTCTCCCTCTCTCCTCCTCTCCCTCCCTCACCCGTCCCAGCAGTGTCGGGAGGGGGGTCCTGCTCCGCGCCGCCCTCCCTCTCCTCCTCCTCCTCCCTGTCCCGCTCTCCCTCCCTCCGGGTGCGGTGGGCTCTCTGGTGGGCCGCCAGCTGGGCGGAGGAGGGGAAGGTGTGGTCGCAGCGGCGGCAGGCGAAGACGGTTCGTCCCCGGAGCCGGCGCTCGTACTCCTCGGGGTGCTTGAAGCGCAGGTGCTTCTCGCTTGTCTCCAGGTCCTTGAAGGTGATGAAGCACTGGAGGCACTGGAGAGACACGACTGGGGGAGAGAGAGAGAGACATAGAGACAGAGGCGCACTTCCTACTGCACTGTGACAGATACTCTGGGATTAGAGAAACAGTCTTCCCGAAATTCAGAAATCTAATCCCAGAGTTCCCACACCTGCCAAAACCACAACAGCTCCCAATCCTACTGGGAGAGGGAGGAGGGAACTCAGTTGATCTGGCAGCCCAGTATGTGATCTCCTGTCACAGCCTGAGGAACAGTGAGTCTGTCTCCCAGTAATGCTCCAGCCGCCTACAGAATATGTCAATATTTTATAATATGTATTTGTTGTAAATGTCTGTAACATGTCTGTAGATTTCATTTTACTTCTATTTTTTGTCTTGTTCCATGTTAATGTTATTATTTTTATTTGCATTGGCAACACTGATTGTACCCATCGGTCATGCTAATAAAGCACCTTGAATTGAATTGAATTGAGAGAGAGAGGGCTCCATACAGACACGCAGAAGCAGTGCAGGTCAAACAGAGAGCAGAGAAGGAGTAAAAGAATCAGACATTGGTGATGGTGACTGTGCAGGTGATGGTGATGATGATGTCAGTAATGACGACAGGGACCTTGATCCGCCTGGCCACGGGTCTGACTCACGGGGAGCGGTGTCCGGGGGCGGGGCCGCGGGAGTGGGCGGGGCCGGGGGTTGCCGCGGCGCCGGGGGGGCGTGCCCGCGGCGGTGGCTCAGCAGCTGCTTGAGGGAGCGGCAGGTGTGGGCGCAGTCCCGGCACACGTAGCTCGACTGGCGCAGGTGGCGGCGCTTGTGGTTGATGAGGGCGTGGGACTGGACGAAGCTGTCGCCGCACACGGGGCACTGGAACGGCCGGCCCTGGGGGGACAGGGGCACAGAAGGCACACGGGGTGACATCCGTCTCCATCACCGATCGGCGGCGGGGCGGGGCGGGGCGGGCCGACGCCGGGGCGTGGCTGCGGGGGCTGACCTGCGTGTGCTGGGCGCGCTGGTGCTCGATGAGCTCCCGGGACGAGCCGCAGGACAGCTGGCACAGGTGGCAGCGCAGGGAGCCGGACAGGATGTGCTCCTGGTACTCCTCCGGGTGGCGGCGGCGCATGTGGCGCTCCTTCGCCCGGCTGCCCGGGAACCGCAGGCCGCACTCCCGGCACTGCAGGGACACTGGGAGCGAGACACAGCACACAAAGTGCACAAAACTCACTCTTCAGGACCTGCATCAGGGAGCCAGCAGGGGAGGCCAGTCAAAACATGTGGGGCTGAATCAGGCCAATACCCAGCACTAATCAGCAGGCAGAAAACAGCCCTAGAATACTGGTTACCCCCGAGAGACAGTGACCAGAAATCTACCACCACCAGGCCCTGCTGAGCCCAGAGCTGGGCCCAGAGAAGAGCCCCTCAGCCAGCTGGTCCTGAGGCTCACGGACACCATCCAGCCCCAGGACAGCCCAGCTCTCCATCTATTATCTAACCACTTTCTCCAGCTGGGAGGAGCTGGAGGTCGCGCAAGGCAGGAAGGCAGGGTACACCTTGGATGGGATACCAGTCCATAGCAAGGCCCACACACTCACACCAGGGCCAATTTTCCCCAAACCCAACAAACCTACAAGTCTGTCTTTGTACTGTGGGAGGAAACCCAGTACTGCGAGGCAGCAATGCTAACCACTGCTCAACCCTGCTCATTAAACAACACAAATCAAAGTCCATCAAATCACAGCACAAGTCAACACTCCTGTTCTCACTGGGCAACATGTCCTGGTCTTCATTGACTCACCTGGCTGTCTGGTCACCTCTCCATTGACCTCTGACCTCGCTTCCTCTTCCTCCTTCACACACACCCTCTGCACATCTCCCTGCCCAGACTCCGCCCCTCTGTGAGGTAGCTCCTCCCCCTCCTGCTTGATTGACAGCAAACAGGTCTCCATGATGATGCCTTGCGTTGGCCTAGCCAAACCAGTGCAAGTGGAGGGGGCGGAGCTTAGCCCAGGCCAATAGCAGTGTTCCTCTCTGTGTTCAATGGAAGCCTTATGGAAACAGTAATATAAAATTCTTAGGGAAACAACAAAATCCTCAGATTTCGATTTCCTAACTGAGTGGTGCATGAGTTTGCAGTCTATTGTACTGCCTTGAGAACGGCCCCAGAGAAAGCTCGTATTGCAGGGAGCCCAGATCAGTAACTCTTTACCTGTCTCTCTGCCTGTACAGCCTGGAATGAGCACTGATGCCTTTGCAGCCAGTGAGACAGATAGAATTTTTAAACATTTTAAACTGATGCTTTTCGGAATGGTATACTGTAAAAAGAGACTTTCAAATTTACAGTATTCTACACTAGTTCAAAAAATCATATAAAAACAATCATTTTAAAGCTCAAAGCTAGGTATCTGTCCACAGAGGAGACCCAGTGCTGGGGTGACAGGTCACAGGAAGCCAGTCTGGCAATGGGGTCTGTTTATTATTAATAATTCAGGTGGGGAGCTGCGTCAGCACGCGTAGGCTGCAAAGGAACAAGTAATAGGTGTATTCCCTGCTGAAAAAAAGAAGAAAGAAAACAGAACGTTTCGGCTGTGGAGCCTTCTTCAGGTGTGAGAGGTGTCAGAGGTGTCTCACACCTGAAGAAGGCTCCACGGCCGAAACGTTCTGTTTTCTTTCTTCTTTTTTTCAGCAGGGAATACACCTATTACTTGTTCCTTATTATTAATAAGATTAATATTACTCCAGATGCCTTTATTTAAAATAACCGACATTTACAACGATTTCAAAAGCTGAGTAATGTACTGGACCAGTTCGGATGAGCTGTGCTCAAAGGTAGCAGTGTCCCGGCTGGGATTCGAACCCACAACCTTCCGGTAAGGAGATCCGAGCCGCACAGCTGCCCCGCCCCCAGGTCAGCACAGCTGCTGACGCGGTCTGGAGCGCTCAAGCATCACGTAAACACCCAGAGGCGTCTGTGAATCAGATCATTGTCATTGTCTCCATAATTCGCTTTCAGTAAAAGTATCATATAAGTGAAGCACACTTATTTTTTTGTTATTCTAACACAATACATTGACAGTAATAATAATAATGCACATGCATTTCATTAACTTTTTTACGTCCTAATAATAAACATTATTAAAAAAAATAAACAAAAAAATCCGTTCTAACTAACAGTTTCCTAATTAGGAATCCACCTGTAACTAGCGTACCTGAGACCGAAGTGTCGGCCGGTGTGGTCTCCCTACTCCTGTATCGCCTCTGAAAGACTCGCAGAAGCTCACGGGTACCAATTACAAATAAACCGATTCAATTATGAAACTCAAGATTTTTGCATAAATGTATAATTCTCCATCTCGTTTTGTGCAATCTCCTTAGCTCACTGTAAAAGGATCTCTGTGCAAAGCAGACGACGTTTAGGTGGCTATAAAATTAATCATAGTTGTCTGTACAAAACTACACAGCACTAACAAATAAAATACCATTTAACAAGGCATCTTTTTATTACAGACAACAAACCAGTCGGCATTTGATGACGTCATGCAGAAACACCATAGAGTTGTAGATCTTTGTATGTAGAGAAGTCGTGTAGACTTATGGGAAAGCAGGCACACAAGTGGAAGATGAAACGGGCATTATTGATTGCTATTAGTTCTGACAAACATCTAAATGTAAAAGATCAAGAGCCAGACTTAAGCAATTTTGTTTTCAGAAACTATTATTTATTTTTTTTAAAGGGGCAGAGCGGTGGCTCTGTGGCTCAGGATCTGTGCCTGTGGCCGGAAGGTTGCCGGTTCAAATCTTGTGGCAGGCAGAGCAATCCTACTCTGTTGGGCCTCTGAGCAAGGCCCCTTAACCCCAGCTGCTCCAGGGGTGCCATATAAATGGCTGACCCTGCACTCTGACCCCCAGCTTCTCTCCCTGTCTGTGTGCCTCATGGGGAGCAAGCTGGGGTCTGTGAAAAGACAAATTCCTAATACAAGAAATTGTATATGACCAATAAAGTGATCTTATATTATTGAAAATGAGCGCTGCAGTGCACCTGACACTGTGGTGTTCGAAGGGAAAATGACTTTACTGGGAGTTTTATCTGCAAAACCGGCTTCAGACATGTGTGCATCGTTCAAAGCAAAAGCAGTAGATGAGTCACCAGCAGAACAAGAGTAATAACAGGGTTTACTGGTATTTACACCGAATCTGGACAGTTTCAATGCACAACTGGATACAATGCACAACTCGTAAAAAAATGTCACATTATTTGAGGCTATACCCCTGTGTGTCTCTCCCACACCACTGTCTCTGAATAAACCCACCTACCCCACTGCCTGTATGTGGCCATGCCCGACCTCACTATCACCACGCCCTCCACACTGTACCTGGAGGGCCACGCCACTAACATCACCTTCATGACCACGCCCAGCACTGCCTTTACCTGCTGGCTTGCTTTCTAACACTCCCTGCGGGGGGCAGTCTGAGGGTCAGGGCCTGTCGAACCCTGCACTGTCTTGCTCTGAGGGAGGAGGCAGTAACCCCAAAGACCGTTACTGGGCATACAGGTGTGAGGGGGGTTGGGTTCACCTGCGCTGTACTCCTCCATTGGACCTCCTGAAAAAGTCACAGTGAGCATGTTTTTGAGTCTTTTTTGGATACCCTTTGTCCCTTTTTGGTATTATTTGGTGTCTAATATATGTTTGAAATAACAAAAACAGAATTAGTTTCAGGCAGGGTCGATACCGGCAATAGACCGCGCCCGCCGGTCGCCATAGCAACAGTCGCAGGTGACTTGGGGGTCTCGGAGAAATTCGGACCCTTTTCCACACCGCCGGCGCCTGTTTAATCGGAGTTTTCCATTTTCCCCGTTTCCCTGGAAAACACTGCGGACCCACAGCGTGTCCCGTGATGTAACACTAATGGCCTCTCTGTATATGTGTTTTCATTCCGAACTCGTCTTTTTTAAGAATACGGCCGCCTCGCTCGCTGGTACGTCATCAGTACGCGCCGCAACCCCCCGCATATTTGCATATTTTTCCTTTTATTTTTTTTTTCAGACGTTTTCTCCACTTTCCTGCTTGGCTTTCCTTGTTTGTTTTCTGCTTCGCTTTTCTGCACGGTCCCTCAAATGGTTTTCCGCACCGATAACCGATTTAGGGCGAAGGGAAATGAACTAAAATAGCTGGAAGAATTGGAGGGAGTGTTGCTTTGTGCCCCGGGACGGATCTGGAAGCGAGAGTGGAAGGGAAGGTCTCTCAGCGGCTCGGTACAAAGAAGGCCCTCGGTGCTGCGGTACTGTACGGCCGTCTGCTGTTTTTGCATGTCTCTGTATGTATTTTTCCAGTATGTTATTAGAGACGTCGTGTGTTGCGTGTGTATCTTAAATTGTACTGCCTTGATTGTGAGGCTGCAGCGTGTTTCTTAGCGGGCTTTTCTATTGCGCCCACGGTAGCGGCTCCTCTTATATGTATTAAAAACTTAGTTAAATATAAATATAAAGCGAAATACATGTATGGCACAGCGCAGAGATAACAAATCACCAGTGCTAAATACATAACACTGTAACAGTCCAGTAGACCAGTCTGTTACACTAGGAGCTACAGTCCCAGTACAGTAGAACAGTCCTGTTACAATAGGGGCTATCCCTGTACAGTATTCATGTATTTACAAGTATTCGTATTAGAGTTCTGATGTGATATAATCGGTGCAAATTTCTTTTCAGATTTGTTGAGTTTTTCGTGATTTTCTTTTCATGAATTTGAACTGATCGTTGATCAGTAAAGGGCTGCATGATTTTAAGCTTCCTTTTCCCCCCATATTCCTTCTACCCCAGGGG